>NC_091829.1:113908193-114268193 GCF_038994185.2 Dermacentor albipictus
CTTTGTTACACCTGTTCCTTTTATTTGTATAGAAATAACTGCGAGAGTGTGGTACTGATTAACGCCACAAACGTTTTTGCTTCGTGATACTTGCTGCGAAACGATGAACGAGCTTGGTCAATATTGAACGTTAGCGCATCTTCACCTACATGCCAAATAAGACCTGTCGAGAATTAAAAAAAAAAAACTTGGATATATGGTAAATTTCTTGAGCGGGAGATTCAATGGGGCAGATGGACTCGAAGGTTTGAAAATAGGTGCGCCATAATGCCAACACACAATGGGTAAAAAGACAACATGGAACGAAAATAAACATTCTAAAATATTAGTTATCATTTAAAAATAATAAAGCAAGTGGAAATGAAAGTACCAGGAAAGACCTTGCCACCGGGGACACAATCTAATAACCCTCGTGGGACGCGGGCAATGCTGTACCTATGAGCTCTTATCCAGCACAAAGGAGACAGCTACTATTTAAACTGGTTACACAAATTTTTTTCTTTGTTTTGTTTTTTCTTCTGCTTGTGCGTGTGTGTGTGTGTGTGTATGAGGGGGAGGGTGCGGAAGGCTCCTTTTCGTTTGTTACAGGTACTACTGCTCTCTACTACTGCGTTGCTGACGTTCCTGGGGCCCACAGAACCACTGCCTTTGCTACTGCCTAATTGTGCACGTGTCTTGCTTGTTCTCTTCTGTCTATAATTGTATCCTCTCAGTACACTTCCTCTAGTGTAAAGAAGCCAAGCAGCACTATCTGGGGTCATTGCTGCTTCCCGGTGCTGAATTGTTGCCTTTGTCCTCACTTCAATGTAGGAGCTACACTGTTTTTGTTTTCCTGGTTACTGGGCAGGCACATTACTTTGGTTTTATTTATGAGCGCGCTGACCTTTTAGCTTCCTTTATACATCTGCCCAGTGTCCCGACCATGCCGTTCTTTTCCCTTTTGTCACACAACATGCATTTTTCTTTCATCAGTTCCGACTATCCCGCATTATGGCTCTCCTTGTCTAAGCCTGCTACCAGTAAACCCCTCGCTCCACCAGCAACGAATGCACGGCCTGCCAGTGGTCTCCATTATCTAGTTCTCACGGTATCTCCATTAGGCCATATCCACCCTCTAGTGTTTTCTTGCTCCTCTGCTGCCTTCTTCATATCGCGATATGTCTGCATGGGCATGGAATACGCGTGTGCTGTTTTAGTTGTCGCGACACAACAAAGCTCCAATGCACTGTGTCCCTAAGCAGCGTGCTTTGCGGTGCAAATTATACTTGCCAGTATCAATTAAATCTACCTGTAGAAAAACGAATACTGATCTGAACTAACGAAATTGCCAAAAAAAATTACTCATGCTATTGAGAGTCGAATATTTTTCTGCTTAATTTTGAACATTCAGCCAATGAACAGAGGTAAGAAAGCAGCTGTTCAAACTCAAAACATTGTAAAAGGGAATAACACAGCTTACATCTTGCCGTGAACCTGCTCCTTGAAAAATTGTTCTTTCTACTGTGGTACTAAAGGTTAGTCAGGGTCCTATAAATGGCGACACTATTTAACATTTGCCGTGCAAGAACTTCTGTTGCTTTGTTATAACACTTTTCGGTGTTACAGACTTTGTTGCGTAAAATAAAACAGACGTATTAAAACAATCAGATAATCTTCCAGACCTTACGTAAGTCCTCAAAATGCTTTCGTTATTGCCAGCTCTGTGCTGAAACTATTCGCACTTGAAAATTTACTTACAGCTCTGACTACTCATGCATGTGTATATATGCGTGCCTATGCCTTCGCATTGATGGTATCGAAAGTTGGATGGCAGCTGTGAAGCATTTATAACAGCCTAATTTTATTGAGTAAACCGTAGGGTTGCTTGTTGCAATTACTCATGCTCAAAAAGCGGCGTCTATTTGAGTGGTACAAGAACTATCATAAAGGGAAAATGAGACATCCACCCGTTCGTAGCAGTTCCTACAAAGGAAACCCATACGGGTTCCTCGAATGAAAAGCCTCATAGTTGAAGAAAATTTCGTCCTGCCATCTGCTAGCCGCATGGTTAGCTCAGATGGTAGAGCGGCTGCCCCGGAAAGGCGGTGGTCCCGGGTTAGAGTCCCGGAACAGGACGAATTTTTCTTCAACTATGAGGCTTTTCTTTCGAGGAACCCGTATGCGTTTCCTTTGTAGCAACTGCTACGAACGGGTGGGTGTCTAATTTTCTCTTTATTCGTTACTTCTCTCCACCTTGCGGGTTTCCGCAGAACTATTACGTCAAGAACATTCATCCTCAGCAATGGCTCATACCACGTTCACCCTTTCATTAGGATGGAGAAAATAGGTGTTATTTTGTAGATTACGTCAGATGATTATTTTTATTTTTATTTTTTTTTGCTGAAGGAGATGTAGTGCACTGCATATTTCATATAATATAAACAATATATCACAATGAATGCACGTTTCACGCGTGAAAGTTTTATTAACGAGCTGTATGTCACAAAAAGACATTGACACGTGCACTTGACTATCTTTATCAGGCGACCACGTTTCACCGCCTAACAAATGTTATCGCACAGCGCGGGACGCGCCTGCATGTATCGGAAGTTTCTGGAATGTTATCGACGCTTCTATCCGCTGTTTGTTGTCGCGGAACCTTGTGTTATCTGATTTCATCGCGTGACACGAATGGTGTAGAACTTTGTGGGAGACACGTCGGTACCAGCAATTAGTCTGGAACGTTCCACGACTGCTGTATAAAATCCGACGCGCTTGACCCGCTGATCACATTTTCGACAATCGCCGACCGTGTTCGCCATTATCGTTGTGCTATAAGTATAGCTTGTTTTCGTGGGCACAGGTTCGCCCAATAAAAGTTAGTTGTGTCTTTCACAGTATTGCTACTGTGCTCTTCAACGTCACCACCGCGTGACAATATAAATTGCAATAATCATGATTGTGGGATGAAATTCAACAAAGTTTGTTAAGTTCTATTGAAGCTGTATTTGTACTTGCATGTACGTAAACTTAAAAATTAAGATATACTAAATGCAGTGCCATATAATAGGCAATATCTCTGAGAAAATGAAAATTTCTCATTGAACAGGTATTTTATTACAATAATTAAAGTGCAAGCACTACAGTTTGGAGTGCCAGGCTGCGGCCACCGATGTTCCGGGTTCGCTTGAATCGTCGTCGCTCTCAAAATGAAAGTCCGACGAAAAGGCAGCACCCTCATACTCACTGCTGCTCAATCCATTGTGAAAATCAGCTGCAGACGCAGCGGAATCGCCAGAATTGCGATTTCTTGAACCGCGCGCCGTTCCCAGAGGCGGCCATTTTTGCTTTTTACTTTGACGATCTTGAAACTTCAGAGTGTGCCCAAAAATTTACGCTTCGTGTGAAAAACGCGAACTCCTTAGAAGACAATAATATAGTTATTTTCCTTCACGTCCGGTAGCGCAATGTGTCCCAGAGTGGTGCGCAGAGTCGAAACCGCCATTTCAATTGATCCTTACCGGATTAACGATGGCAATGGGCGCTGTGCGGAAATAGTTAAGGCAGAGGCTACAAGTGCTGGGCAAGGTGAAGCGAACAGTGCTACATCCACTCAAAATAAGTGCACAATGCACAGAAGATCATACGTTTCAGTAAACAACAAGCTCAAAACAAGCATCAGAACCTTCAATGAAGCTTTGCGCACTCCCCTCAGAAGAACGCTATACGGCTGAGGATGCTCGCCAAGCGAGAAACGAGGTGCCTCGTGCGAAGCGGCTGGAGCAAGGCGGTCGCCCGCGAGTGGTACTTTTCCCTGCTGAGAGGACGCCACGTAGAGTCGAAGAGAAACGTCGTTGGCGCGAGTCTGACTCCGCTATGCGAGCGCGCCACGCCGCAGTTGAGCGCCGAAAACGAGCCGAAGAAGCCCCAACTGCGAGAGCAGGAGCGCGTCGGTGCGAGACGGCAGCGTTGATAAGAGGACGAAGCTCGTAGACGACGGCTTGCCCCACGTGCGCTTCACACAGCAGCTCGTTATGTCTAGCAAGATGTCTGACCCCCTCCGATCGCATAACTTAACGCATTACAAAGTCTGGAGCTGGTCTTTGCCTTCGCGTGTTACGGGAGTGTAACTCGCTGCCGATATTTTATTTTCTCTCTTACCAACAATCTCTGCGATCGCAAGCTCTCTTGCTGGCTGGGAGGAGAAAATATGTGGGAAGCCCGCGCCTAAAGCTACATCCTACGTGACGCCTCTGGTTTTTGAAAGGATCATTCACCACCATACCCTTGAGAAGAGCCACCTAACACGCACAGGGGTTCAAAGGGAACAAAAGTGTTAACTGTACACGTTACCGACACAACTAAGATACGTATGCAGTATTAGTAGAGGAAAGTAAGGAAGATGTTGCTAGAACGGCATCTGTTAAATCCTTAACCTACATGGGACACATGTGTGCGCGATCTTGAAAATAATATTTTGCTACTGAGGGCACTTACGGAACTACTTAGCTGCCACTACAGAAATATCTTTCTTTTTTCGGTTGACAACTTTGTGGCAAAACACGAAACGCTTACTGACTCACGCAAGAATGGGGTGGTTTGTCGTCGGCGAATAAGGCAATTGTTTTGCAGATTTTTCGTAATAATTTAACGAAGATAATGTGTGGAATGTGAAATGCTGTGATCTAGGGCTCCTAGCTAAAGAAGATTCTCGAATTCACACGAGTACAAATTAGTTTTTTACAATGAAAAAATGCATTGGGACATGTGTGTCCCAGTGTACGATGACGGACTCCTACATGCGAAATTCCAGCATTCGCTTCCGCGTGCAAATTTTCTGTTCTGATATCTGTTTGAAATAAATAAATTCGTATTATTTGTGGCTTTACCTGTCGCCTGGTTTGTTTTAGATGAAAGTTTTTGTTTTTAAATATTATGGCAGGAAAGACACGCAAATTCGTCGTGCCAGACGAAAAGATTTTATAAGATTCTGTCTTATGAAAACGACGGTGAGTTTGCTTCACTGCTTGACCGAGAATATTTTGACAGTGTTGATGCAGAACTCGACTCAGAACACCTAGAGAAGCCGGGATATTCAAAGCCACCAAAAAATAAAAGCGAGAAGGCGTGTCAGACTAAAATCTCGCAATTCCTGCTAAAAAAATACTACGTATGTAGTCAAAGGGCCATTCAATGGAATAAGACGTAAAAAACAGTGAACAACAGCTCAGTTCCGCATGCCCAATGCAGGGAAGTAAAGTGTATTTCCCAGTGCCCATAACTGGCGCATCTTATACCTCTAAACATATATTCTGCTATGAAGTTGGAGAGCATCGTAAAAACGCTTGTAAAGCTAAGAATTTGGTATGCTGGACAAAACCGGAACATCTTCATAACATCGGCAGAAGAAATAAGGTTCTGTTTAGTTGTGCACCTCCTAACGAGCTTTTTCGTCCTATCAGCTCCGATGTAACTTAGGAACTAGGCTGAATGTCAAGAAAGTTACAGTGACATTTCATTTCATGAACACGGGTTAGGAGCAAGCATATGTACGCTGCAAACATGCACAGCGAGCACCGCGGCGTCGCAGCACAAATGGAAAGGGCGCGATCGCGCTGATTCTTTTCTCCACCTTCAGACGCCTTCCTCCTCCGGCGCTCGCTTCCCTCGCAGCTTAAAACAAATTCCCACCGATCTGACAGACAAGCCATCTATGCTTCTGAAAAAAAAAATACTATCGAATGGTGTTTGAATTTGTGGACGTTTGAGTAAATATTGTTTGCATCATATACGTCAAACTACACGCTCAGAGGCCAATGTGCCAGCTCTGGCCTAGCTGCGGTTCGGTGAAGCAATCAGACAAGTTCTTAAAAGAAATTTTTGTTAGCTGAGAGCAGAGCGCGAGATTTGAGCAGATATACAAGCCAATAAGAATGTGCGCAAGGAAAGAAGCTCTCCTACAGGAAATTACAAAAGCGCCTTCTCGAGATAAACGCATGAATTGCAATTCGTGCAGTTCTCCAATAAATCCATATCGTGCAGACGAAATGGACATGTGCACTGGGTGGACCCTTACAGAATACCTCTCCAGGACAATGTTATCTGCAAACCTACATTTGCTAAGATATTCACCTAGGAGGGAAGCTGTATTAGTAACTTGTCCTTCTAAAAAACAAAAACGCCGCTGTTACCGAATTTCCGTCCCTATCATCAGTTCTCTCTATTTCTTTTTTTACTGCTCGTTTTCCTTTTCCACGTCTGAGTAACTGGTTAGAACTTCCATTGAGACCAACCTCATGGCTTTGCTGACATGAGTCTCTCTCCACTTCTACCGTGAAAGGAGGCTTGGTGAGCCAGGAAAAAACGCAGGCCCGAAAGACGGGTGGTGACGCGCCGTTGAAGTTGGTGCACCAGCACATCATGACGTCATCAATTTTGACGGTGTCTGCTTGGGCTTTGCTAACCTTTTGAAGGTAAAGATGGAGCACGTAGTGTTTTTAGTTTGCCAGACGCTGAACTTAGCCAGTTTGAAAAATTTTTACTAGCTACACTTATAAAAATGAAAAAACAATATTGTTCGAAGTCCCCGGCGTCACATTGAGGTATACACTCTGGAGTTTCGGCACGAAGTGTATAAAGGCGAAGAGACGGGAGTTTTGAGCCTCATGTTCTTTCTGTACGCTCGACTAATTTTGCAAAATTGCCGAAAGCACAATTTAGAACTTTTTTTCCATAACTTTACGCTGATGTAGCGTCTTTTTTTTAGTGTTCCAGACTAAGCTATCTTGCCGCCTCATTACAGCGATTAGCATTCGCGGAATACTTTCCGCACTTTGCTGTACTCATGCTTCTATGTCTCAAACTATTTCCACGCTAACTTGGGTGACTCGGTAATGCATAGACTAACGGCTTTTGTAATCGCGTTATAAATGAAGCTTTAGACCAACTTTGGTAACTCAGTGCGTTACACTGCGTACATACTGAGGACAGGAATAATTGGCGATCGCAGGGAGAGGCCTTCGTCCTGCAGTGGACATAAATTAGGTTGATGAAGAAGTTGCAGCTGCTGCTGCCGATGATGATGATGAGGAATGACGAAACAACATCCTAAAAATACACGGGGCACGCGGGAGATAAACATTCAAGACAGGGCGCAAAACGAGAACAAGGTGAAAGCAGGACTCAACGTTTCGAGAAGTGGACTTATCTTCTTCAAAGCGACAAATGCTTTCTTCGCCACCGTATATATAGGTTGGTTTCCTCTAAAGTGGAGACCTGCCGTGGTTGCTCAATGGCTATGTTGTTGGGCTGCTGAGCACGAGGTCACGGGATCGAATCCCGGCCGCAGTGGCCGCATTTCGATGGGGGCGATATGCGAAAACACCCGTGTACTTAGATTTAGGTGCACGTTAAAGGAACCCAGGTGGTCGAAATTTCCGGAGTCCCCCACTACGGCGTGCCTCATAATCAGAAAGTGGTTTTGGCACGTTAAACCCCATAATTTTATTTTTTTTCTAAAGTGGAGAGGGCATAAGGAGGGTGGGATCGGCAACGAGCGAAGGTGTGTTAGCGGCGAGGGTGTCGAATTGAGAATAAAGGAGTGCTGTCTATAAGACCAGGCACACGGCCGTCTTTCAATCACGTGTCAACGCCCTTGTGTCAACCGGCGTGTCAACGACGTGCGCAGCAATCCTCTATTGCTTGTTTCGCTGGTGGTCGTGGGGTATCGTTTCTCTGACATATATAATAGAAGGAGCGGTCGAAACAGGTGCTCCTGAAAAAAAATTGAGGAAAAGGAAATACTGAAATGGAATAAATAAACAAATAAAAGGATAAAATGAAAAGAAGAAGGAGTATAAAAAACAAACCAGCCAAGAAACCAAACTAAGTATTGTTGCCTACAGCTTGCAATTTAACATGGCGAATACACTCTAAAGCTCCCTTTGGATGCACTCCGATGAAAGAAACATGGGAAAGTCGGCGTTAAGTAACAGCCTAAGGCGAAGGCAATAAATATTTTTTTTCCGTTTTGCCTGTTGTTGAGATATGGGAACAGGGAAGAGGGGCGGGCCTTCACAGTTATTGCATAGTGGCCACTCCGGCAGTGCGGGCGAGTTGACTGATGGTAACGTCCAGTGTCCTATGCCCAACATGTTATTTTTCTGTGTCCACATTCGTGAAGGCAACATATATTTGCCTATTCTATCTAGTGATCGCCTATAAAAGGAGTCGCCATTTAGCAACAGGCGATTTGAACACCTTGCACGCTCAACCTGCATTTATTTTGCGTCCATTGTGCTCCTGAGTGCTACAGACGACCTTTTCATGTAATACCATATGTTCACATGGTATCGCATGATCTAAAGAAAGTGGCTTACATGCAACAAATCAACGTATTTTCCGCTCCCTGTAAACTGTCGAAATTATGCTATACTATGAAAAATTGGAAAAGCCAGAAATGCTCCGCGAATCAAGGAAATAAATTCACGAAGTGTACCTCTGACGTTGTTTACGAGACACCTTTAGATTGCGGAAAAGTGTACATCGGACAAATCGGGCAATGTTTAATGACAGAGCAACGCAGCATAAAAACAACGTAGAAAACAGCTACGCCGGCCATTTAGCTACGCACTGCAACAAATGCTCATGTACCCCAATGTTATATGGCACTAGGTATCTAAAGCATGCAAAGAGTAAAAAAGAAAGAAATTGTAGCTCACTACATTACCAGAGCATAAATGCGAGAGCGTAGCGTCGCTAAGCCTAACAAAACAGGGGATAATGTTTCTAGTAAGCATCTATACTTGTAGGCAGTATTCATGCGTTTCAACTTCATTGTTATTGGTGTTTTTCGAGATGCTATAAAAGATGCGCGAACTTTCAATAAATTTGCCAGTTGGCAGCACAGTGTTCGTCCTGCTTTGTGTCTTTTCGATTGTTGTCCTCGTATTCTTCTCGCTTCTTTAAGTTTTACTACCGACGACCATTTTGCTTAAGGAATCAACGCGTTTCACGGGACGTGCGACGTGGCACGTTGCAGCAGCAGCAGCTAACGTGCCATGGATTATCTCATACGGGCTTGATAATGGTGAAAAGTCCCTCGAACTTTGTGAGTAGCCTCTAGCCTGGACAGTTGCCGCCTCTTCGCACCCACGCCTCGTCGCCGTTAGTGCACGCAATGGCAGGTCGGTGGCGATGGTCAAGGTAGCGCATCTGGTTTTCTTGCGCTTGCGTGGCTTTTACCTTCCCCGCAGCTCTTATCCTCCGGCAGGTGGCTGTGCGACTGTCAGAGCGTGCGACGCTAGCGGTAGCATCGAGCCTGATGACGAATTTCAGCTGGGGCAGCGTTCCAGATGCGATTTCATGCGGCGTAACACCAGTGTCGAAACCTCAGCTGTCATGGAGGCATTACGGAATCAGGGTGCAGACGAGCCGTATGCAAAAATACTGAAAGATATCTATATGGGCTCCACGGCCACCGTAGTCCTCCATAAAGAAAGAAGCAACATTCCAATGAAGAAAGGCGTCAGACGGGGAGATACGATCTCTCCAATGCTATTCACAGCATGTTTACAGGAGGTATTCAGAGACATGGATTGGGAACAATTGGGGATAAAAGTTAATGAAGAATACCTTAGTAACCTGCGATTCGCTGATGATATTGCCTTGCTTAGAAACTCAGGGGACCGATTGCAATGCATGCTCACTGACCTGGAGAGGCAAAGCAGAAGGGTGGGTCTAAAAATTAATCTGCAGAAAACTAAAGTAATATTTAACAGTCTCGGAAGAGAACAGCAATTTACGATAGGTAGCGAGGCACTGGAAGTGTTAAGGGAATACAACTACTTAGGGCAGGTAGTGACGGCAGATCCAGATCATGAGAGGAAAATAATCAGAAGAATAAGAATGTGATGGGGTGCGTTTGGCAGGCATTCTCAGATCATGAACAGCAGGTTGTCATTGTCCCTCAAGAGAAAAGTGTATAATAGCTGTGTCTTACCAGTCTCACGTATGCGGCAGAAACCTGGAGGCTTACGAAAGGCTTCTGCTTAAATTGAGGACGACGCAACGAGCTATGGAAAGAAGAATGATGTGTGTAACGTTAAGGGATAAGAAAAGAACAGATTGGGTGAGAAAACAAACGCGAGGTAATGGCATCTTAGTTGAAATCAAGAAAAAGAAATGAGCATGTGCAGGACATGTAATGAGGAGGGAAGATAACCGATGGTCATTGAGGGTTACGGACTGGATTCCAAGGGAAGGAAACGTAGCAGGGGGCGGCAGAAAGTTAGGTGGGCGGACGAGATTAAGAAGTTTGCAGGGACGACATGGCCACAATTAGTACATGACCGGGGTTGGAGAAGTATGGGAGAGGCGTTTGCCCTGCGGTGGGCGTAACCAGGATGATGATGATGATGATGATGATGATGATGATGAACACCAGTAGACGTCTGCAGCGCTGTGTTAACAGAATAGCCCACTGCCGGAAGGTGGACCTCCCAATCGGCGTCTCTCTTCTGTTGTAGTTTTGTGTATGGAGGGAGTCTGGCCTGAAGGCTCTTGTGTGTGCGCTCAGTGCGGCCGTTTTCCTGGCAATGAAAGGCGGATGTGTGATGATATTACACATGCGCGTGACTGGGGGGGGGGGGGGGGGGGCTTTCCAGCCACAGCAAACATATATGGTCGTCACGAATCCTATATCATGTAATGCGGAGTTTATTGCTTCATTCATGGGATTTACCATCCCAAATCAACAACAGGGCTATAAGTGCCTGCAGGGGCTGCAGACTTTGGTGTTTCCACCACTTAGGTTTCTTTGACGTGAGCTCATGTTTAAGTAAAGTAGCGTCCTTGAATTTTGTCTCCGTCGAACTTCGGGATGAGCAGCGGAACTCTCCAGACGCGGAGTCATTCCGCCGGGTATGTAAAATGGGACCTAACACTGCTTAATAGTACGCTGTTTCATGCTATTAAATGAAGAAAGAATGGGAATGGAAGGGGGCGCAGAACGTCTCGTGTAACGACCGGAAAAGCAGTGAACAGTAACAGTGAAACAAATTCATTACAACGCTACAACAATATCAGCCAGAATGGAGACACAGTGCTCATGACAATCTCAGGGCGACAGCTTCGCTGCAAAAGGCAGTGAAGTCGGGAAAAAAAACAATACAGCGTTGCGAAAGCCTCACAATTGAATTTCTAGACAGCGTTTGGCGACCGGTCGAGGGTGGGAAATGCGTTGGGAAAACGGCTTGCTTGAAAATGGGGACGACGGGCCCGCTCGGTTCGGGAAGCGTCACGCTGTTTGCAAATTACGAACATACATCAAGTAGGCGCCTCCTATCCTGCTTGCTTCGTAGGCGTGCTAGGTCGAAACTGCTGCCGCCACCCTTTCCGTGCAGACATGAAGGGGTATTAAAAGGAACAGGCGAAACGGCAAGAACGAAATGGGAATGGAACCTTGGGGAAATGGCCGCCACCAGAGAAACACTATAAGGAAGGGGTAAGGGAACGTCCTTCGCTTTGAGTTGTCCACAGTTCTGGTCACACGAGATATTCACCCATGCCTGCCAAAAGGATATGGGTCAAAATGGTAAAATCATCACGTTGGATATCAGAAACATAATTTTTCACTGATTGCATGCATAAAAATGTAATTTCTTGGACTAGTTTTATATGCTCTGGATAAATTATTACTGCAATTGCACGTCCATAAGCGATGCATTTTGTTCTTTCACATACATTTGATGCAGTACTGTTCTAGAAGCATTTTTACGAACGACTGTTCTAGAAGCAGTGCTGTACATTTGCTAAGACCTCACCGCAAGTTAACAAAAACAAACAGCACTCTTGTCTTATGATTCATTTCTGCTTCCAACAATTGCGGATTCGTTTAAGGGATGGTCAGGAAAATAGACGACTTAGGACGTATTGTGGGACGACCGCTTTCGGTGATAACATCGCCGCAGCCGCCTGGCGCGCGCTGATCGTGCGGTTGAGTACTACTTCACGCGAAGGCGATGCTAACACGAAAAGGGACCATTCGAGAATACGTTCCACGACTTGCACCCACACACAAGCCAGTTCATTTTAGTTCCTATTGCCCAAAAGCAATATCACGAGCCAATACGCTGCTGTTTCTCCATTCAAACGGCGCAGTGGTATTGCCTGTCTCTTAGCTAGTATAACGAACTCGTAGATTGCTTCCATACATAACTTCTGCTGCGCAATACTTTTTGACCGTTGAAAATAGGTGGACCGCACCTTTACGGATTGCAATGCTTATCGAAAAACGCATACACCGCAGCGCTATTCTGTTCGTAGTGATGACAGCGGCAAAATAGTACCCTTCGGACTGTCTAATATATTTTGATAGCCGACAGGGTTCTTGACATTCTCGCTGCGCGGGGGCGTATATTTCCCGCCAGCAGACTCAAAAGGAAGTGGAGGAAAGTGCCTTGAAAAATGTTGAAGAATAAATGAGGTGAGAGGAGGCAGAGAGTACGCTGCAATACGCTGGGTGCCTTTCATCGCATTGACATTAATTGCTTTCATCAACTTCACTGCGAGATAAGGGTTTCGTTGTTCCCGTCTCTCTTACTGCGCGGTCAGCACCTAACTAAAAATTGGATAGATTCAGGTTAGCCTTTACATCCCGTTCTGATAAAGTAACACCAGCGCTGTCGTGTGCGCAACC
The DNA here is from genome assembly GCF_038994185.2 of Dermacentor albipictus. Classification (NCBI taxonomy): domain Eukaryota; kingdom Metazoa; phylum Arthropoda; class Arachnida; order Ixodida; family Ixodidae; genus Dermacentor; species Dermacentor albipictus. Next base: position 113,920,870 of record NC_091829.1, read on the forward strand.
CTGCTGTGTGCGCGCACAGCAACGTTGATCCTAGCAGCGGAAGCCATAACGGGGCCCTGGCTCCATCTACAGCCCCATTGCACTCAGCAACTGCCGGATCACAAAAATACCGCGGTAGTCTATGGATGCACTACTTACGCAGGATGAGAGTCATGATAGTTTGTGTGGGGAAACGATGAACCTTGTTGTCTTCCTATCACGCACAGTTAGAAACGAAGGGCGAATGCTGTTGTTGTTGCTGTTGTCCTGAGTGGCTGTGGCACATACCCACAGTGGAGGATTGGCCATGAATTTAGTGGTGAAATTAGTTCTATAACAACGAGATAGTTGACAATTTTAATGTTTTCAGTGCTCAAGAAACAACATCGTTCGCGTGCCGAGGTACCGAATACAGGAGATTATGCTGTTTTTAAAAGTAACTATAAGTAAAAATTCATACTTCAGTCGTCGTTCACACTGTTTTGTTGATGCTCATTTTTTTTTGTCAAGCGAAAGGCAGCGAAAACAAAAATATTCACTGATGATTACGATAGCACCTAATGCTAAATTTGAGCGCAGCTCTACACATGTTTTCATTTCTCGTGTCAATATTTTGTAATATGAATATATAGGCACGCGTTTTATATCAGGAAGATAACGCTGCGAGTATTGTACCTAGGGCAGGCAATCTGTGTCGTACTGTACATTGCAAACGGAGCGAAGTGTGACTCTACTACCTCGCTAATCATCAGATCGCGAGAGGTAGCACGTGGTAAACGCTGGGGCGCTGTTCGCAACAGCCTCCATGCACCTCATGCAGCGCTCTGTTCTCACACAGACAACGTACACTACTCCGGCGCCATACCGTAGCCATCGTTGCCGCACAGCCCGTCTCGCTTGGCACTAGGGTTTTCTTTGCACGCTTTGGGCCCATCAACCACGAAAGTGGGCCTTCGTAGAGGCTAAATCATGCTATCAGAGTCAACGGCGACGACAACACTCAAGGGGACGTCACATCGAGCCTAACTCGTAGCCGCTCGCCATGGCGCCCCGCAGTAGCAGTGATTCCTGCCACATACGCTGGTAGCAAACTGACAACCCCACAGACGAGCGCAGCCTTCCCCGCCTCACACCACACCGCTTCCCTATTTCGGAAGCGCAGATGGAATCGCCTACGCGGCTGCAGGTGCCGTGGCCACCGGCAACTATACGCATGCGCAGGCCCTATACCTACCGTGCCTCCTCCGCTTTCCGCTTCATGCTTTTTCTGTAGACTCCTTCTCTACTTTCCTCCTTGCGCGGTTCTCCTCTCATCTCTCGCTTTGCTTCACGTTCTCTTTCATCTTGCGCTGTGCTCGTTCGCTCGATTGCGAGGTATAACAATGCCGAAGCACGCCGACGCTCAACGCTGGAACGAGCGTTCAAGGGCCGCGCTCTAAAGAGTCGCAGTTTCTCCCGAAAGGCGAATTAGCAAAAGCGATAGGAAATTAGTGGGCAGCTAATCGAAGTAAGGATAGTAGTCTTACCGGCTGTATCACCTAGAAAGCATTTGGTCAGTAACTAAATTAAGAACCAGGGTGTCAGCGTGAAAAGGAAAACATGAATAGATCGCACCCGATGACCGCGGCACCGCCGTCAAAACGCTGGCGTGAAGAAGCGTGGCAGCAGCAGTGAGCCATGCGACATTCGTGCTCAGATCGCCTCAACGCAATCTCAGTGGTAAAAACACATCACGCGCAAAGGTACAAGATATCAAGACAAAGCGCGCGCTAGTACGCGCGCTTGCGCGTCGAAACGCAAAGTACGCAGTTGCTGCCGGAGTAGAACGCCGCGCCCCCTTCCTCCCGGCATGCCTTCCCGCTGTCCTCCCTCACGGGCGTGAGATTGAGCCGCTTTCACCGGTTGCGCCTGCGGGTGGTCGCGAAATACGCGATTATTCCTTCTGAACAACACCACCCTCTCGCTCCTTCTCTCCCATCCCCCCATTGCCTTCCGGGCGACGGAAGATGGCACGTTTCCTCTGAGATCGCCTGCCTTGCGCGACAGACATTGAACCGCGCTCCTAAGCTCCTCTAGCGTGCTTTCACTCGCACATACAGCATGCGGTGGGCAGCGCTGCCTTATCTTCGGAGCCGCGTCCGGCTCCACGTTGTCAGTGTTGGGGCCGAGGGCAACGATTGGGGGGGGGGGGGATTGGTGCTGCAGTCGGCATGACGGGGCATGAGGGATGACGTGGAAACACCTGCTGCGTCTGCTGCTTGTTAACTAGGGTAGCGGGCAGAGAACGATATCTCTAGCAACACCAGGGAAGCCCCAGTGAGGCTATGGTTCGGAGCTCACCAAGGAAAAACAAAGAGTTAAAGAATTTGAAAAACTAAATTCAATCATTGCCAAATGCTGTCGCATGTCCCTTGGACTATGACGTCTCTAGAGGCACAAGACATTCATGTTTGACCAGCTCCCGAAACGTTCGCACAACATTTGCTCTTTTCGTGCCAAATTCCCGCATGTCACAACATGAAGCCGATCATATGGTGCACGCAACGGCGTTAGGTACAAATAAGCCGAATCCGTGCCGCCCCTACCCCCGTCCTAAAAAAAAGATCAGAAGAAGAAAGACTACGCCGTGGAGACGGGACACGAAAGGATGGAACGCTTCCTTGTCATGTGGACACCTTATTACCCGCATTCCTTTATTTTTGTGGCATGAAGCCGTGCATGAAGAGAAATCTTTGTCATGTATGCAATATGCAGCGATTTATTTATTTATTTATTTATTTATTTATTTATTTGTTGTCAATGCGAGGACATTTCTAAATATAGCCATGAAAGCGTAATCCACCTATTAAGATAGGTCCTCTGAAGAGGCGGACATTATTTGCACGTATATAGCAATGTCCAAGCAGATATAATAAAAATGATCACAAATTAACTTTTCGTTGTTCACATTGTTAAACGTTGAAATTTTGAACTGAAACGTGATGCCTGTTAAGCTAAAATGTCGCGCAAGACTAGCAGCAATACTGAAATCTGCGACTGCAATAAGTGTTACAATATTTATTGGCATGCCTAATAAGATTCAACAAGAGCCACATGCTAAGAGTGCGGAGCAATATTAGGCGCCGCGACAATTAATAATTTAGCATATTTTGAGGAGACGTATATCGGAAAAATTGCGATTTTCAGGATTTCTGCTCGGCAAATCGGACTTCACTGCGTCCCGGCTTCCATTTCGCTATTTAAGCAACTGAATGATTTAAGAAGATTAATAGTGAATATTTTCAATTAGCTACGTGCTGACTTCACATTTTCATGCAAGTAATGTCCACCTCTTCATGCAATCGACTTGAACGGACGAACCACCCATGCGGCACCGCTCGCAGTGAAATGCAAACATCGCACGGAGGCACGCGCCCGCAAAACCACTCGAAAATTCGTACCTATTCCACATTGAGAGCACAATGGCTGTTGTTTCGTAATTTATAAAAACGGAATAGTATTTAGATGTTTTTGTGACACCGAAACATGCTCGGTGGACTCCATTACCATGGTCACAGCGAGTAGTCGCGTATTGAATATTGTGAAGATACGGCGTGTGCATAGTATTCTGCGTTTAGAATTTGCCAAGTACAAGTTATATTACAGAACGACCTTCTATTGTTTTGTGTTGTGTTAAATAACTGTCAGCAGACATCCTGCGAGGCAATTTGGTTAACGCTGAAAGTCAAACAAAGAGGATTGCATCGTCTGATCCCTCATACCACTTCCGACGCACGCTCTATGCTCTATCTCAGTACCTTTCAGTACTGGGAAAGCTTCAGGACTGGTAAGTCGACAGGAATGGCGAAAGCCTTTCAACTTATGTTGTTTTCTCGCTGTATTGTCGGCTCGTCGCCAAGTTGGTGTTTGCTTGTCACGCTGCTATCTGTGTTATATTCGAATAGCCATTCAGTGAGTTAACACGCACGGTCGTTTTGGAGAAATGCAATTAACTTGATAACTAGCAGCCTAGCACGTCGCGGCTACTGGTGGCAGCCTCTGCTATAAGTCAAGGTTTATGACTTGCACACGCGGAGGGCGTAACCCATTCGGTATCGCCATAATATATCGTGTTTTGCGCGAAGCTTCAACTCTCGAATTCCACCAATAATGTCAACACCAGGGCCGGCACCATATTGTGCTGCTCAAACATTATACCTGTTTACATCTCGTACATTCGGCAGTGCGGCAAGTTACTCGGGACATGGAGCACAGTGACGTGGTCATGTACGTCCGCTTTGGGGCTCCGACGACGACTGCGTTGCTGTATTGTTAATGCGAAGCTCTGTTTGCCTACTATCCCATGGTTTGGCATGTTTGGTTTGTCGGTAAGTCACTGGTTACGTTTTCGCCAAGTGCATACGACCTCAGTTAACGAACCATCGCGTCCCTGGGATCTAGCTCCAGCCCGCCAGTGCAGCAGCATGAACCTCTGATGATTAGGCCACATGCACGTTTCCTTTTTTCCCTAAAGCATAGCAAAGCACACATTAAAATAAATTATGGTGTTTTACGTGGCGAAACCACTTGCTGATTATGAGGCACACCGTAGTGGAGGACTCCGGAAATTCCGACCATCTGGGGTTCTTTAACGTGCACCTAAATCTAAGCAGCACGGGTGTTTTCGCATTTCGCCCCCATCGAAATGCGGCCGCCGTGGCTGGGATTCAATCCCGCGACCTCGTGCTCAGCAGCCCAACACCATACCCACTGAGCAACCACGGTGGGTGGAAAAACACACATGGAAACCACACAAAAAGAAATTCAATGCCAGTACATCTTATACAAAATAGTTAAAAATAATCCAAGCCCAGGCATACATTGAGCATCTCCTTCTAATCTTGTGTACTCTCAGTGCACGTCTCAATACACTTTTTCTTTCCCTTCTCTCTCTTCCCCTTCTCCCTTCTCCCACTCCAGGGTAGCCAACCGGACTCTTGATTGGTTAACATCCCTGCCTTCCTTATATCCCCGTTCTTCTCACTTCGTCAAATCTTGCGGCTGCTCCTGAACAGCAGACACAGTTCTTACATGGGCTACAGACTTCCGGAGAAAGGACCTAGAATAATAATGAAACATATCGAGACAACAAAATACATGATTCGTTATTAGCCATTAGAAGTCACTGTGATATCCCTGATGATGTGATTGTACTCCTTGGCTTGCATGGCTTCTGGCACAGCAGGATGTGCGACATACATGCTGATAGGCCACAATCACAAGTATGCTTAACTCGCGCCAGCACTATGTTGTTCGGATGGCCACTAGGGGATTATTATGATCATTTCTATACAATGCGCATACCTAGAAAGGGTCATTGATCAAGAAGCGGGCGCTACCTATCTTTCCACCTACTATATCTTTTGAGATAATTACCTCACATTTAGGATGATAATAATCTTCATACCATGTCGTATACCCACGAAGAGATATCGGCCAAGAATCTTCTACGCGCGTTCAGATTGAGGATAATGATTGTCGTACAGTGACCTCTACCCAAGAAGGAAGTGGTACGATGGCACATGCGCACGACGGGAAATTGACGAAGTTTTGCGGTGCACATTGCGACAACTCCAATCATCTCGTTGAGATGATCACCGGGTCTTGACGAATAAAATATCCATGGCCATGATGATTTCCCTATTGTGGCACCCATACAAAAAAGGGGGTCAGCGTAGCAGCGGATCCGACAGTCCATTATGATGATGATTTCTAGAATATGCCACATACGTACAGCGGGGTATTGGTCTCGGTGTAGGCAGTAGATACCGTGCCGTCAACCTGCTCATTGATATTTTCGCCGTGTGTTAAGTAAGGTTGTGATTTCTATAATGTGGCGCGTACACGGAACGAGCGATCAACCAAGAACCGGCCTTTACATGCGAAATAAGAAATAAAAATGAGGAAATGGACAGCGATATAAGATTTGTCACATTGTCATGCATGGGCGAGTGAGATCACATGCAGGAGCCAATTTCCTTTAGGCCAAAGACGAAGGAAGAAAGCGAGCAAATTTCCAGCATTTCATCAACCGCTTCATGGAAACTTCGCTTCGCATAAATTTTAAAAAAAACGTGAATTATATCTGCGTAACTTTGTTTACGATTTATGTTTAATGCTGGCCACACAACCGTTACAGAATAACCGTTGCGGAGCTCCACTCACCAGCTTTGCTGTAAAACCGCACCCTTCGTAAGTGTGCAGTGAAATGAGTGACCAACCTACGCTCGACTCTTGGGGATACTATATAAGATTGTATGATGCTATAATATAATGTGATGTCTTCGGTATAAACTGTACCGAAGACATCACGTGCATAGGTCGGTTTTACAACGTCCTGCGCAGCCTTCTCCAAATGGATTAAACCGGATGGACTTAACGATCCTTGTACGATCGCCGCGCGCGTTGGTCAATGGCGCAAAAAGCAACGAAAACATTGCAGCAGTAGATAAATTCGAATGTAATTTCGGGCGGTTTATTGACTTGGTGGTGTAGCTTCACACGTGCGCACAGTTTGACCAATTTTTCTCCTATTCGTTGCCTATATTTTGCCTCTTCGGACCCCCCCCCCCCCTCCCGGTGAAAAACAAAGACATCCTGCCGGTTAACATCCCTACCTTCCCTTGTCTCTTTCTCCCTGTCTAATAGTTGAGTTCAGTTCCAGTTTTAACGTGATAGCAGTACGCCACACTTATTTTGTGTGTTTTAGAATGAAACTGCAGAATTTATAAAGGCCACCTGCAGCAGGTAGTACTGTTATATTCTTTGAAGTAAACCTGAAGGATTGGGACATTACTTGCGAAGGAAATCGAAATGTCTAATGGAATAACAACAGTAGTATGGTTCGTAACTAATAACTTTACGGCATATATTGCAATTTCGAAATTGTAACCGGTGAATTCGCAAGGTGGTGGAACAAATTGTCAGAACGGCACCCATTTCGCGGTATTCATTTCTAAATTGTACAACAGATAGCTTAGTGTTCAGCTTCCTATACATTCAGTATAGGTTTAGAAAAGGGACACACTCTCTATACATCAAACTGTATATATTTGTATTGGTTGTGACAAATATTTGTTGGCGAATTAGGCTAGTCGGTCGGTTAAACGGGCCCCTTTTAGTTCGTTTCTCTACCACTGAGTGCTAAGGCAACTTCATCCAAAGCCAGCCGTCAATCGTTCATTATCGCCATTTATTTCCTCGGCACAGCAGCCCAAAAATATATGTTTGGTAGGTTCGGGAGAACGACGTTACTGCCGAAAGGTTACATGGAACGACCTCGAGAGCTGAAACCCGTAATTTACCACGTGCCGCCTTTTCTGCGCCCTCCAAAGAGACGGATCCGAACAGCGTGTACCTTTATCTTTATTTCTGTTTTCTTGGCCCCTACTGGCCACTCACAAGAGCCTAGCGTTGTTTAACACCTTCACCCTTTCTTCTCCTTCCCGGCCTTTTCCCCACGACGGGCGTGCCCAAATTACCTCCTCTTGTTCCTTGCGCTCGCAGAAAAAGGACCGGAAGAAAGAAGTACGCAGCACGACACATTTATTTTCTCTTTGGTTATCATATACCTCCTTGGTCGCTGTTCCAGAAAAAAAAATACCAGGAAAACAAGGGCCCTTTTTCGACGGAAAGCAGATAACCTGACATTTCCGCCAAGTAGTTACCTCGAGAATCGCTTCCTTTTTTTCATATTTTTTTTTGTCGGAACCGGAGGAGCAGAAGACTTCCGCCGGCAGCAGAAGTTTGGTACACTGTACGAGTTTTAGCGCCAGTTAGGAGGCAACGAGGCAGCCTTACTCTTCGCTTCTCGGTTCATTCCGCGACGCTGCGTTTTCCAATTTTGACAGTACCCTAACTGAAACACAAAATCCCCCCCTCCCCCCAGTTTTTCTTCCAGTGTCTGCGTTCCGCTCATCAAGGTCTTTTTTTCTAAACCGGCAGAGTATTGCGCGAACACTTTTGTACGCCAGGAAGCGAAAGTGACGCTTTGGTGCTGATGCCCCTGTATTTTTTTTCATGCCTGGTTTCTTTATTTAATTCAATACCTGTTTACCTGAAACCTTGACATCTTTTTTTCGCGTTTCTGTTTTTCTTTCTTTCACCTTATATAGGGAAACTTTATATTGGTTCATTAAAAGAATGGCGAAAATATAAAACAAAACCGAAGACACGGAGCGCATACTAATAACTCGAGTCTGTTGTTCTAATATTGATGTCTCTGATGCTGGGCCATTATTATTGTTAACAATTACCACGTTGTCCAGCTATCAATTTTCCATCGCATGATGGTTACTACAATGCGTCCTCACTGCCGGTGGCAGGTCTATTTTCGGGAACGGGAGAGAAATGGGTGTATACTTACTGACATATACTGAGTTCCACGATAATAGCGAGTATTATACCACGAAGGAACTAGTTCCTTTGCGCACTTACAACTTCATTTGCATTTCAATTACATTTGAATGACCTGCAGGCCCTCCGTAAAAGACGTTAAGCGTGTATTCATTCGCTTTTTCCCTTTTCTTTCGTTTTTTTTTAACAGCGATCATAATAACTTGTAAAGTGAGAAACATTACAGACCACACTTTGTTTTCAGCACTTATGTGATCACACACAGAATCTCTAACTAAACATTATGAATTATATGTTTAAGAAACACGGACGAAAATGAAATCAAGAGTTAATATAAAGGTTCATTTCCCCGATACAGAGTCAATCTATGCACTTCCCGAGGTGTCAGAAAGTTCTCAAATTGACTTTTATATGATACTTGGTGAAGGTGGGTACGATAATGAAAAGTGTGAATATGCAGTATGGTAGTTAGGCCACTGTTGGTTTTCTACAAGGAACGTGTTAGAGTATCTTTTGTGGTAAAATATTCAAGGACAATTTTGTCTTGACAAGGAAGAGCTGACCACTAGGATCAAACTTGAAAATTTATTTATTCAAACATACCAGAGAAGCACTTAAATAAGGACAATAAAGATTTCAATTACGTGCATTTGGAAGACTACCTCCCGCGCTTGATGAAAAATATTGAGTCATGTTATGGTCTGTCGCTTTTTTGTTAAGTAGCAGCGATCAGCATTGATACAGGAAGACCAAGTTATTTGCACCACGTTTAGTGTTATCTCTTTTTTGTAACAGAGGGTTTCTTTGACACTGGGGTTTCTGATGGGCTGATGTATGCTAGTGACGTTTTCAACCAAAGAGCATGACAGGCTGCAAAATGGCTAAGAATACCGGGAACGAAATGGTAAAGGCTTCATTAAGTGTGGGCAGCTTGCTATTCACGGAAAAAGAACAAAGAGGTTGCGGAAAAGCTAATATATTGGGAACAGGTCCGCGTACAGACATAGCCTAATATCGGATTCGTCACCAATTTTTCGGCTGTTGCCTGCCGCAGTAGCTCAATGCTCCCCTGAAACACGAGCGCGTTTATCGACGACATATCTCTCGCTCGAACGAGAAAGCATTCGCTTTCTCGTTCCCAGTTACCCAGTGCTCGTTCTCGTTCTCAGTTACCCAGTTCTCGTTACCCAGTGCAGTGTTCGCCGCCTTGAACACTGCACTGGGTAAGAAGGGATGGCAAAGAGAGAGAACATGAAATTCAGTGCGGAAGGCGTGGAGATGAATCCGAGGCCCTCATATTTTTTTTTTCCTCCGTGAAAGCGGGACATGCTCCGTCCCGTCGAGCAAGCCCCTCACTACTTGCCGCGCTATAGATGGAAAGCGCGAAAAAAAAAGAAAGAAGTGGAAGGGGAGGAGGCAGAAACAGTCGCAGCGTGAACGCGTTTCCGAGGGCCTCCAGCGTGTCTGGGTGCCAGGCAGCAAAGGAGCGCTTGGCACGCAGCCTTAAAGAGTTATTACCCGAAAAAACGAGGTAGCGTCGAAGAAGAAGCCGGTGAAGCGGTAACGGAACGCGGCTGCCAATGGCCTACCGGAACGAACCCGCTTTTCGCAGACGCTAATATATTCGCGAAGCAGGGTGCATAAATTGCGTTTGGCAAGGCACCGAGAACCGGAGTGCGAGCGTTGATTTAGCGCTTCCCGCACGGCCGGTTCACGCATGGCCCGACCAGGCTTCGCAACATGCCTTGTTGGGTTTTGCTTGTCTTGGCTTTGACGGAAACTACGAACTCATCGTCTGAGTTTCAGTATGTATTGCAGCGTAGTTTATCTGTACATGCTTCAGACAGTGTTTCCGTGCATTTGTATCTAGGGTGCATGCACCTAGAGCTAGAAATAACCATAACAATCTTCGATACTTCTTTCAAGCAAGAGAGACAGGCATTTTCCTTCCATATCTTCTGTTCGTGTTGTTTTATTAGCGTCCGCTTCCATTTGCCTGTGTCTCGTAAATGAAGCTATAGTAGTAGTAGTAGTATATTTTATAGACCTGTATGGAAGGACATGTATTTGTGAACAACGTTTTGTCAACTCAAAGTTGTCCGACCGGATCTTTTGGTGATCTGGCCGGTTGGCTATGTCGTGCCTTTCAAGGAATATTTTTTTACTGTTGCATGTCTTCTTTCGGCAATTTTGTAACAGAAATAGAAATATATTTTGAAGATTAAAATACCTTGCTCGTATTTAGTCTATAAAGACAATTTGGAGTTTTCCTGCCATAACTGTAGGCTTAGGTGTGGTCTCAATACTGCAGCTACTTTGCATTTTTCATCAATGTGCATATTTGTAGCACGCTGAAAGCGTGAGAAGAAAAGCGTAGTGCCGCGCAAGACGTGCTTTACCACCCTGTATTTTTACCACCCTTTACATGTCGACGGCGCAGCCAAAGCTACGAGGCCGAAGCACACATCTACAGTGCGCTATCGGTAGGGCTTCCAGTCCTGAGAAAAGCCGTTGTGTGTCTGTCCGTGTGGTGTGCGACCGTGAAGAGTCAACAGCAGCGTCGCGCGGTGGAGAGCAAGCAAGGACTAGGTAACTCAAGCGTTGGAGGAGGGTAATTACCACCAAGCAATACGCGCTCCCCCCTCGCACGGCACAGCCAATCAACGCCCACGCGCCATGACAGCTGCAGACAACAGGGAATCGCCTCGCGCAGTTTCGCTCGTCTCATAGATAGTTTAGCAACAGGTTGGAACAAGTTGTGTCGCAGTTCTTCGTAGACGGGCCTTGAATGAGGTGGCGGGTCCATCTGGTTTGGTCGACGCGAAGCGCCGGCCTCGACGGAATTCACAACTGTGGCTGAAAAGACAATGTGAGCTTGCGTCGAGTGACCCTGACATCGTAGCTATGCGAGAGAAGTTGGATGCAGGCAGGTTGACAAATGGTCCTGAACATGCAAATGAAACTGCTGCACGTAGCGAACGCCATCGTGAAGCTCATGCGATGCCCACAATAAACGTGCGGGCTAACGAAACCACTGAACTGCGGCAACACCACGTAGACGCCACCGTTCAAGCCGTGAGGACTCATCTTAGGGTCTCAGGATTGAGGGTTCCTCCCGCGCTATTTTCTCACTTCAAATAATAATAAAGATGTTTTGCTCTCTTTCTTTCGACAGGTGGAGACTGCAGCAGAGTATGCCGCGCGCTTGGTCAAATGCGTTCTCTGAAGAGCGGCGCACAGGTACTGGCACATAATAACTAACCCAAGTAGGTATCAAAGGGGTTCACGGTCGACTAGCACATACCAACTGGAACGTACCCCTAGGGTGCGATCTTGTACGCGTTCCAAAATAGAACGGAGGCGGTTCGTTCCACCGAGCCAAATACGATTCGTCAATTTGAACCGTGCCGAACGCCATGACGTCAAGTGTGACGTGTTATCTGCTGTAAATCATTCTGTGTCGTCTGCTATCGGACGAACGGAACGGAACATACCGCCTATTTCGTGACGTAAAGAACGAACCGCCTCCGTTCTATTTTGGAACGCGTACAAGATCGCACCCCTAATATGCACAGACAATTAAACTACGCGAAATTAGGATTAACGGTGCCAGCGCACAATAGTGCGTGCTTAGCCCCAGATAAACTGTGAGCCAATTTATTTTGTCACTTCGCATCTGCGTTTAATCTTCGAAAGCAAACAACTGGAAGCTGTATACCGTACAACCAGCTGCACCTCTTAGAATTCTGATTTTTTTTTCGTTGTAGATTTATTGCGTAACAAATAAAAAGCTAGGTTAGGGCAATGATTATGCTTTTTTTACTGTTCCTAGGGCCGTATAACGTAAAACTATTCCAATATGTTTTTATTCCTACCTGCTGACGTCAAATTCACCCGCAGGGTCGTCTGAACAAACCAATCAAATGCTCCCCTCGTTCATAGGAGGTTACTTTAGCTTGCTTGAAAAAAACAATAACATTGCCTGCACTGAGCGGCTTGTCTTATCTAATTCGCTCACAAGAGGCGAGGAGCATGCTCAAGTGGAAAAGGTTTCGATGGGGCCGAGCCACTGCACTGAAAATCGATAACCGGATGAAGAGGGTGGTCCCGGCGTCTGCGATTGGTCCGCTTTGTCTTATTGAGGTTACGCTGGCTCGTCGACAATCGCGGTGGCATGCAACGGAAGCTTAAGAATGACGCTAAAACGGATCCTCAGCAAAGAAGAGTTGTCAGAACGAGGTCGTAAACGTGCCGAAAGTTCTTTAAAATGTTACGCGGCCATGCAGAAAGGTTTATTACACGCAAATAAACCCATGCTCTCTGGCACGGGCAGTGCCGGAGGGATCGGCGGCAGCCATCTTTTATTCCTTTAGAAACAGGGCAGCCTGCGCCTATACAGAAGAACCTTCAGTTTTGTTCGGCATATTTATGCATTTTTAATGCGGACGCATCACGTTGACGCGGTAAGTTTTTGCGTTTTATGTGACGACGCGTGAGAGGCAGGTGAAGTGGGTGCAACCCCAAAACATTTGACCAATAACTGAGGGCTAATGGCAAAAAAGAGTCGAATCAGAAATAACTATTTTTGTTTTGTTCGGTCTACTTATGCATAATCAGTGGGTACACTTCATATCAGATGAGGAGTTATCCCGATTTTCGTGACGTCACGTGACAGAGAGGTGAAGTGGTCCAAAAATGTTTTTGACCATTCGCGGTGGGCTGATTGCAGAATTGGAAAAGAAATGTTTAGAATTGTTTTACGTTATAGCGCCCTTATAGTTTCCTGGCCTTATGATATGCATGTCTGGCTTTCATGGTATTGCAAATGGCCACCAAAAGGTCGGCAGCACTTGCCGTAGTCAAGTCAAGAGCAGAAGGTCAACACGCGCGAGCACGTGCACGTAGCTTTGGATGCGCTGCCACAGAAAGTTCTCGTCGGATTTAGGGCTTCTCAAAGACGTGCGCATAAATCTAAATACAGGAGAGCATGTTGCATTTTGCCCGCACTGATATGTGTCCTCCGAAGCCGTGACACAAATTCAACAGCAAAACGCCAAAGCCACTGCGCAACCGCTGTGGGTGCGGTGCGCACGCACATGAGCACACGTATACGTATCTGAGAATGTCAGTGTGAGATGTTTCAAGTACGGTATTTTGCTTAGGGTTGAGAAAACTTAGCACATTATGATGGTAAAGTGCCAAATGGCCAATCGAGCGAGAAAGCCGGCTGCGTCTGCAGCAGCGAAACGAAACCAAACTTCCTATTGGCTGCGGCGCCACGTCACCAGCACACCCCGCGCGTTCATGACGCTGTCTCGGGCCTCGACGAAGCAGAGTAGGTGAAACGGAACACTGCTGCCGCTCTCGAAAGCCGCTGTTCCCAGTGGTATACACCTGCCCTTTGCACGCGCAAGCTCTCACCTGTGTTCTAACTGCGCTTCTGTACGACCAAATTCAAACGCGCCAAGCGTCTCAACGCATTCACATGCCCCACGAGGAGTTCATGTGCGTTCCATTGGACAATAATGCTTTCGCATTCATAGCAAGTGCTAAGGTGTCGTCAGATTTTCAAGTGCAATATTTAGAACGAAGGATTATCTTTTTATGCAGGAAGTAGTCTTGCGGTGACCCGTTTTTGTGATAGCTGAAGATCCATGGCTATGCCTAAAACCAGAATAGAACCAGAATAGGACTGACCGTCGACACTACAAACATCGACGCTACATGGAATATCAGCCTGGCGACCGTGTTTGGGCTTGGACACCGATACGCTGAAGAGGACTCAAGGAAAAGCTATTACTACGCTATTTCAGACCCCACAAGACCATCTGACGCATTGGCGCACTTGACTATAAGATCGCACCAGATGGCATTTCGCAATGGCTAAGGCACTGCTCTTGACCTGAAATAGTTCATGCTGTACGCTTGAAGTCGTTCTACCAGCGCTAACGAGCATCAGCGCTTTGTTTCTCTGTAACATCGTAACTATAAATTAGTGTGTTTTTATTTTTCGCTCTGCTGGTATGTTTGTAGCTTTGGCTTCTTAAGTGGCGGGAATTGACACGTGCACTTGTTTATCTTACTCCGGGGACCGTGTTTCAGTGGATAACAAATGCTACACGTTATCACTCAGCGCAGGACGCCCCTGCAGGTATCGGAAGTTTATGGAACGTTATTGATGATTTTTCTCACTTATCTGTTGCCACCGAACCTCAACAAATCCGTTTGCCAGGCGCGACATGAATTGTGTAGTACTTACTAGAAGACACGCGGGCACCATTGATTATTCTGGAACCTTCGATGACTCGCGAATGAAAGCTAATGTGCTTGACCTGCAGATGAAATTTTCGACCATCGCCGACTACGCTCGCCGCTTCTGTTGTGGTTTGATTGTCGCTTGTTTTTGTGGGCACAAGTAAGCCCAATAAAAGCTTGTGTCTGCAGAAGGGTTAAAATTTGGGCCAGTTGGTACATACTTGAAGGAAAAAAACAGTAAAAAAAAAACAAAGGTCAAGAGGAGAGGTTCACACCACAACGACTGGTGTTGTGATGTCAACCTCTCTTCTTGTCCTTTGTGTTTCTTTACTGGTTTTTTTCCTTCAAGCTAGTCTCGTCATTCACAGTTTTTGCACTGTGCTCTTGACGGTCACTGCAAGGTGACAGTATGAGTGTTTTCTCCAGTGGCAATTGCCCCGGCTTGAAAGGGAGTGCAGTTCTCCGCTCCTCCAGCCACAAAAGGGGACGAAGGCAGAAAAAAAAAAGGAAGGCTGTCCTGGCCGAGTTACCGAGCGCGCGATCAAAGTAGCTATGCTTTTAGATGCTGCAGAATTTTCTGTCGTCTGCACCTGTATCTCAAAGAATAGTTGGCGTTCGGCAACGAACGTGCACTGCATCTGGGTTGCTGGAGAGCATGGGTCCTTTCCGCAAGCGCCGTTCTAGCGGCAATGAAATACCAGCCATTACTGACAAGCAGGGAAAGTGAAAAGCAGCAAGCGAAAGCTATTCTCCTGGAAACTTTATCCCGCTTCGGTACTCATATTTGAAATTGTGGTAGGACGTCAAGCTTCCCTGACTGATCTGGAGCCATGGTGATACGGAATGTCGTTATAATGCGTCCATGATTTGCTGTACAGATGAGCGCAGAAAAAAAAATACCGACGATTACGTTACTTCCTAATGCGAAATTTGAGCGCAGCAAATAAGCTGTTTCACCTTTTCGATAGATTGAGGCAAAGAAATCGAGCAACGCATGTATGCGCTATCACAGAATTTTTTTTTTACTTTTCACACGTATTCCTCGGGCGGTGCACATATACAGATCCGCCGCCACCGATCTGGCTCTCTGATTGCCACCGCACAGGGGTTGCATTGGAGGAGGAGCGAAGAAAGGAATTAAGTTCCAGCCGGCGCTTTGACAACCGGAGACTCGCAGGAAGAGGGGGAAGGGGGGCGGCGTGTACACCCAGGGGCAAACGATGGGGGCAGAAGCGCGCGCAGCAAGCGGACAACACGATAAAGGGAGGAGGGAAGAGATAGCAGCGACTGACTGATGCCGCTGACGCCGATAGTGAGTCAACCCCAGCTGCGGAGTTGGTTTCAGGCACAACGCCGCCGATGCCGACACAAACAATATGATACCCTCGCTTCCGCAGCGCTAAGAACCAGGTCTAGCCGTGGGAAGGTGGTCACGTATTCGTCGACGTGCCGGGGCCTACGTGAAATAACCGGCGCGTCGGCAACTGAAGAGCACCCTATCCGCCACACAAGAAGAGGGGGGGGGGGACCCTTTCCTCCTCTTTCTGCATGGCGGCGACGGTGTTCTATGCAGTCACGTTATCTTGACTCTCTAGCGGCGTCAGCGGCATCCAGCGGTATCAGTCGGTCGCTGCTAGCGCTGGGGGGATGAAAGGGGGGCGGAGCTGGTTAAGAGGCCGACGACAACGCCGACGACGACGCGAAACCCAGGAACGGACGCCAAAGAGCTGCGCTCTAAAACTGAGGAATAGCGTCCGACTTCAGGTTATTACCGTGTTGAACGACTTTTGCCGTGATAAGATGCATTTCTAAGCTACCTCGTATTTCATGAAAACACAATAGCTGCAGGGAAAAAAATGAATAAAAAGGCAAGTGAAAGAGTAATAAATCAAAGTCCCCAAGTTCGAATTGAATATATTGGATGTCATTTGACATGCGTCAGCAAACTGCTAAACACATCAGAGAAAACAGTGGCGCCTCGCGCTGTCTGCTAACCTGTAGCCATGATCGTAGTCAGGATATAATGCTTTTTGGGACTGGGCAATCAACAGTACACAACACAATTTTCGGGCGATTTTTAAATGCGATTCGTATTGTTCGGTTACTTCACAAAGCTGCTTTCGCTCTATGACCATCTGGGTATCAACCCAGTTTGCCCGACCCCATCAATAAATAATAAATCTTATCCCGGCAAAACTAATCTTGCGTCATTACCTTTGTAAGCGCTAACCTGCACACTAGGACAAAAGGCGCACTGCAGATTTCAACGATGCACGTGTTCCTCATATACCATGCATGGTTCATCTTGCAGAGGAAACAGCACACTTACGCAGCAATAAAATTGATCATTTTCGCCGGAAGTCCTATGCACTAATAGCGGCATTAAGTTTTAGCGTTGCGCTTGAAGTCCTCGCACACTGTTATAACTTACATCACCACTTTAAGATTGAAACACTGAAAACGTTTAACAATTTTATACTTTTTTTAGTCGCGGGAAGAGTTAGGATAAAAGAAACCTGCCATGAACGTTATGTTTTGTTTGCTGGCTGCGATTTTCAATGAGTCTGAGGAAGAATTCAGCGTAAACGCGGTATACTCAGCTTTTGCGCTTGAGTATTTTTGCACCTAGCTAGAACACACGACACGCATAAACATACAGGGTGTTTCAGCGAAACACATTCAAAAATGTTAAAAAATTGTCTGTGGAAGATACCATGATTCTACTCGAAGAGGCGGAGATTACTTGCACGGAAAATCGAAATTAATAATCGATTAAGGAAAGGTAACTAATTAACCTCATAACTAATTATCCTATGGCAAATAGGGCTATTTACAAATTATGGATGGAGAGACGGCAAGGCACGTGTACTTGAAAAGAAATATGTTGATTACAACATTTGCGAGATAAGCGCCGTCAAGCTTGGGGTAAAAATGCATTGTCGTTTCGCTTACTCTCTTAACAAAACGTCATTTTATGCGCTGAAGCACAAAAGCAACGTGGAACGCCAATATATCTCGTAAATGGTGCCACCGATTCAATTATATTCAAGCGGATCCGCCTTGCGAATTCTCATATATAATTGGAGTTCCAATAGTATGTGCCATATTGTAATAAGGTAAAAGCTTGATTAGAATTTATGGTAATACTTTGATCATGCATTTCAATTTCTTGTGAAAATAATGTCCCGCTCTTTGAATAGACTAACTCCTGGGCAAGAACTGTGCTCCTTGCCACAGGTTACTTAAAGAACATTGAAACTGTCCGCTTAAATAGCCGCTATAGCATACGTATACCCAAGTACACGCGGAACATCGCGAAAACGCCAACGCCGAGTGTCCACATAACTGCTTTCGGAAAAAAAAAACTTGTTCAACTACAAAATACTACGTGCTTGACCTTGTAGAAACATGCCACAATGGCACCCTACGAGGCCCGCGCCATGAGTTTGGGGACGAACGGGTTTCATCACCTCTTTCTTCCTCTCCACAATGTGTGCACTCAATTTGGCAATACAAATGGCGTTCTTTAGGAACTTTATGCACATTCAAGGGATTATCTGTCTTTCTGTCTTCAGCTATAAGAGTTCTCGCACCAACTTTGGTCACTGTATAATCAATGGTCTGATGGGCACAGCATCGGGCTTTTTAGTTGATGTAACAGTTTCAAACCAACCACCGGACTACTTCGGATCCCTCGGCATGTAACAAATATGTTTCACTCCTCGATGAACGTCTTTCCTACAAACATGGTCGCTGGTAAGAAAATGATAACATTGTAGAGCTCTCGATACAGCTTTCTGTTGTTGTATATATGTTGTGCAAAAGTGTTTTTCCGAGAGCGAAGAAGCCTGCGAGTATACACGAAAAATTGCCTGTTACTGGCCGCTCGAGGCACATTGCGTGTTTTCGCAAGTTTCATGCTCGGAAAATCTATTTTGTTTGTTTGTTTACACTGTTAACCCCCAAAGGGTCATTACAGGAATGAAAATACAGTCAATATTTACAATAAGACCAAGTATCACACGCGCAAGAATGAAGATTATGATAAAACTACTAATAAAGACTGTTTCTTCACATATATTCAAAGTAGTATTAATACGAGCATAATTGCACTCGTCGCAGCCGCAGCGTGGGTTTAATTCAATTAAATTGAATTAAAGCCACAGATATTCGACAACCGAAAGCTGTGTCGAGAGCTCTACAATGTTATCATTTTCTTATCGGCGACCATGTTTGTACGAAAGACGTTCATCGAGGAGTGAAACATATTTGTTACATGCCGAGTGATCCAAGGTAGTCCGGCGGTTGGTTTGAAACTATGTTACATTAACTAAAAAGCCCGATGCTGTGCCCATCAGATCATTGATTATACAGTGACCAAAGTTGGTGGGAGAACTGTTATAGACGAAGACAGAAAGACAGATAATCCCTTGAATGTGCATGAATGTGGTCTTTAATTAAATTAGTAAGTGCAAATAATTTCCGCTATGTTTTCCTTGGTGTCCTCATTTGTTGGCTCCAACAATTGGTAAGAACAGCATCCACTAAGATAATCAAGAGCGGGAGAGCGTGACCTTTCTGAGTGAAGGCAACTGGTCACTTACTCGTGTCTCGTGCACAAAGATCACGGACGTGTGATGCTTGCGGCAAAAAGAATGTTCCTCATCCGCCGCCAAGGTTTGTGAGTGGTGGTGTTGGCTAACACTCCCAGCGTCAGTTCTTGTAGTAAGACATGAATACCGAAGAAAGTCGATGGGGAAACCGCACCGCGGTAGCACAGTTGGTTAGAGCATCGCATGCGTAATGCGAAGAAGTGGGATCGTTCCCCACCTTGCGCAGGCTGTTTTTTCACCCACTTTCATTGCCAATAATTTATCATTTATTTAATTCAAATAGTAGGTGCAAATAATTTCCCCTATGTTTTCCTTGGTGTCCTCATTTGTTGGATTCAAATGATATGATTAATAAAAATCGGGTGCCTTGATTAACCTCCTTTCTTCTCATAGTTATATTTGTTAAATATTAGGCTAGCAGCCAGACGCTGGGCTCAATCTCACTTGTGGCAATTTATTGCAGCATGTGGGTCCTGTACTTTTTTTTGCATATTCTACAATGGCTCTTATTACGGTCTTGTATGCCGCGTTTTTTATGCGAAGCATATTACGAGAGCTCAACCCAGCTCCTCAGGCGCGGCGGTGTCGCCTTCAATACCACGTGACACCGTGACGTCACGACAGAGGAGAAACGGGGCTCCAACTCGCGCCGTCGCTCGCGGCGTCGCGGCGGTATATAAGCAGCTGCGCTTGCCTCTGCTAGACACTCACGAGGTGAGATGCCTCCTGGAAACAGAGCTGCTCGCTGGAATGAGAAGCGAAGGTTGCAGCGTGCTACAGAGACTAATTTTCTAGGTGGCTTTGGCTCAACTCTTGCAAGATGGGCTGGGTGGGAATCGAACCAGGGTCTCCGGAGTGTGAGACGGAGACGCTACCACTGAGCCACGAGTACGATGCTTCAAAGCGGTACAAAAGCGCCTCTAGTGAATGCGGTGTTGCCTTAGAAACGAGCTGTTTCTAAGGCTCATGCGTGCGTCGCTTGCTCAGGCGCACATTTCGTTGCGGCGCCGAACGCTGCGTTGCTCGACGCTCACCGCGTCCAATGCGGGGCGCGTAGTCGCTGCGCCGTAGCCCATTGTCTTACACCCCTTGGCGGGTCGACGGGAACGCTATCGCGTTCCACTCTTGAAGGCGAAGCAGAGTAACGCATGAGTTGTTTCTTCGTCTAGCCGAACCAAATATAGCCAAGCAACAGCAGTTCACCAGGCTAAACAGTGGTTCAACAACTAAAATAAAGGCTAGTATGCTTCGCATTCTGGGCTTAACCTTAGCTAAGCCACAGCCATTTTTTATTTCAGGTGTACCGCTGCGTAAGTTGCGTGTGAGACTCCATAGAGCTCTGCTAGCCTAATTGCATACCATATCTGTCTGGGCATTTCACCTGAGGTCTTCGGTGAATTGGACACCTAAGAACTTATGGTGAGTCATCTTTTTCATGTCAGTGTCACGAACTTTGAACTTCTTAACATGGATGACCTTTTTTCTTGTTATGGACATAGACACCAATTTTTCTGTGTGCAGCATCATCTGTCATTGTTCACACCATTCCGTAATTTGTTGTAAACTAGCGTGTAATTCTAGTTTATCGTCTATTGATGTTATCCTATTGTATAATATACAATAATCCGCAAATAATCGTAGTAATACAGCTGTGCAATTTTCCAGATCATTATTAAATATTAGGGAGTAGGAGGGGCCCCAGTACATTGCCCTGAGGTACCCCTGATCGTACTAATATGAGACTTGATTTACAGCCACGTATTTCGACGTATTGTTCTCGAATAAAAAGATATTTGAACCAGATGGCTATATTAGTGTTTTTTTAAACAACATCAATTTTCAGCAACAGTTTCTGGTGGGAGATGTTTATCAAATGCTTTGGAGAAATCTAAAAAAGATAGATTTATGTGTCCATGGTTATTGATTATTTCAAAAGGTTATGACCTAATTCAAGAAGTTGCGTTACGGTAGACAAACCCTTGCGAAATCCAGGTTGAATTGGCGGCAATAAATTATGTGTTTCGAGATAATTTGAAAGGTGCTCCCTCATAATATGCTCCACTAACTTAGAGGTGGTGCGCGTAAGGGAAATGAGCCTGTAGTTTCCTACGTCTGTTGTGATGGCACCATTTTAAAAAGGTATAATTCTGGCCTGTTTCGAAGCTCTAGGAACGCTACATTGAATAATGGGTGATTGAAATATTTAAAAAAATGAAATTATGGGGTTTAACGTGCCAAAACCACTTATTAATAATGAGGCACGCCGCAGAGGAGGACTCCGGAAATTTTGACCACCGGAGATTCTTTACCCTGCACCTAAATCTAAGTACACGGGTGTTTTCGCATTTCGCCCGCTACGAAATGCGGCCGCCGCGGCCGGGATTCAATCCCGCGACCTCGTTCTCAGCAGCCCAACACCATAGCCACTGAGCAACCACGGCGGGTGACTGAAATATGATCGCCAAGTATTTAGATATCCACTCAGTGTACCATTATAAAAACTCATTGAAAATTCCGCCTGTACCGACACTTTGTTTACCATTAATACGCAAAAGAAGATGTGGCAGGCCTGCTTCATTATTCAAGACAATGTCATCCAAGCGATTGTAAGGAGAAACAGGCAAGTTCACTACGATTCCGTCGTCACGAGTCAATAGGCAAGAGAAAACTATTAACAGCTTCTCTGCGCTCCTCCATAACATCTTGATTATGTGAAGAAGAAGATTTTATTGATAGGTTAACATATCGTCAGAACTTAGCAAGTGCATCCAACCGAAGCATTTTTACTGTAATATTATATAACTTGTGCCTCAAATGCTGAACAAGACAATGAGGTTTTTTCCTCATTTGACGTAGGGTACTCACCATTTCTGGGCTCGGGTTTTTGGAACATTCTTCGTCTTGAATTAAGTATTTCTCTGTTTATCCCTCAATTTTTCTGCTTTTTTTGATAGAGAAGTATAGTGTTCAATATAACGAGCCACCACAGACAAAAAGTGTTCTTACAAGCTGTCCGTACTAGCCTTAGATTCGTGTATTGTTGTGAACTCATCAAAAGAACCTTAAAGTAAGTCCAGTATGCTAACACCATCCGTGGCATGGAAATGCAATATCTACTTCGATAATTCCTTATCCAAAGACAACGCAGACACGTTCAAAAAAAGCATAACGATGTTAAATTCAGTTACGCCTTCATCAACTTCGCAGTCATATATACAGCTAGTTATAGAATTAAACGCAAAGAAAAACATCTAGAATGGAAGATCTTGGTGCATAAGTCCGCGTATAATCATTCACGACTTGTACAGGGTTGTAACAGAATATTAGGTTTAATAGGTGTTCCCTGAGTGGCACGTTTGTTCCACTAAGTAAATATGAATTCTAATCAATATGCGGACGATTGATATCACCCATAAGCATAATATTCTCGCCCTGTTTAAAACTCGATTCCATGAGTTCACAAAAATGAAGAATTTGGTCTGCCGGCGTATTTGATGCCCTGCATCAGGGCATCAAACACGCCGAAAGAGCAAATTGGCGGACAGGCCGCCATTGGAATATAAACCTGGCAACGTTTAACGCTAGAACGTTATCTGCTTCAGAAGAACTTCAGTTTGGCCTAGTTCGTATTTACTGCAAATCATATCGACCGCAAAAAAGATGGGGACATAGGAAGAAAACACATACACAGCACAGGCGGTACCGCCTGTGCTGTGTATGTGTTTTCTTCCTATGTCCCCGTCTTTTTTGCGGTCGATATGATGTGCAGAACGTTATCTAGTGAGGCGAGTCTAGCAGTGCTATTGGAAGAATTAGAGGGCAGTCAATGGGATATAATAGGCCTCAGTGAAGTTAGGAGGCCAAAAGCCCTACAGCTAGAATAGAACTGGCGGCACTTTCGAAGTTAATCAACAAGCGTAAGACAGCTGGCCTAAGGAAGTATAATATGGAGAGAATTGAACATGCTCCCAGGAACGGAGGAAGCCTAATAGCAGTGAATAAGAAACTAGGAATTGGCAAGAATCAGATGTATGCGTTCAGAGACAAAGGAGGCAATATCATTGCTAATATGGATGAGATAGTTCAAGTGGCTGAGGAGTTCTATAGAGATTTATACAGTACCAGTGGCACCCACGAGGATAATGGAAGAGAGAATAGTCTAGAGGAATTAGTAATCCCACAAGTCACGCCGGAAGATGTAAAGGAAGCCTTGGGACCTATGCAAAGGGGGAAGGCAGCTGGGGAGGATCAGGTAACAGCACATTTCTTGAAAGATGGTGGGCAGATTGTTCTAGAGAAACTGGCCACCCTGTACACGAAATGCCTCATGACCTCGAGGGTACCGGAATCTTGGAAGAACGCTAACATAATCCTAATCCATAAGAAAGGGGCCGATAGACCGATCAGCTTACTGTCAGTTGCCTACAAACTATTTACTAAGGTAATCGCAAATAGAATCAGGAACACCTTTGACTTCTGTAAAGCAAAGGACCAGGCAGGCTTCCGTAAAGGCTACTCAACAATAGACCATATTCACACAATCAATCAGGTGATAGAGAAATGCGCGAAATATAACCAACCCTTATATATAGATTTCATTGATTACGAGAAAGCGTTTGATTCAGTCGAAACCTCGGCAGTCATGGAGACATTACGCAATCAAGGTGTAGATGAGCCGTATGTAAAAATACTGAAAGCTATCTATCGCGGCTCCGCAGCCACCGTAGTCCTCCATAAAGAAAGCAACAAAATCCTAATAAAGAAAGTTGTCAGGCAGGGAGATACGATCTCTCCAATGCCATTCACAGCGTGTTTACAGGAGGTATTCAGAGACCTGGATAGGGAAGAATTGGGGATAAAAGTTAATGGAGAACACCGTAGTAACTAGCGATTCGCTGATGATATTGCCTTGCTTAGTAACTCAGGGGACCAATTGCAATGCATGCTCACTGACCTGGAGAGGCAAAGCAGAAGAGTAGGTCTAAAAATTGATCTGCTGAAACCTAAAGTAATGTTTAGCAGTCTCGGAAGAGAACAGCAATTTACAATGGGTAGTGAGGTACTGGAAGCGGTAAGGGAATACATTTACTTAGGGCAGGTAGTGATGGCCGATCCGGATCATGGGACGGAAATAATCAGAAGAATGAGAATGGGCTGGGGTGCCTTTGGGAGGCATTCTCAGATCATGAACAGCAGGTTGCCATTATCACTCACGAGAAAAGTGCATAATAGCTGTGTCTTGCCAGTGCTCGCCTACGGGGCAGAAACCTGGAGGCTCAGGAAAAGGATTCTACTTCAATTGAGGACGATGCAACGAGCTATGGAAAGAAGATGATGGGTGTAACGTTAACGGAGAAGAAAAGAGCAGATTGGGTGAGGGAACAAACGCGAGTTAATGAAATCATAGTTGAAATCAAGAAAACGAAATGGGCATGGGCAGGACATGTAATGGGGAGGGAAGATAACCGATGGACATTAAGGGGTACGGACTGGATTCCAAGGGAAGGGAAGCGTAGCAGGGGGTGGCAGAAGGTTAGGTGGGGGGATGAGATGAAGAAGTTTGCAGGAATGACATGGCCACAATTAGTACGTGACCGGGGTTGTTGGAGAAGTATGGGAGAGGCCTTTGACCTGCCGTGGGCGTAACCATGCTGGTGATGACGATGATATGCCTCTCATAAGAATGCCGCGATAACTTAACTTTGTCTTGATCCAAACGCTTTCGATATCACCTGGAACTGCTATAATAATGAGGGTCATGTCTTGTTTAATGAGCACAACGGTGCCTCCACCTCCTCCTCTTCGGCATTCCCTTGCTATGCTATACCCCGGAGGCGTAACTTCTACATACGATACGCTATTGTTCACGCATGTCCCCATATTCACAATAAGGCCGGGTTCATACGCCAAAGTTATCAACTCTAGTGCCTCTCCCTTATTAGACACGCTTATGGCGTTTACATTCATTATTTTGAAACGTCGACGTTCTTTCTGTTTGTGACAGTCAGTGAGTATTCTTGGTTGACTGCCACACTTGTATCTTTCGTTAATTTCCTTGATCTAGGCACAAAATATGTTATTCATCATTATTTTATAAAAAGAAAGACTTAGCTAAACGGCCTTTTTTCTTTTATTTTGCAGCTGCATTACATAACTTTTTCCTTAGCTTCGGTACTCTCTTTGAAACGTCCCCGCAAACTGTGTGACTCGTTCCCCGAAGTCCTTAACAGTTACTCAGAATTCTTAATTTGTCCCTGTAGTCTGCCACCGTGAAAATTATCGGGCGGGTCTTACTGGCCAGCCTCCTGCCAAGCCTATGTATTATATCGGTTCAAGTAACTTGTACCCTTGAAATGGAACTAACCGCCTCGGTGTTAACGTTGCTTAGCAGTATCTTCAGTCTCGTGGTCATCCCGGGTCACGCTTCGAACTACCAGGTTGTGTCGCCGCGTTCGGTTATCCAGATCATCTACTCAATTGTTCAGATGTCACGTTTCATCACAGAGTTATGAAAAAGGAATTCCGAAGTTCCCAAGCCTGCTCTGAGTTTCATCGATGCTTTTTACTTTGCTTTTGATGTAGCAAGGTGGATTTTGCATATCCAACATCTGCGCCTCAAACGATTCATGTTTAAGTTGAATCGCCGATTATTTAGAAAGTATCTTTTTCTGACTCTGTAGCATTTCTCTGCACATTTGTTCTGTCACAGGCCCTGGATTTCGTTAAATGCCGCCTGACAGGCTCAATAGCAGGCTCGCCACCGAAAGACACCATATACAGCGAAGCAACGTTTGTGGACACGGCAGCCCTACGAGACAAAGATCGTCGCTGTGGAAACCATCATTCTTGCCACTAACCTGCACGAAGAGCGGCAAGTTAGGCGCCGTCATTGTAGTGGTGCTGCCATGTGCGCTGAAGCCACAAGCCATGGGCCTGTATTTATAAGGAGTAGTCTTAGGCATGTGTCCTAACGTCATCGTGCCCAAAGAATGTGCGCAGAAGATATCGACCGGCGGCCCCTCCGGAGTGCAGCCAGTACAGCCGCCCCCGGGTTATCCCCTGGAACCATTGTGTCTGTGAAATGGTGAGTAGAAACGGCATTGCTGCAATGCAGGAAAAGTGGGTCGACCAATAATGCCACCGCTTCATCAGAGGCGAAGCTCAGGAAAGCAAAGAAAACCTGCACGAAGGGCGGCACCTTCGGCGATATCATTGTAGCGATGCGTTCTGTAGCACGTATTCAACAACAGAAAGGTAAGTCGAGAGTTTTTCATGTTCACCTAGAATTTTATCATTGGTCTTTTCATCTAAGGATAATATTTCAGAATTTGATTATTAGGTAAGACTAAATATCTAATTATGCGGAATGCAGAAATTAGTCTGAGTACCCACAAGCAACGGCAAGCAACATTACCTCGTTTCTGTACAACTACGTGACATTTGCGTATTTTTAAATCTTGCTGCATGATAGCTGGGACACCTTGTATATATTCACACACATGCCACGCACCGACTTCGCGGCAGTATCACAGCCTGTTCACTGCAAATTGCGTAAAAGCACCACAAAAAATATCTCCAGCTATAAAGGAACGTGTAAAATTAACGAAACAAATTAAAGAAAAAAAGGAAAATACAGGAGAACAGACTAGTTGGCAAGTTCGTACTGCACAAGCTGAGGCAAAGCGCAAAAAAAAAACCCGAGGACAAGAGAAGGAAACAAAGACAGAGGAAAATACACTAGCAGTATAGTAGCCTACATGTAGAATGGAGTTTCACCTAACTATAGCGTAGCATGTTAGACAACATGAAGCGTGCTGCATCGGTGATATGCGAGCGTCCAGTAACAGTTGAGTGTTAGAAAAACAATTTCTATTTTTAGCACCACAGAATATAAACCGAAACACAGGAAAGAATAAATCACATGAAAACAGTACAAGTTGACACCGACGTATGCAAAGATATAGAGTAAATCTGTGGAGTAACGACAGTGCTTCAATGCTTTTCGCATTAATGTGGCCATTCTTAGTGTGTAGGTTCTTCGGGCATTTTTATAAGGACATTGTTGCGATGCAAAGCGCGTAGCAGGCCAAGCATCTCAAGTGGTGGAGTGCAGGAATTTATACTGCCTCTTTAGGCATGCTCTCATGCTCTAATGTTCAGAGCATCGAGCTAGTTAAAGGCCTTCATTAAAAACTGACCGTCGAACTTTTTCGTAAACTTTCTCTAATGGCAAGTAGTGACATCTAGTGTCCTAAATTTGCTGAAAGCGGTGAGAAACTGACAAATTGCAGTGTGGCGTAAGGGGTAATGAAAGCTATCCCTTTTAAACCTTTAAACTTTCTCACTTCCTTGGCAGAATTGCACCCACGTCACAAGGGAGTCCAGCTGCCCGGCGTCCTTGCGCCCTGCGCCATGAATCCAGTGGGTATGTGCCGTTGTTCAATACACTTCATTCACACCAACTTGGTACACAGGGGATGTGTCAATGGGAATGCGGCCAGTGAGAGAACGATTCTCAGAATTCACTCGCATTGGCCCACAAATGTCAGGGGTCACGCGCGGGCTTTTCGGCAGCCCCACCAGTGGGCTGATTGTTTTCACAAGGAAGGGCCATATGAGCCCCACTGCAGTACACACTCACACATGACGATTTTTTTGGTGGTGGCAGTACCGGTTGTTTCGCTAAATTACCTAAATGCTAATCGCGTTGCCTACAACAGTCGCCGTCAGATGGGATGTGCTGTAATTTCCCCAATGAAGCCTTTTCAGCTTCCATGAGAGTGGGAGTAAGCCGACTTCAAAGCCAGTTTAGAACGGCGCATGCATCACAATACTCGTATAACAACACCATTTGTCTGCGAAAATATCCATGGTTTATTTATTTTAAATGGCGTTCCTCCACTGTAGCCTTACTTTTATAATTAATGCAGCAGGACAGCAATACTATAAAAAAAGAGAAGCATTGGACGGAGAAGCAGAAAAATTTTTAAGGAAGGAATTTCGGAAACTACTGACTTGCTTCGTCCCAAAGTAGTGCAGTCTGCCCTGCAGACTGCATGGTGCTCTGAAAAAAATTGTTATAGCTGCAATACGAACTTGGGCATACGCTCAGGTTTTCTACATGCGTAGTTTTCGCGGCTTTTCAATGAGTTCAACGACTATGACGCTGCCCAGCGTCGAATTTTGAGAATGCTGCAGCAATGTTTATTTATAATTTATGATGTATTTCTCCTTAAAGCTGAGCCCCAAAAAAACGCCCACTTAGATTTCCATTCCTATTTATTATGTTCCTTCTTATGAATCTAATGATTGTAGCGTCAGCCAAAAACACCACTCAAATTTTTAAAACCTACAGAATACAGCGCACGCCTGTTTGAAGAAAGGTACCAGAAGAATTCCTCAAACATATGTGCAGCAAAAACAAAATTCGTGGTTTTTCATTCTCCTCAAAGATTTGTGACAACAAATTCACAAATTCTGATAAGTAACGCTTAAATCTAACAAGTAGGTTGTGCTAAATTCCTAGGAGTTATTGTAGATTAACCTCTCAAATTCAACGCTCAAGTGAATCTCTTATTAGAAAAAAGATGGTTTCGGCATGACAGGCCTAATTAGAGCTCATTCAGCTTTTAGTGCTGCTGCCTTTTTCGTAGTTTACCACGAAATCTTCATAGACAGAAACATATTCTATCACTGCTTGCAGCAGTATTTATTATGCGCATATTTACCGCTTCGTAAGTACTCAAATAGAAAGACGAAGAACTACAAAATGTACATGTAATCTTTTATCATATAAGCCCCTATCTCTCCAAAGGCTTTACTACATCTCGTCTGCATACATAGATTTAACTTTATAATCGAGCTGTTTGCAGTCATTCACATTAAAGTTTCCAATGATGCGTTTCCACTTTATCAAATCTCGAATAAACGCACAAGAAGGTTTCCTTTGTGAAATAACTCTTTCCTGCTAAATGTATCAACACATTATATAAAACAATCTGCTTGTTTTAGTGTTCGAGTCCTATGTGCAAATGCTGCCATTGGGTACATTTGTAAAGTCTTCAAAAACCTGCTTCCTTTCATTGCTTTAACAAGTATCAGCTTTTTGTAATAAGTATTCACGTTCATAAGTTTGCTTGTGTGCTGTTTAACCACTTGTACTGTTTTGTAACGTCATTTCATACTGTGCTTGTTGAAAATTCGCTTTATCCAATTTTGATAAGAGGACTTTTCCCAGTTTTTAGATTTGCAGATGAGGAGAAGCGCTGCCTTCCAAATGAACATTTATTGGCAGGCATACAACAGCTATACATCTACACACTGCTAACAAACATTGCATGAACAAAACTACCTACTTCGCGCGCTGCTTATCTTTAGGAATGGCCATTCTTCAGACAGGGCTGACGACGCCTTACTGACACATCCCTTTAGGATACCTATAAACAGTCTTTATAATTTCTAACAACTTCCTAGTCACCTTAGTGGCATATTATTTAGATGTAGTATCTAGCAACACTTGTTTATACACTGCCAAAAGACAACCTAGTTTCTTTTTTCCCAATGACGTTGCCTTATATATGTGTTAAGAAATTCAAGCTTCTTTGATTCACTTTGTTACAAAATTTAAAGTTGCTTCTTGTAATTCTTGTTCTCACCACATTCCCTTTATAAAGCGAAGCTACGTTTTTCTAAATCACATTTTAGTGGAAAGCCTACAGTCCCTTCTTATACATTTTTCTAAAGACACGTCGCAATGGTATTTTACTAGGCGCTAGCATTTTTTCTTTAAAACACAATTTAAATGGGATCTAATTGGACTATAATTTTTCTAGGGCCATTTCTCGGAAACACGGAGATAATGCTGGTGTCACTTGGAATATTGTTCTTGAATCATTATCTGCTATTGTGGACACAGAAATTCATGTCACACTAAAGCCAGTTATCTATGACGTGCGTGCTGGAAATTATATTCGGCTGAGCACAAAGACAAGGAGACAGATACAGTCAGTAATTTCCTGCGTGCATGTCTTCGGTAACTGGCTTTAGTGTGACATGAATTTTGTTGTCTTTTGTTGCGCACGTATGGGTGGCCGAATGGTGAAGGGTAGTAGTGTGCGTTGTCGCAGGAAGAATAAATCAGTTGTTAGTCAGGGCCACTGCTTGTCTCGTCTTTTCACCTTCAAGATACCATGTACCAACTAGCCCCAACCGAAGATGTACTATAAAATTGGTAGAGAAGAAGGCGCATCTTTTAATGTGCCATCGGTGGCCAGTAAACTATCTTGGAATAAGGCTAGCGGGCAAAAAGAGTGTTATGCTGAGTGAGCCACCGAAAAGTAAGAACATGTAAGTTTGTGAACACGCTATATTCTAACATAAGAATTGAGCGATAGTATTCGCCTTTATATTTAAATGTCTTTCATTTTGAATGAATTACATCACAAATACTAAATTTAAGCCCCTATTCCAGCTTTACACAACACAATATATCCCGCAATAGTAACACGATCCCACTGGGAAAGAACATTAGACCACTGTGACCACGTCTTTGGCGCCTTGCATTGGGTTCTATCACGTGCAATCCATGGACGCACAAATCAATATCACTGGTGACAAGAGCTGCTTCCACTATGCAGGTGGCCCTAAGAAGAATGCTCACAAAGACAGGAAATCGCTGAGTGCTATCCTGTAGGCCTTCCCACAAAGGAAGGAGGAAAAGGACGGGTAATAGGAACTGCGAAAGTATTGCGTAGCTATAATAAATAAACGCAAGATACCTGAGACTGCCTCACCAAAAATCAGGAGTAACCCCTGGCAGTTGAGACTACACCACACAGAAACAATAAAAGAATGTATTGGCAAAATGTAAAGAATGGAGAAAAAGTCGGGGCAGTATGGCGGGTAATAAAGATAACTGAACACGAAGATGCTGAGGTTTTCCTCGTGCGATCATTAGCTCAAGAAAGGGATATAGAAGTGCACACGGGGCATAAAGAGCCGTCGCCGTTGGGCTGCAGCGCATAGGCGATGCTGCGGCTGCTACTGCTGCTTTGTAACATGTTGGAATTCTCGGGCTTTTAATATCGACTGCTTCCTTGCTTATCTACCGCGTGGAGCTCTTCCCTAGCTACGCTTCACTCGGATCCGATCGAACAACCGCGTCGGTCGGTAATGTTTACCGCAATGGTGGATCGAATAAAGAAATGCAGTGAAGAATGGGTGGGCGTTGTCTTCTACCATTAATCAGCTTTTTTAGATCTATGTTTTTTTTTGCATCAAAAGTATGCGGCATTCATGGGTTCACATTGAGGTGCTCGTTGGAGACCTCATGTGGCCCATATTATTCCGAAGGCATGCACTGCGACATACCGTGGTACCAGCCGTGGTAGGCAAGTGGCTATTGCGTTGCGTTGCATAGCTGGAGGTCGCATGTTCGATCCTCGGCCACCGTGGCCGCAGGGCTAAGGGGGTGGCCTTCAAAACGCTCGTGTACCATGCGTTTGTTGTAGGTTGATTTTATTTCATTGGTTATTAACCTACCGAAAACTTCCGGCCAACGTTTGGCCCAGGTCTGAGTGGATTAGGTTTTACAAAGATCGGATGCCTAATACATAACATTGCAATTTCAAGGCGAAGAACTAAAATAATAAACACAGCGTGCCATCTAGTATTGAACTACAACATACAGTACAAAAAAAATTTGCACATTGCATTAAAACCAACGAAAACCTTTTCACGGAAAAACGATATAAGAGCATAAAAAGTCTGTGCAATAATCAAGCCGTACGAAATTTAACACAGTAAGAGCCTGGACACGCTTCGTCGTTCTAAACAAAGGCACACTCGCAGAAAAGAAATGCTCAGTAGAAGCAAACTCTTTCGACCGAGAGTGGTACATCAGCGTAGATGAATACATCGACAGGCTGGGCATTCCCTTCAGTAGTTGCTCTGATGAACAAATAAAGAAAAGCACCTTGTGTGTGCTATAATAGGAGTTATCTTGTCGAGCCGATGATACCAGTTGGCCAAACTGATACCGGCTATAGATAGGGCAAAAATACAACTGCGAGTCATGTTTCCAGATTTGACAAATAAATTTAAGGCCTCTTATCTTTTTTTGGACTTCAATGATGGCAATATTATTATTCATAAAGTGAGATGAACAATCGAGACGCCCCTCACAGTTAAATATAAAGCATGAAGCCGGTTGGTTGACGTGATCGGGTCCAGACAACACGGGCTTGTTTCAGTCTCGACTTCACCAGTGCGTTAAACCCTAATGATTTCACGGGTGAAGACGAGTGTCTAAGCAGGTCCCTCAACAGGACTGTTATTGCGCCAAGCAGGTACATACATTTTTGTTGTGATGCCACCACTGCAAGCGTTTTTCATTGTGGCACCTAAATATTTAAAAGAGCCTGCTTTGATAATGGCGCAATTCCTAACACTTCATTCATATGCTAGAGTGTGTTTTTCGCTAAGTGATACGCATAAAGATAGCTTTTACAGCGACGCTGTTAGCCTCCTGTTGGTCAGCATTTCTCGTGTGTACATGTCCGTGGGCAAAAATGTGGGTGGATCCTGAATCTTGCGCAGTACCGGGCCATCGTGAGGCGGAGGGGAAGCAGGCTTCAAGCATGCAGCAATGTGAAGCTAAATGTGCATACTTTATTTGGAATCATGCATACGATATACAGAACAGAGCTGGTTTCAATAAAGAACAAGCACAAAACAAGCATCCAAACCACCTTAATGCTAGGCGCTCTTGATAGCAATGCGACGCACGCAGCGCTTACAGCATACGTCTCCCGGTAAAGATTACTGTTGCGAAAGCGGCAGCGAGGAGGGCAGCTGGTGATGTGGGGAGTGAAGTCACACGCCTTTTGTATTTAAAAGAACCAGCCTAGTAACTGATTTCATTGTTGCAGCACCGGTATTGGTAGGCAGCGCAAAGTGAGGACTCCA
Organism: Dermacentor albipictus; assembly: GCF_038994185.2. Taxonomy (NCBI): domain Eukaryota; kingdom Metazoa; phylum Arthropoda; class Arachnida; order Ixodida; family Ixodidae; genus Dermacentor; species Dermacentor albipictus. The sequence continues at coordinate 113,954,076 of NC_091829.1, forward strand.
GAAGAGCAGCGTGGATATGAGGAGCGGCAAATGGAAGGAGAAACTGCAATACGACCAGCGGTGGTGCGCTGTCAAAATACTCATTACCCCCATTTCTATAATTACTCTAGATTACCATTCCTACCAATACCCTAAAGCTCAGCAGTTGTACAGTGATGGTTTTAAACAGTTTCATTGTACGTCAATGTTCGCAAGGCCGGAATGGCAAGTCAATTTTTTTTATTTCACTGCTCATGCTAATCGCGTGACTTTATCTCACGACAATTGATGACGAAAGTGAGTATCACAGGCCAAGTTCTTCAAGGAACAAAATAAAGCAGCACGTTTCATTACTAAGACCTGCTCTAGAACATCCAGCATCACGAATCTCAAAGCGTCTCTCCAATTGCCCTCTCTAGGAAAGCGACAACTGTTAGCTCTGCTTTCCCACTTAGACAGATTGTATCATACTTCTTCATCCTTCACTGCATCCCACATCAAATAACGGCGACGAATTCGCCCCCGCCTCGACCATCCCTTCAAAGTGCGTCCCCTGCTTGCACGTAGGAATCTCCTTCGACAATAACCGCTTTTTCTTGCTGTTTCTTGCTTTTAACAAGCCGCCAAAAGAAATTGCTTCTGTACATGATCATGTCTCGTTAGTAAGTGATTTGAAGCGCAGTTTAAATGCGCGTGCTGAGTAAAAACATAATTTTGTGCTTTTGACCCATTGTAAGTGCCTTTACATGCTTTATACCCAGTGCTTATTTTTCATCATATTTGCATTGCTTTCTTTTTGCTTTATTTTTTGTAGTGTTTGCTGACCTATACTACGGTGTTCTATACTGCCCTCTCCCCCCAATTGTATATCATGGAATGTCCTGTCGTTATCTCCCCTCCCCCCCTCTGTAATGTCTGCAATGGACTTTAGGGTATCTGAATAAAAAAAAGTATGAACTAGTTTCCCCCAATGTCGGCCAGAGTATCGTAGAACCAGTGAGGGGGATTTAGACGGATGCATACGTACGATGCAGAGGAAAATTATTTATTTTATTTCATTTATTTATTTGCCATGTAAGCCTTCTCAAGAAAAAAGTGGATACAAATATAAATACAGGAATTCGGTGCGAGTACAGTGTCATAAGGCTGGAAAACGATAAATGAGATAGTACAGTTTATAATGAAAGAGATACGAATATAAAGGATAGAAGGACAATATCTGATGCTATAAACCTGAACAGGTCATTAAAATGAGAGTTATCGAAACAAAGCCGACCATTAACCCAAAATCAGCGATTAAGGAGCATGAACAAAATGTGCCGTTCAATTTCTCACGAGACAAGCACTGAAGCCCGTTCAAGTATGTTGCCTTAGTTTCAAGCAACACCGTTATACCGGGTAGACATGTGCGAGCACTCAAGGTTGGGGATATGGCATTGCGGGCAATACGACGATTCTAGAGGAGTTGGCTTTGTGTAGGAATACAAATTGGCTGGCCGATTAAATATTGCCGTTTTTGATGTCGCTCGAAATGGCAGCGAAAGCTATTTTGTTTTAAAGCGCAGGGGTGTTGGAGGCATGCTACAAGCGTTCTAGTACTATTAAATGCGGCACCACCTGGCATCCATCTTTTTTAACTAAGCTCCAGGTGTTACAGCCCATTTCAAACATCGAAAGTACCTTCCCCACAGGGTATGGCGGCATCATAACAGTGGTGGAAAACATACGTTCACAGTGAACAATGCATGCACTTCGTTGTACTCAAGAGCAAGATTTAGGTGTCCTAGATTGTTGTAATCTTTGTTTTCCTCGAACGTCGTGGTGGTTTCCAGTTGTAAAACACAGAGAAGCAAGCTTTATAAATGGTAACATTATATTTTCCTATAAGTTTCATTTCCCAACTAGCGCTCAGTAAGAAACTGCAGTCATCCTTTATATTGAGAGCTACCTTGTCCTAACCGTTGTCAATCACTTTCTAGATTGCGTAATCGCTTCCGCGAACAACCTTATACTTGCTCTGTGATCGATGCATGCTGTTAAGTTAATAATGTACACTAGAAAATGTAGACGTTCGATCCTGCTTTCATGCAGCACTGCTGAGTTTACGGGGTAGCACATAGGGTGATTTTTTCTATTGGGTTTTACGTGCCAAAACCACTTTCTGATTATGAGGCACGCCGTAGTCGAGGACTACGGAAATTTCGACGGCCTGGGGTTCTTTAGGGTGCACCTAAATCTAAGTACACGGTTGTTTTCGCATTTCGCCCCCATCGAAATGCGGCCGCCGTGACCGGGATTCGATCCCGCAACCTCGTGCTCAGCAGCCTAACACCATAGCCACTGAGCAACCACGGTGGGTGAATCTAGGGTGATGGGGTTTTGACATTGACGAATTGTCTACGCATGCTCAAGTAGACAGATATCCAAATCACAAGGTTGGGTTGGTAGCCATCGTAGCTAAGTTTCGTTGTTAAACCATAATGAAAAACCCTACTCAAAACTGCAGGACGTTTAAGGTTCGCCTTCAAGAGTGGAACGCGACAGCGTTCCCGTCGACCCGCCAAGGGATGTGAGACAATGGGCTTCGGCGCAGCGACTACGCGCCCCGCATCAGACGCGGGGAGCGTCGAGCAACGCAGCGTTCGGCGCGGCAACGAAATGTGCGCCTGAGCAAGCGACGCACGCCTGAGCCTTAGAAGAGCTCGTTTCTAAGGCAACACCGCATTCACTAGAGGCGCGTTTGTACCGCTTTGAAGCATGGAACTCGTGGCTCAGTGGTAGCGCCTCCATCTCACACTCCGGAGACCCTGGTTCGATTCCCACCCAGCCCATCTTGCAAGTTTTAGAGCGCAGCTCTTTGGCGTCCGTTCCTGGGTTTCGCGTCGTCGTCGGCGTTGTCGTCGGCCTCGTAACCAGCTCCGCCCCCCTTTCATCTCCCCAGCGCTAGCAGCGACCGACTTATACCGCTGGATGCGGCTGACGCCGCTAGAGAGTCAAGATAACGTGACTGCATAGAACACCGTCGCCGCCATGCAGAAAGAGGAGGAAAGGGTCCCCCCCCCCCTGTTCTTGTGTGGCGGATAGGGTGCTCTTCAGTTGCCGACGCGCCGGTTATTTCACGTAGGCCCCGGCACGTCGACGAATACGTGACCACCTTCCCACGGCTAGACCTGGTTCTTAGCGCTGCGGAAGCGAGGGAATCATATTGTTTGTGTCGGCATCGGCGGCGTTGTCCCTGAAACCAACTCCGCAGTTGGGGTTGACTCACTATCGGCGTCAGCGGCATCAGTCAGTCGCTGCTATCTCTTCCCTCCTCCCTTCATCGTGTTGTCCGCTTGCTGCGCGCGCTTCTGCCCCCATCGTTTGCCGCTGGGCTTGCCTCAATCTATCGAAAAGGTGAAACAGCTTATTTGCTGCGCTCAAATTTCGCATTAGGAAGTAACGTAATCGTCGGTAAATTTTTTTATTCCTGAAGGGCCTGCTGGGATTTATCGCTCACGGTCAACGCCGCCGACGCCAACGCCGACACCGACGCCGACGACACCGGCTTTTCTGCAACACGAGCTCCTTAACTCTATCGCGTTAAAACGTTACTAGAATGGAAGACTACAATATCACTCTGGCCACCTTATCAGAAACAGAGGCAAAAGCGTGAACAGTAGGGAAAAGCTGAGTCGTAAACTGGCTGTTGTGAAAGTCGTGTTGAAGTCAAGACGGGCAAGTTTTTCAAGGAGTTCTTCCATAAATATTGAAATATTTTGTTCTTCAAATGTGCGCGGTGTACTTGTTGGTCATGTACATGTTGAAGAAACCCAGGTGGTGCAGATTTCCGGAGTCCCGCGCTGCGGTGTGCTACATAATCAGATTGTGGTTTTGGCACCTAAAACTGGAAAATTTAATTTTAAATTTGGTTGATGTCAGCTGTTGGCCTGATATGAATCTGCTATATCATGAAGTAAGGCGTACAGAAGAGAGTGAAGAGCAAGCGTTTGGGAGAAAGGTGACTTCACGCTCCACTTGCAATCTGCATCTGCCGCGTAAACAACAAAACTTGGCTGAGATCTTCACAGCAGCAGATGCTGTCGGCAGAGTATGCTTTTTCATCAAGCCCGAATGGTGGTTCAGGACCTTCCTTAATATGGTGTTATGCGTACAGAAAGGGGGATTCCCTATTTTATTTATAATAAAACCTATCTTTTTATTAGCGCCTCTAGAAGGAAAACGGGACGCTGACGCCATGGTGACAAGACATGCTCGAGACGACTCCCCCCCTCTACGGCCCACTTTCCTATGCTCTTCAAAAATGTTGATGTTGTGCTACTGCGTGTGCGGGGTCTTTTGAATTCCAATAGTGCAAATCTAGCACTTGATGAGCGCGGTGATTACGGGGTGCGTTACATTGTGAGTTCACTAATACTTATAGTTGTAAGGACTTCGCGTGAACATAGTAGGGAATACCCTACAAGTGTTGATGATGTGTGGTTTTTTGTGGCGCAAGGGCCAGGTTTGGCCAAAGAGCGCCATGACAAGTGGTAATGTTGAAGATGCTTTATGGAAGACCCTACAAGTATCGGCTTCAGTGGTCTTCATATGACTGCTGAACCCGACGGACTCGCGCCTACAGAGCATTTGAGGTTACCCAGGACACGTGAGGGTTACATCCAGGCGACGAGTTCCCACAAGCAACACTTCAGCTATATTGTACAAGGTTGGTCCTGCCCTCGTAAGGCCCATATACTTCGTCCTCATCTTGACACGTTTCATGGTACTGATTGATTTATTCATTGATGAATTTATTGATTGTTTGAAGCTGCTTTGCAAATTTCCACTACCGTCTTTTTCCAAATGCGCAGCAGGTTGTGCGGTATCACTAAGTTAGTAAGCTATATCTGCACATAAGTGCACATATTTATGAGAGATAAGTAATGCAAGAATTAACTCTCGAAGTTTGATCAAAAGCTGCATCTATATTCTGGTTGGCACAGGAAATTACGGTATGTTCGTATGTTCACTGGCCACTTTAGTATTTAGCCACTTGTGTATGTGTATGGTAAATGCACATTGTGATTCGTATGCGCAAGGTTTCTGGGAGCGCACAGTGCTGATGCAAGTGTTGTATTCGTTGCCAAAGTTGTTGCGGACTGTTCGCCACACTCTGCAAAACTCAACTATTCTCCGAAATTCGACAATAAATAGAAATTTCTATCATTTCAACGGAAACTCACTAGCGATGAGCATGGAGTATAATTGTGCACCTTAGTGTCCCTCGTATGCCTGAGAAACAACAAAGTAATGCAGAAAAATATGGTGCATGGTTAGGTATGTTTAGCCGGCACACAGCCGACGCATAACCGAAATATTGATCAAGGGCCAAGTTAATGCCAAGGTCCCGAAAATGTAGAGCACTAGTACTCGTAGCTAAACGAAGGCAGCACGGAAATATACCTACGCTTCATTGACTTGCTAACATACAGGAAGGCGCAATGACAAGGCTTTAGATCTCAAAAGCCTGCATCACCTTACAGCACCGATCGTCTTCAGTGTCATACGTCTAACGCTTAGTCAAAAGCCGATCTACGCCGAGCTGCAGGATGTTTATAAAGACACTACCCTAATCGCAACCCTACGAAGAAAACTTCGCATCAATAGCAAAACTGACGGAAGTCCTTCTTTTTTAAAAATTATATGTGGTGTTCCTACCGCTGTATAATATTTTTTTGGCAGAAGTGCCCCCTACGCACATGGATGATGCTCCGCCAAGGAAAGATCTGATGAACTTCCATTTTTTGCACGGATGGGCTTCTATGAAAACTTCGCTGACACGTATCAATTTACATTTGCAGAGGTCCTATCTCACGTCGAAGTCGCTATACCAGAGTGCATCACGCGCTAAGATTGCATGCCGGCCGCACGCTGGCCTGCAGTTCAGTTGCTGAGAGGGCGCTCAGTTTCTGCTTCGCCAGAAAAATATAGAGGCAGTTTCGCCTTGAAAGCGAAGCATTGACTGGGATGACCAATTTTGAGGCAGCTATGCCAAGTGAAGTTAGTAGTTTCTTCAGCTGCATAAAGTGCTCTAAACGCTTTCTTCTTAGTTAAAATTGTAACCACGTTGTCCCGCCCGGACAGGAAAGCATGAACACGTCTCGTTCGATGACCATGGACACTCACTGCCAGATCGCTCGGCTGATGAAGGGTGGCAGCAGCGGCGAGCGAATTCCCCTTCGCGCCGCCCCTCTCTCCCACGCGAACACGGCGCGCGAGACCGCAGCGCATGCGATGCCATCAGCTATCTCGGGCCACCTAGCCTTCGAACTCGGCACAGATTACTCCCAAGATAGGGCGCGCCCGACTCGGCTTTACCGCCGCAACCGAAAAAGAAGAGGCGGTGCGAAGTAACGTGCCCCCTTTGCTCCCTTGCGCATGTGATAAGAATGGCTTTCCCGGATACCTTGCCAGCACGCCGCTGCATCAAGCCACCATGCTTCTAGCCAGCGCCTTGCAAGCTTTCTCTCAAGCCCAGACACCATGGCGCGTGGACGCAATGTTATTGCCCTTGGACTTTGTCCGGAATATCACCACGATGCTGATGGCGATGACGACCACGGCAGAGATCCGCTCGGAAGGTTAATGTCATTGCTATCACCACAAAAAAACGCTCGCTCAAAGGAGTCTTGTGCATTATCTGCTGCGGGCCACGTCCTACGCGCAAAACTATACAGGAAACAAATTTCGGGCGATGTTGGTGTCACCGGTGTGACGTATCCGAATTGGCCGGATGCCGCCTGTGCGCCAGGAAAACCGGATGATATTTGGCTCTTCAGAGAAATAGACAAATAGATAGCCCACCTAAGGCGCGTGAGGTATCCTAGGATAGATAATCTGATTGCAATAGATGATCTTGAAGATTTTGGAGGCCAAATGCTACGAGTAGGCTACAACCGCCTCCCTCCCCCTCCAAAAGCAGACGACAACACGCAAATATATAATAATATTTTAGCCCTGTTTTTGGGAAGGGTTCCGATGCCATGTTTTGCAATTTAGCGATTGACTATGTGTATCCGTTGTTTTTCATTTTTGCCGAGGGTTTCTGCGCACGACTACATTTGATCCATCTGTAATATATACTCCGCGGCCTAGTTTACTTCTGACAATGTTTTTGTTCCCGTGTCTGCAGAAAACAAATATTGTGTCATTACGGCGATCCGCTTCCTCAAACAAAAGGAAACTTTCTCGCCGAATGCCAACTTTATCCATCTTGAAATTGTTTTGGGAACAGCAATCTACACTGGGGAAGCGATAGGTTTTGATGGTCGGCCGTTAAAGCGCCACGCAAGAAAATAAAATGGGAGGAGCAAAGTTCTGAACCACGCTATACAAGGCCGCGAAAACTAAGTGGTGCAGAGAGCTGCGGATATCGTCTTGCACTGTGCAGATGTGTCCTGAACTTCACAGGCAAGAAGCGATGGCGTGGTGTGCTACTTCTTTGTTTGCCTTCCACGGCCCCTGCTTTTCTTTTCATCTCATGTGCTTTTATTTCTTTTGGCCAGCCCGATTGACTATGTGCAGGGCGAGTAAGCGACTGAACACGCATGTACTGAGGTGGTCGTCCTCGACACCAGCGTCACTTAGGATCCATGCGAGCAAAACCTTCAATTCTCTTTTTTTTTCGTGGCAGCTGAAGTGATCCAGGAGCTCCAGCTTAGGAATGGTAAGTACAGAACGAAGAGTACGGCGGAAGCAGACCAAACTGAAGAACTGAGCCTCACAATAACAAAAAAGCAAAAGAAGAAACGGTAGAACACCCTCCGACCTCGTGATCCCCTACCACTTTTTACCCTTTCCTGCCATCGCCGTCTATGAAACCATGGCACGCTTCGCTCATTGCTCGCGGAAGCAGCTTTAGTGCGCCAGAGGTCGCGGGCCACATGCGTAATGCTCCGCATTTAGGCCCTCGACCCATTACGCTAATGGCCGGAATGGAATGGAAAGGCCGGGCAGCGAAGCGCCGAAAGAGGGAAGGGAAACATTGCCGCTGCAGTGAGGGAGTATATGAGGAGGATGAGGAGGGAAAGTGAAGGTTTCGAAAGGGTGAAGCGAGAAGGTTATTGAGAGAGAGGAGTGAGACGAGACGGAGCCGCCGGTGGTGGCACCACTGATACATACTACTTGATGCGCTACAGCTACAGCAGACGAGGAGATCATATAAAAGGAGGTCCCAAGACATAGGCGCCCTATGGCGTGATTGCGACATTCCGCGATGTTTCGTCGACGTGTACGACGAGACGGCCGGCTCTTTTTAGCAGTGTGACTTAGCCCGCACGAGTTGTCGCGTCTTTCGCACTTTGAGCGCCACCTTTATAATAACCAAACCAATATAAAGAACATAAAAATGGTCAGATAAAGCACAGGACCACTCGCCGGTTATAAAGATGAGTATTTTTGTTACACTTGCAGCCTTTTTGGAACTTTCTTGAGGTATTTCACTGCAAAAGGGAATCAGTATATATTTTACTGTCGTGACCTTGGATACTGTAGTAAGTGCAGTAATACAGTAAGTAAGTAAGTAGTACAGTAATACTGTAGTAATGTGGGGCTGCCGATTCAAGGGATAATGGGTCGCGTGCAGTTGCCTCATTTATGACAGTGCGCCTTGGAGGGGACGTTAGTCTGCCGAATATACATTGGCAACATGGTCAATTTGCTGCTGTATATAATTGACATTCAAAATATGTGACACTGTGCTATATCACTATTCCGAAAAGTAATCAATCAACTAAAGGGCATCTTTATACATCAGGTAATGCACCCGATCTTGTATGATTAGTCAAACAATTAGTGAATTCTCTGTATAGGTCATGCCAGGCACATGCGACAAATAAATGCTGCAATTTTATGGCATCTGTCATCATATAGCAACAATAAATGCAAAACTGGTATAGTAAAACGTTCCTTCCACGCCAGGGATGAGATCAGATTATGTTGAAATATGCATCAGCAAATTTATGGTCATGCCTTTACTGAGCTTTGGAAGCAAAAAAAAAATTATATTCACTTCATTAATTTCATAACGAATGAAACAAAGAAAACGTCAAACAAAACTTCCTTGATGGCGCAAGAAGCCTTGCATCGTTGAACGTTGTGAAGGAGAAAGGGTGCCTCTAGTAACATCATTTAAAATATTGAGCTTAGATTAAATCAGAAAGTGACACATGCGAAATGGCGGCATTGCCAGCACACGCTGCTTAATTTTATGCGGACAACAGTGAATAGTATTGGGTATTTTCACGAAGAAATAGAGGTTAGTTTATGAAACTGTACATGAAGAAAGCTTTGTTGTCAAGAAGAAGAGCATGGCGGAGAACTTCCACAAATATTTTTCGGTTTTTTATTAGTTCATCTGATCGCCCATTTGAACACCAAGTGCGTTGGGCAACACTATCCGGTATTGTTTTACAAATAGGCAGGTGTAGTTTCGTGCTGGCTAATTTAAAAACTAAATCCAGAACTCGACCGGATGTCATACCAAACGCTATTCGCATCTAGGTCAAAAAATTATTTCACTTAGTATTTTTATACATTACTGGTCTTTCCTATTTTGGTAGCGACTGACTTTTGGTAGCGGAAGAAAGTTAGGTGGGCGGATGAGATTAAGAAGTTTGCAGGGACGGCATGGCCACAATTAGTACATGACCGGGGTTGTTGGAGAAATATGGGAGAGGCCTTTGCCCTGCAGTGGGCGTAACCAGGCAGATGATGATGATGATGGTGATGATGATGATGATGATTAAGAGCCTTTCTCTAAGTCGAACCAAATAAACGTTGGGCTATGATTTTAACACATTACTGTCCTTTATTCTAAACGTCTACTCATTCCAAGGTAGTATAGCATAATATCATAAAAGAATAACAAAATCTTTACTTATAGATATCTCCTTTCTCACTACCAGCATCGCTTCCGGAAAGGCTTTCCTACTGTTACTTAATTATCTGCCGCCATTCACCGCAATCCGAGTGTTCTTGCCATGCCGCGGCAAATTGACGAAATATTCTTTTTTTAGAAAACATTTTGATCATGCTTCACTCTCTCAGGGTATTAAACAACTTGAACGAATTTACCTTGCCACATAAGTCATTAGTTGTATTACTGCGTATTCAACTCACCTAAAATAGTTGGTGGAAATTTATTATCATTTTGTCCAGTGAATCTTTTAGTTTGGGTGCCCTACAAGGCAGTGTTTAAAGGATGTTCATTATTCTCAGATATCATGTTTCATTAGTACTGAAATTACTGCCCTGGTGAAGATCACAATCCTTACAGATGGTTTAGTACTATGGTATGAAATAACTTGTGATCAACATGAAACAACACTTTACTCTAACCTTTCAAATATTGTAGCTTAGTGCAGAGAGTGTGGCATGCAACAACCAATAGTTCTCATGTTAGTAATACAAATAAAAACGAAGTATCCTTTGCCTACAGCAGTTGCTCCCAAGCATCTCAAAGAGGTTAATCAATATAAGTGTACCTAGGCATCACAGGAAAGTATTATTTTTCTTGGAACACGGACAATTCTAGCGTAAGCAAGTCGGTGTTTCGTAAACGTTCGTTTCTTAGATGTAAATGAAAACAGAGTACACCTGTCACGCGTTTAACAGTTCCTTACGCACTCAGCCTACCTAAAACAAATATACATGTGTTGTATGTGATTCTCACATTGGAACTAACGCCAACACATTGTAAATGGTAACGCCCAGATCGGTCAGATTAACTGATACCGCATATCACTCTAATGAGTACCCAACCAGCCTAATGCCGGCACATGACTCAAAAATTCCAGTTACGAGAAAAACATCAACGTCGTTTCCTTTTTTCTCTGAAAACTAATATTTCATCTCTGTGCCAACGCACTTATCTAAAGCAACTTGTCATCTTCACCATCATGAGCAGCAGCAGCCTATTAGATGCCCACTGCAGGACGAAGGCCTCTCCCTACGATCTCCAAATGCCACTGTCTTGTGCCAACCGATTCCAACTAGCGCCTCTGAATTTCTTAATTTCATCACCCCACTTTATCTTCTGCCGTCCTCGACAGCGATTCCTTTCTCTTCGCACCGATTCTGTAACGCTAATGGTCCACCGGTTATCTAACCTACGCATTAAATGACCTGTCCAGCTCCATTTCTTTTTGATAATGTCAATGAGAATGTCGGCTATCCCGGTTTGCTCTCTGATCCACTCCGTTCTATTCCTGTCTGTTGATGATACGCCTAGCATTCTTCGTTCCATTGCTCTTTTCGCGGTCATTACTTAGTAAAATGCACTGATTGTACACCTTCCTTTTTAATGATAATGGTAAGCTTCCAATCAGGAGCTGAAAATATCTACCATATGCTCTCCAACTCATTTCTTTTTCTTCTGTGAATTTCCTTCTCCTGATCAGGGTTCCCAGTGAGTAATTGACCTAAGTAAACACACTCCTTCACAGACTCTACAGGCTGGCTGGTGATCCTGAAGGCCTGTTCACTTGCCCAACTACTGATCATTATCTTTGCCTTCTGCATAATAATCTTCAACCTCACTCTTATACTCGCTCTGTTATGGTACTCAATCAATTGTTGTAACTGGTCCCCAGTGTTGCTCAACAGGACAATGTTATCTGCAAATTGAAGGTTGCTGAGATATTCGCCGTTGATCCTTATTCGTACGCCTTCCTCGTTTAAAAGCGTACTTCTTCCAAGCACGCAGTAAATAGCAATGGATAATTTGTGTCTCCTTGTCTGACCCCTTTCTTTAGGGGCATGTTCCTACTTTTGTACAGGAGAATTTAGGTAGCTGTGGAATCTGCGCCGATATTTTCCAAGACATTTAGTGAGCCTCCTGTTCTTCTTGATTAGGTAATGCCGCTATGATTGCTTGTATTTCTACTGAATGAAATGTCTTTTCGTAATGTATAAAAGTCATATAGAGAGGCTCATTGTATTCTGTGAATTTCTCAATTACACGATTGACGACATGGATGTGATCCATTGTAGAGTATCCTTTCCTGAAACCAGCCTGTTTCCTTGGCTGACTGAAGTCCAGTTTCGCCCTTATGGTATTGGGGATTATCTTAGTGAATATTTTATAAAATACTGGAAGCTAGCTAATGGGGTAATAAATTTTCAATTCTGTAACGTCTACCTTTTTGCGGTTTAGTATAATGTTGGCATTCTTCCAGTTCTCTGGGACCCTCGAAGTCGATAGACAGTTCACATAAAGGGCCGCTAGTTTTTAAAGCATCATGTTTCCTCCTTTGAATAAATCGACTGGCATTCCATCTTCTCTTGCTGCTTTTACCTGCTTAATGACTTGTAAGGTCCTGTTAACTTCATCGCTGCTTATAGAAGGTGCCTCTGTAACCTAATAATTATGGCTTGGAAGGAAGGTATGAGGCTGCTTTAGGTACTGTACGGGTCTGTGTAAAATTCTTCTGCTGCTTTTAATATGTCTTCAAGATTGCTGTTGATATTACCCTGCTTGACTTTCAGTACATACATCTTGATTTGTCTATCCCAAGTTTCGTTCTCACTGATTCATGCTGCACCCATTTTTCACTGCTTCCTCAGCGTTTCTCACATTAAAATTTCTAATATCCCTTATTTTCTCTTTGTTGATTACTTTTGACAGTTCCGCGAATTCTATTTGATCTTTTGAGATGGACACTGTCATTCTTTCTCGTTTTTTTTATTAGGTCCTTTCAGTTTTAGGAAAGCTTACCTACTGGTTGCTTGATGGTTTACCTCCCACATCAATTGCTGCTTTTAAATCCTGCCTAGTTACGGTTTCGTTCCTTGCCTCTTTGTCATTTTTATCTGTCTGTTTTAAGGCTGCATATTTATTTCCATGTTTCAAAATGAATTGGCCTGTGCCTAGGTTGGCGCATTTCTTCTTACCAATTTTACTCTTTCTCCAAATTGAGGTGAATCCTAGCGCTCACTAACCTATGATCACTGCACCCTTACCCTACCTAACACTTCTACATCCTGCACTATGCTTGTTTCTTGTTTAAGCATTATGAATTGTATTGGCCGTTCGTATAGGTTGTTTCAGTTTCCTGAAGAAGGTGTTCATTACTTGCAGTTTATTCCTTTTGACGAATTATGAACATCTCTCCTCGAGTGTTTCTAGAATACACACCGTAGTTGCCAATGGCTTGTTCACCAGCCTGGTTTTTCCCCACTTTTCTATTAATGTCCTCCATGTCTACAGTTTACTGAGCTAGGCTTGTACTACTTTTAGTCTATACCTCCTATTTAGCTTTATTACTACTGCTGTTACTATCTCAATAATTCTGTAGAATTTTGTAATGTGCCCTGCTATATCCTTATGGATTAGGAATCCAGCACCCGATTGGTTAGTATCTAGGAGCCCTTTAGAGTAGAGGATGTGGCTGTTATTCAGCACTGCATAAGTCTCACCAGTTCTTCTACACTAACTAAAGCCAGTAGTATCTCATATCGGTTTGTGGAACGTTGCGAAGGCCATTTTCCAGCGGCGACCTGTCCAGGTCCAGACATTCTTAGCACCCTCTCCTGCGTGACAGGCCTGACTGTCACCTTGGCCAGGTGTTATGCAGCTGCTGGGGACTAAGGATCATCGAATCAAATGGGTCATATAGGAGGTAGTGGCCAAATACTGTACCAAGGGATGGGACAAGTACTGTTCTGGTGAGGGAGTCTCTTTTGTTGAAACTTAGTGGGTCTTCCTAATTGGGTTGTGCCTGAATTAGTATAGCCCCACTTACTCTCGACGTTTTTGCCGGTGTCAGGCGCCACTACAAGCCTGGAGATATAGTGTACTGGAGGAGGTGAATTCGAGCTTCCCACCCTAAAAAAAAAAAACCGTGAGGATTCGAACTTTTTATCATGGCAACCGAACATCTAAGCATACTCAGCCAGATATTCCTGGAGGCTGTCAGGGCACCTTATGTCGTATATTTCCAACCCAGAGGATTCTGCATGCCTGAAAACATGCTTGAATGATCCGCGATATACGACAGGTGGCACAACAAAATATTTCTGAATGGTTCTAACATCGTGGTTTCGCAGTCTCCCATACGAATGTGGCCATGAACACGGCTAAGCACACGATATATTTTCGGCGAATTTGAACAGCATTTAAACCAGTTTAAAAAAAAAAGTTCAAGAGAAAAAACCTTCAGAGCTTACCGGGACTTCAGGAGTCCCGTATGCATGGAGGTGCACCCATCAGTTTACGGTCGGGTCTGCCTGCCTATGGCATCGCAGAAGTCCTTTCAGAATGAGACGGTATTGATACGCCCCGTCTTTCGCGCCACCGAAGGCCGAGACGTCTGGTGTGAAAAGGGCAGGAACATTCGCTCAAAGGGCAAATCCTAAGATCGGCGAAATGGGCCGCAAGAACAATATGGTTCTGAGCCGTGCGTAAAACAGGCGACCTTGCAAGATACCCTGCCCTATACTTGGACAGCGTATATACGATGCCTCCTTTAGGTTACAGCGAACGCGTCCGCGGTCAGTTAGACATTGTTTGCAACTTGTAGAAACTTGTAGCACGCCGAATGACTATCGACAGGTAGAATGTTTAACGCCTTATCTCATCAGAACTACCTATTTTTAACTATTGCATTTATCTGCGTAGAGTGACAGGCTTGGAACTTGAGCACTCGAGCTCATGCTCAATACAGCAGACGGAAGAACATTTCTCAACGTTTATTACCCTTTTGTTCCCCCAACACTGAAATATGCATGTGGGCTATGGGATCCGCATGTCAAAAACTCACAACCCCCCCCTTCCTTGTCTCAAAGCAGCGCTGTTACATGTGTTCTCAAACAATTAGAAGTATTTGTTTTTCTTTAAGAAACTGAGTGTGCATGCTCATTATGTTTGGTTTCCTGGCCTCTGTGTGGAAGCTTGTGTTCATGCCGTCCAATTTTATTGAGTGTATTACGTCACATGTTGTGACTATAATCCCCAAAACACGAAGCAGTAGGTGACTCATCAAGACGCTTAAACACCTTTTACATCATGTATTTGAAAATTAGAAAGAAAAGAAACAGGCTCGAATAACATGGTTACAACACGTTTGTGCAGCATTGGTGACGTCCTGCCAATATGTGGCTAAAATTGTTTTGGGAATTTCATAGGTATTTTGGGCCATATAAGATAGAAATATTTCACTGTGTTTTATTCCAAACAGCTGACGTCAAATTTGCGTAACCGCCGATGCAAGGATCGGGCGGTCACCCACAGGGTTGTCTGAACAGAACAATCAAACGCTCTCCTCGTTTATAGGAGGTCACATTTGTAAGTTTTAAAAACGAATACCATTGACTACACTAAGCTGTTTGCCTCATCTAATTGGCGGACAAGAGGCGAGGAGCTTGCTCTAGTGGAGAGGGATTTGATTGGGCCGAGCCAGTGCACTGAAAATCGATAACCCAATGAAGAGGGTGGTGCCGGCGCCTGCGGTTGGTCCTCTTTGCCTTACTTAGCTTGCGGTGGCTCGTTGAAAATGGCGGCGGCATGCAACGGAAGCAAAAGAATGACGCTGAAACGGATCCTCAGCAACGAAGATTTGGCAGAACGAGGTTGTCAACGTGCCGAATGTTCTCGAAAACGTTACACTGCCACGCAAAAAGTTTTATTATATGCAATTAAGCCCGTGCTCTCCGGGAGGTGCGAGTCGCCAGTGCCTAAGCGATCGGTGGCAGCCATCTTTTATTCCTTTTGTAACGGGGCATCCTGCGGCTATTCAGTAGAAAATTCAGTTTTGTTCGGCATATTATAGTATCTTTATCGCGTACATGTCACTTTGACGAGTGAGTTTTTGGGTTTTGTGACGTCGCGTGACAGGCAGGTGCAGTGTGTGCAGCCCGAAAACTTGACCAATAGCCAGGGCTAATGGCGAAAAGGGGTCGAATCAGAAATAACTATTTTACTTTTGTTCGACCAAATCATGCATAATCATCGTGCACACGTCATATCAGATGGGAACCTATCACGGCTTTCATGACGTCGTGTGACGGGCAGATTAAGTGGGGGGTGGTCCAAAATAAGTTTTCACTATATTAGGAGGGCTGACTACAGAGTTGGAATAGAAAATTTTGGAATAGTTTTACGTTATAGCGCCCTTTGTTTCTCGTTGTAAACTACGTCAGTCACTCGATGAAGTTCATTCTTCGTTCGAAGCTCCAGTTTCTTGGTTGTGTATTATCCTCCTTATTGAATTGTTTCATTTTTCAAACTTACTGTCCTTTATGTGTTGCATTTATGCGCATTCTTCTTTTTATTTCTTATAACGGGATCTGATTCCCCTCCTGCTTTGGCAATGGCGCGAGCCTGCATTATGCTATAAATAAATAAATAAATAAATAAATAAATAAATAAATAAATAAATAAATAAATAAAAGCATCGCCGTTAGGTTTTTGCAAAACCTTGGAGCAGCTCCATTAGTTATTGTCAGCAAGGCTCTCCTTCGTTAAAGGGAACGGACAGATGACAAACTAAGAAACGACCCTCTGTCACATCCATTGTATAACCTTTTCACCATACGTTAAAACAAGAATGAATAAATATTTACTGTGAGCAATGCCAGAAGGCCTAAAAATAAAAGGAGCTTTCACATTAATCTTTGGGCTTCGATTTAGGCTTCCCTCTGTGTAACTCTAGCCTGAGCCTAAATAGCTGTGCGTAGGTCCATTAGGCTCATTACGATGCCACGAGTAACGTTCGCGTCCTTTTTTCAAAATATTCAGATTGTTCTTTCTCTCCTCTTCTCCACAGCTGGCCCTGTTGCTCTCCTCGCACACTTATTTGCGTAATCTATGCTATTGCACAGATTACACAAAGAGTTCGAAACAAAGACTTCACCGTTTCTGTATTGTTTTCCTTGCACTCGTCTTTCAGGCTTTTTTGAGCAGTGTTAAAGTCCCAAAAAGAAAAGGGAAAACAAAGACAAGACAGATCTATCACAGGCGCTGGTACTCTCTTTGTGTCCCATTCATTTTGCATTTCTAACGAGAGGGAAGAATACAGAAACAAATTGGACTTTCTATGTATATATGATGTTATCGCTTGTCGCCGTTCTTATTGAAACAGTGTAGTGTTATCACTGTCCATTAGGGCTCTTTGAAATGTATACGTTTATTTGGTTTTCATCCATTATCAAGTGCTTAACGTAATGTTGACCGCTTTTGAAAGACAAAGTGCCTAGAAATATTGAGTGTCACACGCTTCTTGTTAATAATGCAAAACACGGACAGTTGTGAGAACGCCACTGAGAGGATAGTATTTGAAAAATATTCAAAGGCAGCAATGAGACCGCAAACCAACTTCCCGTGATGATTACGTACTGCTTCCCGTCTTGCGTTAGCGAGCATATAAGAACCTTTACTGAAGCCTCCTTGTTCGATGCTTTGAGCTTAGAGACATCTTCATCCACCTCTTCCTGTGGCATAAATTGTTCTTGATTTCAATGTCGTCACAGCGTCGGCAAATGAAGGTGCAGTAGACCCTCATATCATTATAGGGAAGTTACTGGCCACGGGGAAGCACTGAAATAAATGGCGTAACATTTACGAGAACTGAGGAACGTTGGCAGATGGGTAATGTGAGGCCGTTTTTCACGGTGTAATCAAAGTTCATTGCTAACCAATAAATGTGCTTTCTTGCCTGCCATCAATGTAGTCGAAGCCGGACTGATAATGTAGCACCTCCGCTTCTCCTTCTGAGTGGAACGCACTGATATTTCTCAGGCTCGAAGCATAAGATCCCCTCAGTTATGCCTTGTGCGCACTGACAACACTTTCGGATTTCGAAGGATTGCCTAATGTCAGTAATGAACACACATTGAGCATTACTCCTAGAGTTTACAGGCTTACTTGAAACTTCGACCACCACTGCATCTACGTGCAGCTCTGGGAAGGCACTTTTTATCAATTTCATGAACGCCGGTTTAAACGTGAGTCTTTTACTGTAGTTTTCCTATGTAACAGAGTGTGGTACCATATGCAAATGCGTGCCTCATTATATGTGTCACCGTTTTCAACAAGAGGAGCCTGCTAGTTTTCTATCGACCCAGTCTGAATGATTTTCGCAAACATGTGTCTTATAACGCGGGGCTCACATGCGCCCAGTCCTCGGTGTATAGCATGCTCGTCCCTCAGCTAACCGCGTGAACGCGCTCGTGCCACTGCTGGCGTGTTCGTCGTCGCCTCCTTCCACAGCTGGTTCCAATGCCATCCATCATGCCAACGTTCCCATGCTGCCCCTCCTTCTGCGAAGGCGCTCAATTTATTTGCCTCGACAGCTCGTGAAATGAGAGCATGCATCGAGCTGAGCTCCGATTGGGCATTATGAAGTATCGTAGTCGTCAGACACTTTTCGTCTCACTGCTGGCATCACTAGTTGACGAAAGTGAGAGTGATGAGCTGCTCTTCCCAATGTCGGCCGAAGTGTCGTAGAAACAGATAGGGCGATTTTGGAATGATTGCGACGCATGTTGAATACGAACTAAGCAAAACAAAATTATTTATTTTACCTCATTTATTTAATCACACTGTAATGCCCCCAGGATTATACACAAAGTGGATAAGTACATAAACAGAATGTTCGAACAAGCAGTGTCATCACATTGCAAAAAAAAAAGAGTACAGTTTACAATGAAAATGAAATGAACATAAAGAACAGAAGGAAAAAATGCCGCCAAGACACTTAAGATTGATTACGTGTGGGAACGCGAAAGTAGTATTGGGAGCGAGGACATATCGTGGCGCAGTCATGAAGAATCATCATTATGACGTGCAAACTTGGACTGCTCTGTCAGCCCTTTCCTGCTCAGCCCGCAGCTGCTTTCGCCTCGATCTTGATTATATTACTGTTATTACTGTTGTTGTTATTACTGTTCTTGTTACTGTTGTTGTTGTTGTTGTTGTTGTTGTTGTTGTTACTGTTGTTGTTGTTACTGTTGTTGTTGTTGTTGTTGTTCATTCTGACAAAATCCATACAATATTTCTATGGCTTCGTCACTGACTGCACGATAAGTTAAATAACCTCCTTATAACTTCCTTTTAAAAAATTAACCTCCGTATAAAGCCTCAGAAACCAGCGTCGTCGGCTATGGCCACCGACATGGAAACCACGGATGTCGGGTCAGCTGTTTTTCTGAAAGACACGATTATGTCGAATTAAAACTGAGCATAACATGGGCTTTCAAGTTCAAGCTCAAGGTCATGGTCAAGTTACAATTTATTCACCTTTGCTTGCGTACATGATAAGAGCATTAGTGGCGCTATAACGTTCGGGGTTCCCAAAGTTCTGAAATTGTCAGGAACACCACCTAATACTATGCATAAGAAGTATAGATTGCAGCATGCTATAAAAGGAACACATGAGCAATAAATATTAGCAGAAAAGCTGGGGGAAACACAATAATATAAAAGTAAGAGCAAACAAATGAAATGAATACTTGATGTATCATTTCATGACAGCATATAACAACTAGTGTAAACTGGCAAACATATGCATCGTAAAATTGCCACAGACCATCAAATTATTTAAATAGTGCATTAAAAAATAAAAGACTAGATCACTGGACAACGTTGCGCCGCAATAAGTGAAAGCAAAACTTTTGCTTCCACGAGCAATAGAAACACATACATTTTACAAGATTTACAAATTTATACGAAAGCAACAGGTAATATAAATAAAACAAGAATGTCAGTATTACCTAGTGCAGTTCTTCATATAACTAGAAACGTAGAAACATATGTACCAATGATGATTTAATTTCGTATGGTGTTGAATTCCAAAACGATGTCCCAGAGAAGACAGCAGCTCATATTCCTTAGTTTCTTCCAACGCTGGGAAGTAGTAAATTATCGTTTGTAGGAAACCGGGTAATGTTAGTATTTTTGAGGAAATAATTTGGAAAAGCCGAGGATAAAGTGTCATATGGTTTAAGCTTGAAGATAAAGATAGTGATATCCTTGGTTTTAACAATCCTGTTAGTGACACAATATTCAGGCTTTGGTGCAGAGGTTTAGAGTGCGTAAATGTAATGTTCCAAGTGATTAGTCGGAGTGCTTGATTTTGAAGGTGTTGAAGGGCGTCCAGGTGACAGTTATAAGTGTTACCCTAAGATGGTATACAATAAGCGAGATGACTATGAATGTAGAAGTTTTATAGTAAAAAAATAATGTGTCTGTGGATGTAGTTACGATATTCAATGACCTTGAAAGCATATTTAGCGCCAACGAACCAGTACAGAAGGGAGACGATACAAAAATGTGCTAAATTCAGCAATTTTATTTTCACGACACAACTGCCTATTTAACCCATGCACAGTGGCGCCACATCATACAAATTTTAACCATCCAAACAAGTTGTCTCCTTATCTAACAAGTCGACCGAAGAGGCACTAACACAAGTATCACTATTCCGACAAATAGCCTGAGTCTTAATAGTCTCTCGCTCGTCTTTACCTTTGTGCTTCGCAAGAACACGGCAGGACCCATACATCGACGCACAGCCGCATTCCTGACATTGAGTTGACAGATGACCGCTTTCCTTATTTCCCACGTTTAGACCACATTCCCGTAACCGGTCATGATGACACCTTCCTGTCTGTCCGATGTTTTTTGTTCTCACAGGGCAGCGGAAGCTCAAAAACAACAGCTTCAACCCAACCCACTTGTGCTTTACGATGATTCGTAGAGCATCCGACAGCTGTCTACAGTACGGCTCCGTTAACCAACGTGTTTTCGCGAGGTTTTCTGGCGCTAGAAAGACCACTTTTGTGTCCACGCGGGTAGTCATTTTCTTAAGACAATGCGCCGTTCAACGTAGGCAGGGCACTACCGCTACCTTCCCTCTGCGTTCCGACCATTGATTGACTGCGTCCCGAGTTGTGCTGTCTGACATGCATATTTTTAGCAGCCCCTCTACTACCGAAACCTGCATTGACTCCGGAAACCCTGCTGCTGATAACCTTCTCGACTGATCCATAAGACTCGTACAGATTTTACGGTGGCACGATTTTTTTAATGCATTTCCACAGCACAAGTTGGCAATTTTCCTCTTAACGGGCTTCGAGTGGGCGGACCGAGACGGCAACAGAAGCTTATTAGCCCTGGGTTATACTCAACACGTGTACCGTTCCATGAGCTCCAGCTGAATATCTAAGAAACGCAGCACGTTATCAGTCGGCTCTTCAAACTTGAGGGTAAGTGGGCTAAGTAGAAAAAAACTCCGTAAAGCTTGTCTACTGTAAAACGTGCGTCTGGTTCAAAAAAGACTCGATAGTCATCAACATACCTGAAAACTTTACCCACCCTCTGCTCTGACAAGGTACGCGACAGGTTTTTTTATGGTGGGCTAGAAAATTTGACTTAGTGTTGGCACCATACATGAACCGATGCAGACACCCTGCTCTTTTTTGAAATTAAAATTTTGCCATTCCGTGCTGCATGCGTCGAGCGAAGGTAGCAACTAAGCATATCTAAAAAGCCCTGAACGTATAAACCAACTAGAACTTGAAATGCAACCACGCCATACTCGTCGATCCACTCTTCTACGCATGATATTAGTTTGTTTTCTGGCCAGGAGTAGTGCAAGTCTTTTCTGGCAAAGGAGGGAGCTGATAAGCTTTTGTCAGAATTATCTTTCAAAAGATATACGATTTCTTCAGAGATTTTAACCAAAACCTCGTCGTCAATATTAGGAATTATGAGATTTTCCCGCAAAAAAGAGCAACCTTTTTTTGCCATCAAGCGGTTTCTGAAACAATTACCCTTAATGGGTGGGCACTCGGGTTTGTGCGTCTTTGCAGTCAACATGATTCTAAGGCAACGCGCCTTTGCGTTGTCAATTTCACGAACCAATTGATTAAGGTCGGCCTTTTTGCTAATACGCCTTGTTTGTAGCTTGACGTTTCTAAGAGACACATTTCGACACTGGTCGAACACAGTGGCAATCGTCGATCAGGCTTTCCTACAAAGCCACCTTCCTTGTCGGCTGGCAAAAAACACAGTCGGTTCTGCCTCAAGAACGAAGTTGCGCGTGTAACCGATACACGTGAGACAATCGGTTTGGTGCGAGAGACCACACCGACCCCTTCAGAGACACATCGGTTCCCATCGGCGCACTTCGAAATCTGTCGCACAATGCTTAAAAGTCTCGGCGCGCTGAACCTTGGTTCTACGGTGAACTTGGGGACAAGTTAAAGAACACATTCAACGTAATCTCGAAGACTGACCTCACCGAAGGTTCTGATGACACAAGGTCCTGTAGGTCTATTTTCGGGATGGTGGTGGTAGGCCGGGTAAGAACCTCTGCACAGGAATTCCGTGCCACCGCTGATGATCGCTAGGAAGTTTCTCCACTTCTTCCCGGCACGTTGTTGTCTCTGTGGAGTGTCCAAACGCTCAGACTTTGATGCTGCCCAAATCTGCTATTTTTCGAAGCTTGTCCAATGCACTACCATTTATCGTGTCCACAGCGAAGGTATTCTATCGTGTGTTTAAGTGAACTCCCTTTATTTGATTCGGCAAGATCCCCTCGTGAAGCACGGATCTTGCCTCTTAAGAGCGCGAAGGCTCTTGCAGGAGCCCTCAGGAACGAAGAGGGTAGAGAGCGGTCAGCGTTCACTTTTTGCCTTCATATTTATGACCTCATTTGTGAAGACACCTTGATTATACTTCTTTAGGCCTTCCTGCATATCACAGACTGAAATCTATCATATGGCGAGCCGTGCCCGGTGACCCAGTGCAGTTCGGTGTCCTCGCTGGTGCTGGGCCAGGTACCGCGTCCATCGTTGAGCTCGCTATAGTTGACCTCTGGCCAGGTGGCACCGCAGTTGACTCCGCGTCCATAGCCAAAAGCGAGTGACCCTTGCTTATGACCTCGCTCGTGCTGGAACAGGTGTGTAGATTCCACAGGAAGCTTGCCCTTACAGACCTCTGGCTCTGCGTAGCTCTGCGTCTGTCTCCACGAGGCAGGGAGCAGCATCCCCGAAACGCGTAGAAAATTTGATAAAAATACAAGGAACAGAGAAAAAGGCGTTCCACCAAAGACCCAGATGAATCAAGAAACGCGCGGTACTCAAGGTAAAAATCCCCCAAAAAAGTGATTTTTCTCTCTGATAGGCTACTTAAAAACTCTTTAAATGAAATTCGTATCTTTTGTGAAAACTACATCGACAGCTCTCTTAGCAAAACGCCTCACGTCTGCTTGACCACTGCTGCTCACTGCAAATAACCTTTTTGGTAAAGCACAAGGACCAGACGTGTCACCCTGACCGCCAGTGTCGCTGCGCTTTCCGAACAGCTATCACCGACGCCGCTGCCGCCATGACACCCCACCACCCCAACCCACATGGCGGAGATAGGCAAATAGCTGGCGTCATCTGTTGAAGCAAGTATAGATAGCGACGCGCTAGCTGAAGTTCCTAGAACTCATCTGGAAACAGGAAAAGGGCAGAAGTGAAGAATTCTCTGTCGTCGTTTGAAGAGCTGAAAAGGAATATCGACTGGTGTCTGCAACAGGAAGTTATATTCAGTGGTCGTGAACTACGAATGCAGTGTTTCGTTGTGTTGACACTGGCCTTGCTCCTCATGTGAAGTTTTGGGTGACAGCGCAGTCGGATCCTTCTCTTAGTATTCCAACTTCCTTTGTGAAGCTTCCACCTGAAATCACACTTCCAGACAGAGTGCGCGACGTTCCTTCGCTACGCTAGCTACTGAACGGAGCGAAATATTTGACTGTGACTGTGCTGCGAGCGCCTACGACCGAACCGAGAGCAGTGGTAGTTTTGAAGCTAATAAGCTGTCTGCTGGATGAACTTTCAGAACATTCAAACGTTAATAGAGAATACGATGTTTGCCCCGATTTTATAAATGAGCAAGTTCCCGTTGTGTTAACAAGAAATTGGCGATATACCGCAGAAAAATTGGTTTTTGGAAGGACTCTGCATTCAATATCCCCGAACGCATAGTACTTCGCCAGAAGTGCGTCTAGGCTCATATTTCCCCACTCGCGCACTCTGCGCCAACTGTATTCAAAGTACGAAGGAGACCTTGCAGAAAAACATAAGGAACATTTATTTCATAGATCAGAAAATGGTTGAACTGATGAAATCACATGCAAAAACTCTCTAGATTAACGAGATTCACGAGAATCATCACTGTCACTACAAAGGTGGCTCTATCATAGGCTCTTAGGCGCATACGGCAGAACCAGTGACGACCGCCCGTGTATTTATGGTTCAATCACTGCTTTCATGGAACAAGGAATTAATTCCTATGTTACCGGTCACCAAAATAGCAGCTGAAACTTTGCAAGGGTCCCCCAAGAGCAATATTTTCAAACTGCAGGAAATCCGACTGAAGGTGATTGCGGTCGTCACAGATACAAACTCACTAAAAATCATGACAGTGTTTTCGAAAAATCCGGATTTAAATATTGCGTACCCGCACCCACCTGACAAAATTCGTCTTCTCTTCGACGTCCGAGATCCAGTACACCTATTAAAATACATAAGAAACAACTGGATCAACCGCTTGCTTCTGTTATTATGAGATGTCACCCTCTGGATCCTGATGGCCCACCACGAGTGAAAGCAGCTTCTTTCGAAGCAGTGAAAAAACTTTACTTCTTAGAAAAATAATCTCTCCTGAAGGTTGGCCATAAGCTAAACGCAAAGGCTGTAAATCGAACTTCAATGGAGCGAGAAAAATCGCAATTGGATTTCGAGGTCTACAATCCATTTGTCACTAACGCACTCGAGACTCGAGGCAGGATACTAAAAATCATTCACTCTACGTCAACATCACATTTTACACATATGACCGTAACGTAGAGGAATGTTTTGAACGAAAATACGCCCTATAAAGGTTGCCCACTGAATGACGCTTTCTGCGATCCAGCCCGTTCCATCGAAGACGAACAATAATTTCCTCAATGCCGTTATCGATTGCCTTGACGCTTGGAAGAGCGTCAATATGACAAATGGGTGCTTAACGAAGGAAACACACACTGCACTTAGTCACACATGTTAAGCACTCGCGGAACTAACTAGGTACTGTTTGAATGAGCTGCAGTTCAGGTTGGTTCTTAGAAGTGCACACTTTGCGAAGGACTTCCTTTCAAACTCTAATCAATGGAGTGTTAGTTGATCAAAGGCAATGTCTATTCTCAAAGATTCCCTGGAAATTGAACCTTGCTCCAAGGGACACACATTCGAAACTGTCAGTCCGTCAGTGAGGTTTTATTTGCAGGAAAATCACATCATGCAGCGGGTGGCAGAGAGTAAAGGCATGGTTGCCTGACAACGTCTCTGCCCCTGTAACGAAAGCAAAGCAGGAGTCTACGGCAGTACAGCAGAGAACTAGTACAAACAAAGAAAAGCTGCGTTACAAATAGTACACGCATACATCCTATACAATATGGCTGTACTTAAGCACTATGGACCGTTTTTTTTCTAAAATCACATTGAAGATTCGCTCAAGTCACAAAAATACGTAAAAGGAAGGCAACAATTGAAACGGAAATTTACATTTATCATTGTTACTTAACAATTTCAACGGAAAACGAAATTGTCCGTAGTTCACCTGTGAAAATTTTTCTGGGCTGGCAGAAATCCAAATTAGAAGAACAGTTATTTAACATGTCTATTACCTGATATTCCAGATCTTGTTTTCCATAATTTGTTCTTACTTTTTATTTCTGCATTTGGTGTTACGGATATCATATTGCCCCAAGACAGGCGTGCAAATACTGTGGAGTTTCTTTTTACATATTCGCTGTGCCAGTATCCATAAATGTACCTGATTTGCAGATAAAATATCAAATGTGGGAAAAAGTGGTTGCATCGGCAACAATCTAATAAGGCCGGTGTGGTTTAGGAAAATCCGGAGGACCCGTTTTTGCAGCAGTTGTAGCCTATTTTAGTTCCCTTTTGTCGTTGTTCCCCAGACCAGAATGCCATACAAAAGTTTTGAATAGAACAGGGAGTAATGTAGTGATTGCTTTAGTCAAAGAGGTCGAAGAGGAGCTATTTTTCTAATTCATCCAACAGACATTGCGAGTTCGGAGAGCAGATGATTGACATGAGGGGTCCAAGTCAACTCTTCACTAAACCATACCCCAAGGAACTTTTGCACACTTGTTCTAAGTTATGTCCTCTGTAATGCAAGTCAATCATTTTTTATGTTTATTGCTTGGCTTAAATATCATGTACTTTCTTTTTATTGCATTTAACTGAAGTTTGTTTTTATTGCATTTAACTGAAGTTTGCATTGTTGCAACCATGTGGATAAATCATTTAAACAGAGATTGGCCGATTGTTCAATGTAATGCAGTGTTCTACCGGTAAAGAATAAACTAGGGTTGTCTGCAAACACGGTTATTGTGGGCGTTCTTTGTAGTTCCGTAATGTCATTCACTTATAAGAGGAAAAGTAACGGGCCAAATATTGATCCTTGCGGGACAACAAGTTTAATGTCAAGCAGTATTGAAGAAATACAGTTTATTTTAACAAACTGACGCCGAAACGATACGTAGCTCTTCATAAGGTCCAATGTGATGCCTCTAATTTCATTGGAATCTAATTTTATAGCTAAATTTTCATGGTCAATCCAATCAAAAGCTTGGCGCAGATCGAGAAATATTCCTAAGGTGAAGAGCTGATGTTCAAAATTTCTGATTATTTGCTGCTTGACTGCAAGAAGAGCGTCCTTAGTTGTCTTATTTTTCTGAAAACCACATTGTGAGGGTGATATTATATGATACTTGGTTAGGTATTTTGACAGCCGGTTATTGCTTGACAATTCGTAAATCTTTGAAAACACCGGCAGCACTGAGATTGGCCGCTAATTCGTAACGTCGTCAGTTCTACCTCCTTTGTGTATTGGAATTACTTTGGCCAGTTTTAGTTTATCTGGGACACACATTCGAAACTGTGATGTGCTTATAGTGAAAGCTGCTAGAAACACGTTGCTGAATAATTTTTGCAACGTGAAGAAATATGTAGTGCAATATGGCGCCCACAATAAAGCTGCCATGCGCAAAGCAAATCCACTAAAAAAGAAGTGATGCGTGCGTAGTATAGTGGCATACTTATTAAAGAGAAATGTGTTGCTTGTATGTGCGAGCTCTTGTAGCAATACATTGACTATTAGCCACAAAGGGCTTGCTTGACAGACGCTTTATATATTCTGAGTTGATAAAGATTGGATACGCTATATGCGAATGGATATTAGAAAATGCCTGGTTTTACAGCATATACGGAAATGAATGACCAAACTGCGCTCCGCTTCTCACAAAGGGGGTCAATGCTTTTTGCGATTCCTGCAGTGAAATTGTGAAACCAGTCATTCTTAGTAAGCACTCAAGGGTAAACATAGCTTTCGATAAATATTTTTACTCTGTATATGCGTTCCCAACACGTTAATTAGAGGTGACTGGCGGCTGCGGACACGAAGCGAGCGGCGCGGGCAAGTGCTGTGACGTCATGGCAAGCGTGGACGGGCCTCGAGGTAGTCTAAATAGTTTTGCTCCAGTGCCCGTCAATTTTACACTAACAGGAAGCGTTGGATCCTGGGCTCCTAACTAAATACATGGGAGAAGAGATATCATTGTTCTCGGCAACTAGAGCGCCGGATTTGAATAGGTTTGTTGCATTTAAAGGCAAAAATTAAATTATAGTGACTGTTTTTCTTAATTTCGTAATTTATGACGTTAACTGTTTAATAAAAATTAGCAAACATCGCACAGTTTAAGAAAGCAAGAGTTTTAGGTTTGCAAGTCTATAACTCTGCAATGAAAAACATCACATTTCTGTCCATTGCACCTAATACAACATCTTAAGCGTACAAGATTGATGTAATATACAGGGCTGTCAACTTAACAGCAAGTATGTCAGTAGAACTTTTGCAAAACCCTTGAAAACAATGTAACATGCTCACTAAAGATATAAACAATCCTATCAAATATATCCGCTTTCGATTTTCTAACGGATGCAGTTTGCAGACTTGTGACATTTGCTCTTGATGCATGTCTATGGATTCGTAACCTGCGTAGTTCTATTTTTTTTTTCATGCTTACCAATTTTGAAAATTTCTTTTAAGAAACTCAGACCCTAAATCGAAATTCCGCTTCAACAGCCAATATAATTGAAGTTGCACTCTCAAATACAACAAACGTCATTAAAGATGCGAAGTGATTATTCGAGAAAAGCGATTTGGCGTTTTACGTACATCTTTGAATAGGTGTCATCACAGTTGGGCCCGATGTGAAGCTTTTTCTTAGTTCTTTCATTTTAAACGCTCACTTCATACATTAAAGACGTAGCGACACCTCTTTCCCATTGGGTGCGCTGTCACGTGTCCAGTGACGCACGGACTGGGTCACAGCGTTAGTCAATCAGAAACGTGGAGCTGCCGTGTCATCGTAGAAGCGTGCTCGTGTCGCACTCCAGAAGCCTGGCTTCGATTTCCACCAATATCGAAATTTGCGATGCGTTTTTTTTTCATAGTCTTTAATTTACTTTATTCACAGGTGCCTGCCACAGAAACATGACGTCAATCTGAGCATTTTTGCCGTGTTTTTAGCGTTCGCGCCATCGGCCATTTTTGGCATCATCATTCAGTCTCGCCGCTGACTATGACGCCGCATTTTCGCGCAATGGAGCATATATTGCTATAAACTCGAAGAGGTCCATCCAATAAGTATTATAGAAATGAAGCCCACTATAAATAAAAAAATCAATGATCAAAGAGCACAAACAAAATTTGCCCCAGAAAAATTCACGTTTTCCACGTAAAACCCCAAAATTTAATTTTTGATGAAATCACAAGTAACAGTTAGGTGTCTGCATGAGTTTGTTGTAATCATTATTTTTCTTGAACGTCGTGGTGGCTTTAAGTTTTAAAAGGCATAGAAGCAAGCTTTAGACATTATGATTTCAAACGGTTGCACTCATTACAAGCTCTTTAAACACTGCTACTTCTTGTGCGCATGCTATGTCGTTTGTTACAGCGTGCGGGAAGGCCAAATGAGCGGTGGCGACGTGATTTTGAAAAGCAGTGACTTCCACTTTTTCAGGTTCGGGCAGACAATCGTGGGCGCCAAGTCACTGCGTATAGCCGTGTGACTTAACAGCTCTGGCGTTCGCAAAAATGATCAAATGGGGAAGCACTTCATATCCAGCTTTTCTGCATACGTACCAACTAGCGACCAAAGGGGCCCTGGCATGAAGCTAGTACGTTTTCAAAGCAATTCGCGAGCACTTAAATGTGAAGTTCGATAATTGAAACAGGCAGGTAACGGACATATTCTAGAAGACAATCCACTCGAGTCAAATGCAGCGATCATGCTGCGGAAGGCCAGATTTGTCTTCCAAGAGCGGTTAAAGATTCAGCATCGGAAGCCTATGAAAAGGCCGGAAACTTGTGCCTTATTATTATTTATTTGTTTTATGTATTTATTCATCCTGATAGCCCAAAGGCCGATACAAGGTGGAGAAATTATAAAGTAAGCTGCGAAGATCGGTACAGGGACGAGCGCTACACAAACCAAACCAGCAGATACGACTGCTTAATTATGCTAATTTTGCACAAGAATATCCACAAGTATATATATGAGCATTGTGTGACAGGCATCGAAAACTACAAGCAACAACGGTACCATACAAAATAAAATTTTCAGCAGCACCCACAGAAATTTTGTCAGTATCCGGTATAATCACTTGAATCATATCATGTTACACATGCCTATCATTGCCCAAAGAGGCTAATAATGTGTGAGGATGGTTATATAGGAGAATAATAAGCTAGTTTTAGACGCAAACTGTAGCTGTGATAAAACTGCGGCTGTTATTATAATAGCCGCTACAGCGTATGTGGTCCGAAGACTCAGCTTTCTATTGATGCTGAACCCGACTCTCTGCAGATGGCGTAACACTGTTCCCAAAAGCAATTTTTAAAACATGGTCGCGCAAATTTCCGTGGTATCTTGATAAACCCACGCGTATCATTGTGGAAACATCAGAAACCGCTGCCTAGTTGTTTATTCGCATGCACTTATTGTCCCGCGTCACTCTGGCAGTGGCTTAATAACGTGCTTTGGGACATTCTTCTAAGTGGCATAAGGCTTAGTTCCACTTTTCTCACTAAATTGCAGCAACATAAAGCTCAAAATTTTGTTTTGGTTCTTCAGCGGTGCTCTTCACATAGTATATTTTCTATTTTCTCTTCCTAAAAGGTAGTAATGTGCTGCTCATTTGTTAAGTCGTCACTTTTATAATCGTAATTTATTCCCTGGACAACAAAACAACGAGCATGGCCTGTCTTTGTGTTTCGTTACAAAAACAAAACCTGGAATGCCCTTTAGCAAAGGAAATACTCAGGAATTGTGAAGATTGCACCTTCACCATTCTGTGGAACTTCACGGACATGCACATGCGTAACTGACTGAGCAAAACTGTACAAATCTTTATTTCAGTACATCAGCCGAGTATCAACAAGCTTTAACTGACTGCGCCAAGGTAGTAGTTCCTTCTAAGAACATATGCATTTATGGCAC
This sequence comes from Dermacentor albipictus, assembly GCF_038994185.2. Classification (NCBI taxonomy): domain Eukaryota; kingdom Metazoa; phylum Arthropoda; class Arachnida; order Ixodida; family Ixodidae; genus Dermacentor; species Dermacentor albipictus. The sequence continues at coordinate 113,984,654 of NC_091829.1, forward strand.
TTAGTCAAAACATTGTAGGTGTGTTAAAGCAGTGTTGTTGTAAGAGATGGTCGGTTATGTGGCATGACAGAGCAAATGGTTTTGCACCCACTCGGCAGAGGGCACATTGACTTGAAGAAGCAACAAATATAAACCGTAAAGCGATCCATTACAGCTGTAGTTTGAACGTTAAATCCTGAGTGAGTGTCATTCAGTCTGCACGCGCATGTATTTGTGCGGCCGCAGCAAAGGAGAGGGCAAGTATATGCATGTGTACGCCTCGATCGTGCGTCCATGTGTACTTGCATTTGCGCATGCGCGCGTGTTTCTGCCTCCGTATTTGATGCTGTGATGTAATGTTTAACAGTCTCGGAAGGGAACAGCAGTCTATGATAGCGAGGAACTGGAAGTGGTAAGGGAATACATCTACTTAGGACAGGTAGTGACCGTGAATCCGGATCATGAGACTGAAATAATCAGAAGAATAAGAATGGGCTGGAATGAGTTCGGCAGGCATTCTCAGATCATGAACAGCTCGTTGCCATTATCCCTCAAGATAAAAATCTATAACAGCTGTGTCTTACCAGTACACACGTACGGGGCAGAAACCTGGACGCTTACGAAAAGAGTTCTACTCAAATTGAAGACGACGCAACGAGCTATGGAAAGAAGAATGATGGGTGTGACGTTAAGGGATAAGAAGAGAGCAGATTGGGTGAGCGAACAAACGCGAGTTAATGACATCTTAGTTGAAATCAAGAAAAAGAAATGGCCATGGGCGGGACATGTAATGAAGAGGGAAGATAACCGATGGTCATTAAGGGTTACGGACTCAATTCCAAGGGAAGGGAAGCGTAGCAGGGGGCGGCAAAAAGCTAGGTGGGTAGATGAGATAAAGAAGTTTGCAGGGGACAACATGGCCGCAATTAGTACATGACCGGGGTAGTTGGAGAAGTATAGGAGAGGCCTTTGCCCTGCACTGCTGCTGCTGATGATGATAGTGATGACGATGATGGTGATTTGATAATCTGCGTGCATGAGTGCGCGTATCCGCGTGCGAGCATACGCCCGTTTGTGTGTGCGTGAATATCCATGTGCTTGCGTGCGTGCATGTTTTTGCGGGAGTGCATGCGTGGGCGCGTGTAAATGTGCATGCGGGCAAATATGTGTTGTATGTCTCTGTGTGTGTTCGTGTGTGCGTGCGTGCTCGCATGTGTGTGTGAGCGAGCGAGTGACGAAGCATTTCGCTGCTTGCACCTACTGTCGGGTACGAATGGGATATAGGGTTTATTTAAACCCACATTTAAATCTCCGAGACAGGAACAAGTGAAGCTGCATTTATAGCATGATCTTTTTCTCAAAGCGAAATAAACACAGAAAAGTGCCTGCGCCGTAAATATCACCGCCCCATACTTCGTCACGATGGCACTGTCATCATTGGCCCACCTCCGTGAGCAGCTACCTCGCGTTATCTTCCTTCGCTCGGCGGCAGCGCATTGCCTTGATGCCAGCGGCATGCTAGTCTGCACTATCATTGCGTAAGTTGTCGCTTCCACGACCAAGAAAACTTTCGGCGGCACACGTTCAGAGCCATATTGACAATAAAAGACTACACTGCTTGCCTTCGAAAAAAAAAACGTGAATAAAGATGGAAAGTGGACTGGTTGCAAGGAATTTCATAAAGAAATAAATTCAACAAGAGCGGACACTTTCATTGAGCCCAGTGACCGAATTGACTTTACGCCCTTAGGCAAAATTACTCTTTTGCCATACAACCATATTCGTCATGGCCTTGTCCGCATTTCCTTTCTTTAACGTGGCGAGCCCGGTACTTCCAAGTCACGAACGGCATGCCCGTAGTTGGCAGGACAGAGCATTCCCGACAGGAAATTAGTGAGCGCTGTGTTTTTAACGATGAAAACCCAAGCAAGTTTAAGTGAACTTAAACGCGGTCGAGTCATGCCCGTTTTCAAAAAAGGTGATTGCACGCTTGCACATAATTATAGACCCATTTGCGTCCTTCCATTTTTAATAAAGTTATTGAAAAACTTATCGATAAGCGTCCTACAAAATATTTAGATAAATTCAGTATTCTTTCCCTTATCAGTATGGGTTTCAGTCTGGCTTTTCAACTAATCTAGCACTCACTTCTCTTACTGATTATCTTAAAAAAAGCGAGTGATGATGGTAATTTTGCAGCGTCGATATTCGTTGATCTATCCAAGGCCTTCGACACACTTAAGCATACAATTCTTTGTGCTAAACTTGAGGACATCGGAATAACTGGTCCGCTTCTACTTCTAATCCGCAGTTACTTACAAGACAGAAAACAAGTCGTTAACATTTCTGGGTACTACTTTAAAGAAGCTACTACTAACATTGGTGTACCACAGGGGTCCATATTAGGTCCTCTACTTTTTCTTATTTATATTAATGATCTGCCTAGTTGCCTCTCCTCACCGAAGAGTATTCCTTACGCTGATCATACCACTATATTAAGTTCTAACAATTATATATCAACGCTAACATGTAGGCTAAACGAAGATCTCGTGAAAATTTCCACATGGTGACAACTTAACAAGCTGCAGATTAACCACCATAAGACCAATTTTGTCGTATTTGCCTCGCATCAGCGATCGCCTGAGCTCCTTCAATCTATTCCCATCAACAATAACCTAATCCTTGCATTTGATCATTGCAGCTATTTAGTCGTGGAATTCAATCGTCACCTTAAATTGTACCTTCACATAGCTAAATTGAAAAAGAAAATGGCATACGGAATACGCATTTTAATCAAAGCACGACCATATTTCTCATTTTCAAATCTCAAGTCACTTTATTATGCTATTGTTCTTTCTCATATTAACTATAACCATGAATCATGGGGAAACAATTATAACAGTCACCTAACTTCGTTGCAAGTCATTCAGAATCAAGCTATTCGACTAATTACATTTTCACCTTGTCGCATTAGCGCAGATCAGCTGTTACATGCACCTAAAATTTTGAATCTCACTGATCTTGTTAAATATATCCTGGTCATATTTATTGTTAGGGCATTAAACAATGATATTCCAGTAATCATCATACCAAAGACATCCCTTACTAATGTAAATAATACAAGATTTGCAGAAAATATGAACTTCATTTTACCCTTCGTTTGCACCAACTATGGTAAGCAGTCATTATACACTTTTAAGCTTTATTTCTGTGGAACACATTGCCATTCCCTTTAAAATTGTTCAAAGGTCAGAGGTTTCGCACAGAACATAAATATTTTCTTTTACCTTCCTCCGACTTTCCCATCTGAGTGCACTATGTGTTGTATTTTTAACTTTCACTTTGTTTCTTAATATGTATCTGGTATATTTCTTACTTCCTTTTTTCTTAAGTTATTTTTTGTAGTTTTACCTTTTGTTGTCTAATCCAAAGCCTTGTTATCGCTTAATACATCCATCTGCTGCTTTTCTGTTCATTTATGCCTTGTCTTCTAAAACCTTTACTATCGGAAATTTCACATATAGCCATTGTTGTTTTGTTAATTCTGGTCATCATGCACAGAAGGTCCCATTTCAGTTTCTAAATACGGGACCTGCTTCTGTATATACTTATCGTATAATTATCCCCATTTTTGTCTTGAATAAAGCTGATTCTGATTCTGAAGACAGATCACGATCATGCAGTGTTGTGTGGCAAATATACACCTCAAAGAGTGTACATTTGTTTAACAGTGTACGCTCTAAGAAAAGTTTACACCCTTTGGAGTGCCCCTTCTGCCACACAACAATAATCGTAATCTGCCTTGACGCGTTTCCTTTCTTGAAACGCCGTGCCCGCTATTTTCCTGTCGGAAATGCTATCATGCTGATAACGCGCATGCCATTCGTTACTGGAAAGTACCGGGCTCACAGCGTTAAAGAAAGGAAACGCATCACGGCAGATGGCGATTAGTATTGTGCGGCAGACGGAGCACTCCAAAGGCTGTAAACTTTTCTTAGTGCAGCGCTCCAAGCCACCGGCATTAATACTTTAACCATATTCCAGGTTACGGTTTTGGACGCGCGCGTTTTGAACGCTAGCTGGAATGCGTTACGCCGGTTGCGCTAATCACTCCACACTCTTAAAACGGTTGCACCCTTTCGGGTGTATATTTGTCCCACAACAATAATCGTCATCTGCCTTGCTTGCGTTCCCTTTCCTGAAAACTCGGCGCTCGCTACTTTCCTGTCGAGAATGCTGCGTCACACTGATAACGCGCATGCCGTTCGTGACTGGGAAGTACCGGGCTCGCAGCGTTAAAGAAAGGAAACGCGGAGATGGCGATTATTGTTATGGGACAAGATACGCCCCAAAGGGTGTAAATTTTTCTAAGAGTGTAAAAACTGTTTGCACCCTTTAGGGTGTATATTTGTCCCACAACAATAATCGTCATCTGTCTTGTTGCGTTTCCTTTCTTGAAAACTCGGCGCTCGCAACTTTCTTGTCGAGAATGCTGCGTCACACTTATAACGCGCATGCCCTTCGTGACTGGGAAGTACCGGGCTCGTAGCGTTAAAGAAAGGAAACGTGGGCAAGACAGATGACGAATATGGTTGTGGGACAAAAAAACACCCCAAAGGGTGCAGCTGTGTTTAGAGTAATCAGCAGGGCATTTTTGTTTTTGTTTCTAATGCTCAGCCGTGCACCGTTATGGTGCGGAATCGTTTTATTGTTAAGCAAAATATGATTGCGAACGATCCTTACAAGCCTGTTTTGAATATGGACAACGTGCGATTTCGTAAGACGGAAGACGCCTTGTGAAATGAGGAAATCTTTGTGTTGCTCTATATAAAAGCTCGTGCCTGGATTTTTGTGCATTCACTTAACGTTGTGGCACCAGGTAAGCAGCAGTACCCGCACAAAGCTCCACCAGACGACGTCAGCAGAAACAAGGTAAATTTAAGGCATGTGTAATTTCGGTGTTGACACCTTATAGGAATATATGTAAGCGGTGAATGGGTGGCATTATAAATTAATGCAACTCGCTTTACATACATTGAATAGAAAATACCCTACTCATCCTGAAAATATACCGTACGTACATATCACGTAAACATTCGATATGCAAGCATTCCCCCATTCCCGGGCCTTATTTCCTGCACTTTACGAGCTCAAATACACGGGCCACTGCACGTTTCCGAAAGAAGTTTGCTTCAACCGGCGCGATTGTACGCTACGTACACACGCAGGTGATCCCAACACAGGCTCTCAATCAGACCATGCTAGATCCTCTCAGAATTCCTTCTATTTGCACTCAAGACAAATGCGCTGGTGCAAAGCCTGTTTTCATGCGTTGAAGACAGAATTTTCGAATTACAGATTCCTGGTGTTAGAGCGCCTAGGTGTTATCTTCTGCGCGTTCTGCAGGCGCAAGAAAGAGACTCTCGTGTTATCACTCTTCACATTCGTTCATCGAGTTTTCGACAAGATTGAGTGCCGAAAGAAGGCACGTTGTTGTGGGATCATAAAACGCGGCACAAACTTGTCCCACTTAGCTTCAGTGCACGCCAAACCAACTTTGTCACCACAGTCGAGCTGCTTTTTGCTGCGACATGAAAGGCACGGCGAGTGTGCCTCAAAATTGTCCTAAATACAACGAAATAATTAAAATCACGTTGGGGGTCGGAGAAAGCGTCAGGAACTTGCTCCAGTAAGATTCAGTAGACGCGAGAAAACTGCGTCACACGGCCGAGCTGCTTTTCACTAACGGCGTCAAAACGCCAGATGCGGCGAGCGTGCATCAACACTATCCCAAAAAGTAAAGAAATTATTTACAATAATGCTCGGTGTCACAGAAAGCGTCACGAACTTTCCAAGTAAGGTTTTGTAAGCGCGAAACTAACTGCGTCACACGGCCGAAGTGCTTTTCGCTTAGTACGTGACACACACCGGGTGCTGTGTTGTCACGTACTTAGAAGCTACCGAAATTAGTTACAATAATGTGGGACTCACAGACAAGGTCACACTTATCTCCCGGTACAAGTCATTAGCTCCAGTTAACTGCTCCGGGACGGCTGAGCTACTATTTGCTAACTGCCTTACATGTCTATGTTCCGTGCCATAAGCCTAATTGAGTGAAATGCGGGGGAGACTGTCAAACGAAATTTCTCACCTTGCCTTATTATAATAGTGCTGTGGTGCGATGTCGAAGTGCAGAAGGAACGCAAGAATACGCCGGGAGCCCCACAAACCAGGCTAAATTTTAAAAAAAGGAAAACCAACGCTCCCATGCGCAGCCAGCCTCGCTAGCTTCGGCGACGTGTCTGACGCATGACGCATGCACCTAACGCGTCATTTGCCTGTCACTAGGTAGCACCAGAAAAGCAAGGGCCAAAGTATAACTTGATTTGAACCCAGATATCTTTAGTTTTCCCAAGAAAAAAAATAAAAATAAAACAATGTCGGTTAAATTCATTTCACATTATCTTTTTTTTCGATAGTCGCAGCGACAAACGGTAGACATTAATACTGCGCAACTTATTTCCTGCTGCCACTTTTCGCCGAGTGCCCCGTTTTGTTAAATTTTTTTCTCTATCGAAACATGCTCACTGAGCTGCACTATTGTACAAAGCTTCTACGGATTTTCGGCATCGGCGCCAACCGGCGCCACGCGACGGCGGCCGGCGGCATTGAGAACGATGCGCCGCCGGTTCGCGCTCGCTAGGCGCCGCAAGACTGAGCATGCTAGACTGCAGCGCCGATGGCGGGAATGGCGGTAGAAGCTAAAGTTAGACGAACTATGGCCTCCGAGACTGCGCCATGCACCATGTTAGCAAGCTCGGGTGCCAGTCACTGACCGAGCTTCCGGTGTCTTCACTGCGAACATGGCGCTTGCTCAAAACGAAGAGAAGCGGGCACGCAAGGCCTAAGGTACAGCCACGTTGTAAATAGTCTATTTTTCTCGTTTTTGTAATTTTTACTACTGTTATAGAGCACCCACGGAGATAGTAATCGAATGAAGGAAGTCGGTGCACCCTTCCAGTCCTGATCAGTGCGTGCGATCGCCGCCTCGAACGGACGGGGGGCAAGAAGTGTGTGTTGTCTGTACGAGAGCGTTGGTTTGCCGTGCTTCGCGTATGCATGGCAAACGAGAAGTTCAGCACATACACGTGCATTGTCAGCACGACACATGTTCAGGGCGTGGCGCAATAAAAAGTGTGCGCAGCGTACGCAACTTCTATGCGTCCTGTGTGTGCGATTCGCTAGTTGCAGCGAAGGGGTGAACATGCTGCTTTACAACTTTCAAAATTGATGACACCCTCAGCAGCGATAAGCTTTATCGCCTCATTATCGGTTTTGTCGGCTGCGATGCACCGTGGTGAACGCGATGTTCGAGCTGTGTGTTTTCTGGTATGAAGTCTGGTCGTGTGTGTATATATATATATATATTGTCACGTGGTAGTGACGGTGAAGACGGTAGTGACGGTGAAGTACACGTGTCAATATATATATATATATATGACTTGCACCACAAAGAGCGGACGCGACAAAAAATATGTACACCTGAGAGTTATGTCGCTGTTCGTGGTGTTTCAGTTTACTTAGAACAGCTTTAAAATTTACAGGTTTCTCTATTTTCTTGTAGCTAAATACTAAAGATAAAACCACAGAAAACTACCTGCATTGTGTCTGGGTGGTCACAAGACAAGTACATGGGTTGTGTCCTGCCTATCTATTGATGTGATTTTGCAATATATATGTAAATTATATGCTTTTTTGAACGCTAGACAGTTGTGCTTCTAAGCGTATTCTGACGGCAAATGTGCACGACCTTCATTTCAGAATGATCGAAAAGGATGTTCTTGCATAGCCGAGCTCTTCTAGCGCGCCAGTAGGAAAACAGAAGTTCAAGCGTAACAGTGAGCAACTAGTAAAGAAAGCCACTGATGTTAAGGTGACCCATATGTACGAGGATTATATTATTTAAGCCGCATAGAATGTTGCTGTTAATATACTGAATTACCAGAGCGTTTCTTTGTCAGCTTATTTTACTCTCTGTGTAGGTTGTATACCCAAACATACAGCGCTGCAATGAAGTCTAGAATGGTGAGCAATGCGAGAAAAAATGAACTTACATTTCTGATGCGCCGATTTGAATAGTACGTGTGAATGCATACCCAATTTTCTACAATGTTTCCTTGTGGAACAGTTTTGGCTTTGGCATAGAGGCTGAGCCACTGTGGCATTTTGACTGCAAATTTCTGTGCTCTCTTCCACAGTGTTCATGGGGGTACCATTTATTTGGCTACTCGAGTAGTGACTAGGTAATACTGCACACGAATCTTGCGGTTTCATTGAGAATAAATTGTGCATTAGTCACCAGCAAGTATCAGTTCATCTTCTTCACAGGTGAACGCGATTCACACTTGCTTGATTACAGACTACTTCCTGTACAGTTATCGGGAATCAGTGAGTATAAATATCTTGGGGTTTATTCTTCATTTGACTTGGGCTAACTAGGATGAATATGTAACCGTGAGAGCTTGCAAAATACGGAATTTTGTTAAACCAAGCTGCAAGGACAGCCGCTGACAGAATTAGAGAACTACTTTGCTAATGTAGGATCCATATTAGAGTACGCCTGTGTGGTCTCGGACACGCAAACTAATATCCATTAAAATATGATCGGACTCGCACAAAACTACGCTGCTCAATTTGTTTCTCATGATTATAATTTTACTGATAGTGTTACTACACTTAAGGGTCGACTGGGATGGAATTTATTAAGCTGGCGCATAAGATAACAGGCGATTACAGATAATTTTCAAAATGTATTGTTGCGTGGTTAAAATAGACAGGGAAATATACCTTTTGCCCCGACGTTTTACATCTCAAAGACGTGGTCATCAGTGGAAAATAAGAAAAGATAATTGTGGAACAAATGTTTTTCGTAGCTTAATTTTTTCCGTATGCCATCAGTCAATGGAATCAACTGCCAGAACAAATTACTGAATGCCGAGCAGAAATGTCGTTTTGAGCTTTGTTGTTGGATGCATAAAGTCGTGCGCCATAGTCTGTGTTCTTCACATTGATTTCATACTTGTATTCTTACCCCCTTAAAGTAATGCATTCGGGCGCTGCAGGTATTTATAAAACAAGCCAAACCCCAATATTGATCAGTTCGTTTGTTATGAAAATAAAAAGTGGCATAAATGATTCCTCACCTTTTTTGGTGGCCCTGTCTTGTGCCATATAAGATTTCACTTAAATTTATTGCCATGTGCATGTCAAAACAGCTATTAATTAAGATGGAACTCTAAAACCACTTATTACATCAACGTTTTCACTCAATGTGAGATCACTGAACATGCTGCTTAGCTTAGTCACCTCATAATTTTAGTTTGCTTTAAAGTTCTGGCGCACGAATTTTTCATGTGTTTAAAAAGTGGCTGTGCCTTAGCTAACTAGGTTGTAACTACATACCACACAGCCCATGCCCAACTCGCTCAAATAACCTGAGTAGGGCTTAAAATAGTTCACTCACTATGTTCATGCTGTGCAAGCTTTTTTTTTTATACATGGGAAAATAATTAAAATAGAAAATGCATGTATGATGCTCACAACATCAAGCGATCCCAAGTCGATCATCCTTGCGTGCAGTCATGGCTAAGAGAAGGAACATGCCTGTCATAATAGTGCTGGTTAATCTTTTGTGCACTTCGGTAATGTGTTGTACATTGTTTAAATGCTGATATAAGCTAAGAATAATTAGTAAGGGTGATACAGATTGACCAACAAGCGCGGCTAGACATAGCGTAATTATGTGCTTTTAACATAAATAAGGTGTATTATCAACGACAAAGTTATTATTTGCTTTCGTATAAGTATTCTTCTTTGAAAAAACTGATGAGTATATATCTGCATCAGGTCAACTTCATTCATAAATATCAATTTTAATTAATTGCACACTCACTGCTTAAGCTCCTCTTCCTTGCTGCATTGAGTTACCCGCTTATACACAACATATTTGCACAGGAACTTCACTCATGGTTAAGTAAATGTTTATTTTTTCTGCTTCAGTTACGCTTCTATTTTGTTTGGAAATTTTATAAGCAGCAAGCATTCAGTTTGCAAAAGGCGTGTTTTATGCCGTGCTACGCCTTGGTGATCTTATATATGTTAAAGAAAAGAAAAATCATTTCATGCATTAAAGTCCTCATCACATGCATCACATTCTTTAGTGTGGCAAACTAAAAAAAAATGTTGGGAGTTCCACCCGAAAGGCGAAGCCCCGATTGCTATAGGAAATCAGTAGATAGCTGTACGAAGTAAGGATATTAGTTTTGTCGGCCGTATAAACTAGTAAACATTGGCTTACTAACTAAATTAACAATGGTATAATATGTAGGTGCGACTCAACGAGGACGTCGTAAGAAACAGTCGCACAGAGACAACACTGTCTTTGTGTGTCTGCTTCTTTCTACGTCCTTGTTCTGTCACGCTTACACATTCTATCATGATTTCAAACTAACTAGCCCGTCAATGTGCTTAAACTAAATTAACCAGCATGGTTTCACGCGCGCACAGGTAAAGATGAGCACATCTCGCTGGATGAGCGCCGAAACTCGCTGTGAAAATTCTAGAGTGAGGAATCGCGGCAGCAAATGGACCTTCATGCATGTCTCACTTCAATGCGGACGAAACGTCGAAAGCACAGAGCATACGAAGCTACTGGAACTACACGCAGTCTGCAAATATGGCAGATCGCTTTGAAGGTGAGGTCCGTGCGGGTGCGCAATTTAGCTAGGTCGCAGATCGCTTTCAAGACACAAGAGTGTGGATAACGCGTCCTTACGGCGTCCGCCAACGCATCTGCTACGGCGTCGGCGATTCGCGTGGCCAACGCCGTAGTAGAGGCCGCGGTTGTCTCCACTCTGCAGGGAGCATTGGGCGAGGAGGACGTTGAGACACCGTGGCTGCCACCGGAGAAGAACACCACTCCACCCTCGCACCTCACCCCCCTGCCTCGCATGCCGTAGGAGAGGGCACGCATCCGGGCGGCGTTCCTCGCTCGCGCACGCGCGAGATTGAATCGCGTTCGCCGGCTCACCCTTACAGGCCTTCACTGATACGGTACCTCACGGTGACTGCGGTGGTGACGGCAGAAATGCACCTAGAGTGCCCATATAGGCGCTATCGCAATAGAAGCTTGAGCAGATAAAACAAATAAGAGAACAAATGCAAATCAGTTAGCTGCATTCGAAGTCCAACAGCGTGCTCAGTGGTTAAGAGGACTGACTTGTCGACCTGCGTTGTTGTGTTCTGCGTCAGTTGTCCGTGTGTTGCGTGTTCCTGCAAGCTGTCACTGGCACAACTAGAAACTGCGCCATGACAGAACAAAAAGTGGTACAGAAACTGCGGCATCGCGCCGAACAGAACCGCGTATAGCTAGCGATATATGGGAATTCTCGGAATAATCAATTGTGTGTGAGGTAGAACATGGTGCGTAGGACGACTCGATAGGTTTTGCTCAACCAGCTTGCGCAGCGTGCTCTGAAAGCGATCGTACGAGAATACGTCCCATGTTGCGGCATTATGCGTTTGCAGTATGTTTTTAAAAGGTGTCGCAGATTTTTGCAAAACGTTCCACCCTGCAAGCGTCCGCCCCGGTACGCATGCAGACGGAACACGGACGGAACGGACGGGCGGATTGAGCATGCCTGGGCCATAAGACACGATAGGAGGTTTGGTTGCAGAAAAGTACGGAGACCACGAATGACGGAGACATACAAAAACAAAGTTCCCAGTTGTGGTTCAGAAAGTTTGATGCTGGGAATTCCTTGCACGTTTTCTATCCCTCATCTTCTCTCTTCATCGAGAAATCCCGGTCGTTATTGCAGTGCAGAAAAAAGGAATGTTCCATGCGAGCACTCGCCGGCAGGGACATGTAATAAGCAATGCCACGAAGTGTACACAAGCAAACACGGCTGCTGCTGGTGATGCTACGTCACTGCTGCTATGTATATCAGTGCTCTTTCAGTGCAACATTTTGCAAAACAGGCTGGCTAAATTCGGGGCCTTTAAGAAAGGAGGACCTGGAGACATTGCGCCACGCTTGACATACATGGAAGACGAGAGTATCTTCTGGTAGAGGGTTTTCAATAAACCTCGTTGAGCGCCGATGCCGCATGCTGTGGTGTGGCGCCAACGGTGAAAATCCATTGAAAATCGTTTCCTTGTGGTTGGGCCTTTAAACCCTTCCCCTGGCGAGGCATCGTCCTCGCATGCTTGTGATTTTGAGAAGAACGTCCCCCGTATTGTTCCGAGCGATGGTGCGTTTTCGGCGTATCTTACACTAGCCAATGTTCCTTTTTTCGCATGTCAACCCAGTTAGGGGGGGGGGGTGCAGTGAATGTAACGAATATTGCTGCGTTGACGAGTACGTGTAAGCTCTAGCACGGGGGTCCTGCGGGAGCCAAGTCCTCTTTCATATAACAACGGCACGTCGATATGCCATCAGCGTTTTTTGCTCTCACCACCAGCCGCGTCCTATGTTTAGGAGAAGCATTTACGAAGGGAGCAATTTTATGGTAACTTTAGGTGCTTTGCCGCTATCACATAAATTGAACCACACAATAACTCAGGGAACTTCATACTGGCTGACGGCCTCCGACTGAACTGGGGCAGAGTAGGAGGGAGGGAAGGGGGTGAGTTAATGTCATTCATGTAAACTTCAGTTAATTCTATGTCACACCTAATGTAAAAAATAAAAGAGAAATCAATATGAGGTGGTCAACGAAAAAATTATGGAGCAATACAAAACAAAACTTTTAAATAAAGGCCCTTTGTGCTGGCTCAGTGTGTGTTGAAACCTTCATGCAATTTAATGGGATTTAACCCCGGCCCTCAGTCCCCAGCACCCGCGAAGCAACTGACCACGGCGGCGGTCAGATCTGTAACGCTGCAGAGGGCGCTAAGATTACCTGGCTCCGGACAGGCCGCCATTGGAATCTGAATCTGGCAACGTTTAACGTTAGAACGCTATCTAGTGAGGCGAGTCTAGCAGTGTTATTGGAGGAATTAGAGGGAAGTAAATGGGATATAATAGGGCTCAGTGAGGTGAGGAGGACAAAAGAAGCATATACAGTGCTAAATGGCGGGCATGTACTGTGTTACCGGGGCTTAGCGGAGAGACGAGAACTAGGTGTCGGATTCCTGATTAATAAGGAAATAGGTGATAACATACAGGAATTCTATAGCATTAACGAGAGGGTGGCAGGTCTTGTTGTGAAACTTAATAAGAGGTACAAATTGAAGGTGGTACAAGTCTATGCCCCTACATGCAGTCATGATGACCAGGAAGTCGAAAGCTTTTATGAAGACGTGGAATCGGCGATGGGTAAAGTCAAAACAAAATACACTATACTGATGGGCGACTTCAATGCCAGGGTAGGCAAGAAGCAGGCTGGAGACAAGTCAGTGGGGGATTATGGCATAGGCTCTAGGAATAGCAGAGGAGAGTTATTAGTAGAGTTTGCAGAACAGAATAATATGCGGATAATGAATACCTTTTTCCGCAAGCGGGTCAGTCGAAAGTGGACGTGGAGGAGCCCGAATGGTGAGACTAGAAATGAAATCGACTTCATACTCTGCGCGAACCCTGGCATGATACAAGATGTAGACGTGCTCGGCACGGTACGCTGCAGTGACCATAGGATGGTAAGAACTCGAATTAGCCTAGACTTGAGGAGGGAACATAAGGAACTGGTACACAAGAAGCCAGTCAATGAGTTAGCGGTAAGAGGGAAACTAGAGGAATCCCGGATCAAGCTACAAAAGAGGTATTCGGCTTTAACTCAGGAAGAGGACCTTAGTGTTGAAGCAATGAACGACAACCTCATGGGCATCATTAGGAGTGCGCAATAGAAGTCGGTGGTAACGCCGTTAGACAGGAAAGCAGTAAGCTATCGCAGGAGACAAAAGATCTGATCAAGAAACGCCAATGTATGAAAGCCTCTAACCCTACAGCTAGAATAGAACTGGCAGAACTTTCTAAGTTAATCAACGAGCGTAAGACAGCGGACATCAGGAACTATAATATGGATAGAATTGAACAGGCTCTCAGGAACAGAGGAAGCCTAAAAACAGTGAAGAAGAAACTAGGAATAGGCAAGAATCAGATGTGTGTTTTAAGAGACAAAGCCGGCAATATCGTTACTAATATGGATGAGATAGTTCAAGTGGCTGAGGAGTTCTATAGAGATTTATACAGTACCAGTGGCACCCACAACGATAGTGGAAGAGAGAAAAGCCTAGAGGAATTCGAAATCCCACAGGTAACGCCAGAAGAAGTAAATAAAGCCTTAGGAGCTATGCAAAGGGGGAAGGCAGCTGGGGAGGATCAGGTAACAGCAGATTTGTTGAAGGATGGGGGTCAGATTGTTCTAGAGAAACTGGCCACCCTGTATACGCAATGTCTCATAACCTCGAGCGTACCGGAATCTTGGAAGAACGCTAACATAATCCTAATCCATATGAAAGGGGACGCCAAAGACTTGAAAAATTATAGACCGATCAGCTTACTGTGTCCGTTGCCTACAATGTATTTACTAAGGTCATCGCAAATAGAATCAGGAACACCTTAGACTTCTGTCAACCAAAGGACCAGGCAGGATTCCGTAAAGGCTACTCAACAATAGACCATATTCAAACTATAAATCAAGCGATAGAGAAATGTGCAGAATATAACCAACCCTTATATATAGCTTTCATTGATTACGAGAAAGCCTTTGATTCAGTCGAAACCCCAGCAGTCATGGAGGCATTACGGAATCAGGGTGTAGATGAGCCATATGTATAAATACTGGAAGATGTCTAGAGTGGCTCCACAGCCCCCGTAGTCCTCCACAAAGAAAGCAACAAAATCCCTATAAAGAAAGGTGTCAGACAGGGAGATGCGATCTCTCCAATGCTCTTCTCAGCATGTTTACAGGAGGTATTCAGAGGCCTGGTGTGGGAAGAATTGGGGATAAAAGTTGATGGAGAATACCTTAGCAACTTGCGATTCGCTGATGATATTGCCTTTCTTAGTAACTCAGGAGAACAATTACAATGCATGCTCACTGACCTGGAGAGGCAAAGCAGAAGGGTGGGTCTGAAAATTAATCTGCAGAAAACTAAAGTAATGTTTGACAGTCTCGGAAGAGAACAGCAGTTTACGATAGGCAGCGAAGCACTGGAAGTGGTAAGGGAATGCATCTACTTAGGGCAGATAGTGACCACGGATCCGGATCATGATACTGAAATAACCAGAAGAATAAGAATCGGCTGGGGCGCGTTTGGCAGGCATTCTAGAATCATGAACAGCTGGTTGCCACTATCCCTCAAAAGGAAAGTGTATAACCCGTGTGTGCTACCAGTACTGACATATGGGGCAGAAACCTGGAGGCTTACGAAAAGGGTTCTGCTGAAATTGAGGACGACGCAACGAGCTATGGAAAGAAGAATGATAGGTGTAACGTTAAGGGATAAGAAAAGAGCAGATCGGGTGAGGCAACAAACGCGGGTAAACGACATCTTAGTTGAAATCAAGAAAAAGAAATGGGCATGGGCCGGACACGTAATGAGGAGGGAAGATAACCAATGGTCACTAAGGGTTACGGACTGGATTCCAAGGGAAGGGAAGCGTAGCAGGGGGCGGCAGAAAGTTAGGTGGGCGGATGACATTAAGACGTTTGCAGGGACGACATGGCCACAATTAGTACATGACCGGGGTAGTTGGAGAAGTATGGGAGAGGCGTTTGCCCTGCAATGGGCGTAACTAGGCTGATGAAGATGATGAATAATACCACAAATAATCGACAACGGAAATTGAACGATCACTTTCGGAAGCGTTAGGAATAAAAACAGCGGCCTGTTGGAAAGCGTTGGATACATTTTCAGTACGTTTTACCATATGGAGCAATGCGGACATTTACGTTAGAACAAAAAATACTGAAGTATTCGGATGAGGGTTTTCCTTCACTTATTTTCGGTGTCTAAAGTTTAGACCTAAAGAAGAATGTGATTAAGTGACATTTAATGCTTACATGCGTGCAGTAACGCGAAATATGAGCTCCGATGCTGTGGCCGTGGAGGAACTGTCCCCTGGAATGCAGGGCTACATCGACACACTAAATGCTGGTTTCCTGCATGCTGGTTTGTGGAATACGAGCAATCGGAAGGCGTTTAGGTCTTAAATTTTGTTATGTCTTGGGGCTCTTTTGGGGCTCTTTTTACGGTGAGCATTATGTTTCAGCTAAAATTTAAAGCAATTGTACATTTTTTAGTAAGCTTTCTTTAGCGTCTAACCTCTGTTCCAATGTTATCGAATAGCTCAAGACACGCCTGTACGTGTTTATAATATGCAGAATGTTGTCACAAATTCAACAGAGAAAGAGCGTTATCTGGCGGATACTGGAGTGCATTCTCGAACACATTTGAGCGCCCGAGATTTCACTACAATGTACGAGCATTCCAATATAATGAACCTATGCTTTAATCTGTAGATCCGATTCAGAGGAAGCCCTACTTTGCGCATAGCCATCGTTCTGCTTTGAGTGTTATTTCTTCTCCAGCGCAAGCTCGCATATAATAAAGTAAATCAGTTATCCGCTTTCTTGAAACTTCCTTGTCCTTTACATCGCTACAACGTGAAAGCATAGGCGCGCTGAATTGTCATTGAGTGAATACTGGGAAATTAACTAGGACTTATTCTGCCTGTGCGTTTTCCCATTTTACGCAATAATTTATTATTCGTAACTTACAATTTACGAGGTTGTAAGAATCAGCAACCTTATATTTGGAGGAGATCTTAAAAAAATTTAATTCTTATTAGTCAGCTTTCCCTTTGTGGTCGGGAAGGAAATTTCAATAAAATTCCCCTTATGATAATTAAAAGCCCATCCACTTGAGAACGTTTCATCTGAGTTCCCACTTTGCAAGCTGATACCGGCTTGAATGTAGTTAGTGTCCTGAGCCCTTGACAGGTGTCCAACCGTCGAACAAAGCCTTTTTCTAAAAGCTTCATTTCGGGAGGGCGTTTACCCTCACTCATGCCCTTCGCTCCGGTTCGCAAACACGCATTAGTCGAACGCGCTGCGTAAAGAGCGATCTTATCACGAAGTCACGTGATCAAATCCTGGTCTCGGTGGCCGCGTTTTGATGGGGGCGAAATCCGAAAACACCTGTCAACTTAGATTTAGGTGCACGTTAAAGAACACGAGGTGGTCCAAATTTCCGGAGTCCGCCACTGCGGCGTGCCTCATAATCAGGCTGTAGGATTGGCACGTACACCCCCTAATTCTGCTAACAATTCTGACACAGTGTGATCTGCCATCTGAGGGGATGACAATGTCCTCATATGTTGTAAGCAATGGTACTAAGCAGCGCCTCAAGCAAATACGTCTGCCTGTATGTTCTGTGGAGTATACAGA
Organism: Dermacentor albipictus; assembly: GCF_038994185.2. NCBI lineage: Eukaryota > Metazoa > Arthropoda > Arachnida > Ixodida > Ixodidae > Dermacentor > Dermacentor albipictus. Next base: position 114,002,086 of record NC_091829.1, read on the forward strand.
GAAACAGCAGTGGAACACGCACGGTAACATTTACCATGAACTCACTACTCTCGTATTGCATGAAACACTGAAGAAATGAAGCATTCCCAGTAACAATCACCGTTAGATATTGTCAATCAAAGAAAACAGCCCAGAGAGCTTCGTTTACGTCGATTACCACAGTGCGTGGCATCCACATAATTTTCTACTCTGCGAAATTTTAGGCTTAAGCATCGCACTCGTATTCGTGTAATTATATTCGAACTGAGTGAAAGCGGCTGCCGTGTCCACGGTAACATTGATTTAAATGGCTTCAATTCAATGGCCCTTGCGTAATTGCCGACTTCTGCGAAAATGTATTCCTGAAAGCGGACTACAGTTGATATTGAATTCAGGAAGTTTAACCCAAAGAAGGCAGAAGCTTGCAGACAGCCTCAGGAAACTACAATGACTTTTCGATCAGCATGGTCAGGGGGCAGTGCTATGGTTTGAACGTCTATGAAAAATCTCCCAAGATACGAACCGAGGCCAAGAAATATGCGGGCATCTTGGGAAAGGGAAAACCGATGGAAATTTGAGGAGAGCACTAACCTAAATATCAAGATAACTTAACGTTAAAAAACCACAAAGTTCTTTGGCAGGGTGGCCAAATTTTGGGACAAATCAACTAGCTGCTGAAAGAGTGCAGCTGAAACCCGATGGCATGAAATAAGGCTAGAATGTCGGCAAGTTTTCAAGAGAGGTCCGGTAGGTCTTACCGCCGGCGCCAGTGCCCGGCAACTATCGGATGACTACACACATAAGTGAGATACTTAGTGGTTGGCCTTACAGGCTGAGTCATTACAGGTTGAGGCATGGACCCGATATTTGTGATATGAAGTCACATTAAATACAATGCACTCTATGGTGTCATCCTTCGAAGACTGATATGAATTTCCTCGTAATGAGGATGCGAACAAATGTCTCATTTGCCGACTGTCACCTTCCTCGAATTGCCAAAGTTCCGTAATGATGTCCTCGACATTCACACAACTTTTGAATACAAATAAATGTGATGAGTTGTGCGTGAGGCGTTTGAGTACAAGGGCAGCCTTTTCGGCGTTTGATACATGCTTGTCTACATTGCGGCTGTTTTATATGAGTAGAATGGCAACATGGTAGAAAATATAGAGAATTGACCAACCCGAATGTATTACTGCAGAATATTAATAAATAGTGGTCATCCTTCACTCACGTGAATTCACTTCACTCACGGCAGTGTTTTATCAAATAAATGCAAGTACTGTATACGGGATGGCCAAATGTGCACCTCGCCCCGTGACAAGTAAGTGCGACGCGATATTGTGAGCAGCTCCGGCCATAGCATCCTAACTGACGGCGACAAAGAAACAGTTTGCACAATTATTATGTCATAGCTATTTCTCCAAGGCGCAAAAGCAACTTGTTCATGCGTCCATCTTAATAACGAAACACATTTTTCCTCGATTTGCAGCTGCTGCAGTAGACCATCGGTCTGGAAAGTAAAATTGCTATGGAAATAATAGGGGGCACCTTAACGAAACCTATACGCGAAAATCAAATGCCATACACGACGGAGTCTGTTATAGACGCTGCGCGACGTTCAGAAAGCTTCGGGGCCCTGTTATAGGGGCTCAGACCCCAAAAATTGAACCCACAATAAGTGTTGCTTCTCGCTCCCTCTCTTTAGCTCGATCCTCCAAACCAAATACATCGGAAATGAGAAATCGTTTCTGTCGGCAACCGCAGCGCCATAGTTGACGAGGTTTCTTGCATTTAAAAGAAAAAGTTTAAATATAGTTAACCTTGGTTGCGAATTTTTTATTTATGTAGCCATCTTTAATCAAAATTAGCAAAAATCGCATATCTTCAGAACACGAAAGTATCTAAATCATCAATCGAACACCTTATCACAGTTTTGCAATTGCACATAAAGTAGGTCTAAACCGGACAGTATTGATATTACATGATTCTCAAAAATACCAGTAATTTGTGAGTAGAACTTTGCGAAAACCCTCTAAACAATGTAAAAAGTTCACGTAAGATATAAATGGACATATCAAATTGATCCGCTTTGGATGCACTTATGATGGGTGCATTTTACAGAACTGCGATATCTATACCAGGTGCAGAGCTGCGAACTTGTAAGCTTCGTGCTTCTATTTTTTGCAAGTTTACAAATTTTTTAAAATTCCTTTATACATCCTATACTAATTCAGAATATCGCTTTCAGAATTCATCAGAATTCAGCAGCCTCTTTCAAATGCAAGAAATTTCGTTAAATTAGACCAAGTTCTCATCACAGTAAAGCTTTTTTTGTTTTACATGTATTTGAATAGGCGCAATAGGAATTAGGCCCGAGCTAAAGCTGCCGCGAAGCGCTTACGACGATTACCTTAGCCTGTTGACTCCGCAGTATAAAAGAAAAACCGTGACTGCCTTACGGGAAGCCTCTGAAAACCCGCAATCAATCACCGCTGGGTGTGCCTCGTCGCGACAAAATGCTTTTAGGATGACAAGTAATCTGCAGCTGATGAGCGGCCAATCTTCATCAAAAGCACAGATAACGCCGGCGGGCCAAGCTTTGCGGTGAAGCTCAATGTGCAGGGATAGCTTCTAATTCTTTTATTTTTTTTTTCTTTGGCGTCACCACTACATCACCGCGAGAAGTTTGAACATTTGGAGGTTAAGAAGCCACGTGGTGGCACTTCCGCGAACTAGACCCTTAGGTCCAAAAAGGCTGGATATATTACATCAGATAAGCACCAATTCTTGTTCCAACGCCACCCCAGCGGCCCGATGATTGTTAGATGAACGGGACTCAAAACCAATGTCAGCGGCCAACTGTTGAACGACAGTTGCCCAAGTGGTTTTCATACCAGCCGGTTACTTGTGCAGGTCTGGACTTCCCATAAGTACTGCTCCAAATACCACACCACATCCCTACATTTTCTCTTCCCACCAAACGCTCGTCCGACGGGCGCGTCTGCTATGTTACTATGAAGCTTCAACGCGAAATAAAATTTTCGCTTTGAAAATGTGGTTTCGCTTCTCATTGCTTCCCGCGAAGGTGAGCCACATATTCCACTCGCGTATTTGCTCTTTGCATTGCTGTTCGAGAAACGCCAGATACACCCGATTCATAGTCGGATAACGAAAGTGACAAATAGAAGATAACATTAATGGCCCGCGAACAACCCATCAAGATATCTTTAGAGAATGGTTGGAATTTTATATCCTCCTGCATGGTTTGAGATTTGAGCAGGCTGGTTATGTGGAAGTGGTCCGACGGATATGTGTTATCCTGCTTGCTTGGTGCTCTTGAGTTGGTCCCAATCTCGGCAACTAAATATATATACATATATATATACATATATATATATATATATATATATATATATATATATATATATATATATATATATATATATATATATATATATGTGTGTGTGTGTGTGTGTGTGTGTGTGTGTGTGTGTGTGTGTGTGTGTACAATGAACGAGAAGAAAGCATGTGAACCGAGGGGCCCTATTTTTATGAATAATGCCTTAAGAAGCCAACATACAAGACTACCGATGGCAACGCCGGGGAAATTACTTGTACTTATTCATTTATTTAAAGGAATGGTAAATTAATGGGATTAAAAGTGGAATCAACATAACTTGCCGCACGTGGGGTACGACGCCGCGTCTTCGCATCACGCGTGCGATGCTCTACCGAGAGCATCGGCACAGCATCGCACGTGTAATGCGAAGACATGGGATCATTCCCCATCTGCGGAAAGTTGTGTTTCTTCCACTTTCAATCCCATTAATTTTTTATTCCTTTAATTCACTTAGTTGGTGCAAGTAATTTCCCTGGTGTTGTCCTTTGCATCTTTGTCTGCTGGCGCCTTACGATATATATATATATATATATATATATATATATATATATATATATATATATATATATATATATATATATATATATATATATATATATATATATATATATATATATATATATTTGTATATATATATATATATATATATATATATATATATATATATATATATATATATATATATATATATATATATATATATATATATATATATATATATATATATATATATCGTACGGCGCCAGCAGACAAAGATGCAAAGGACAACACCAGGGAAATTACTTGCACCAACTAAGTGAATTAAAGGAATAAAAAATTAATGGGATTGAAAGTGGAAGAAACACAACTTTCCGCAGATGGGGAATGATCCCATGTCTTCGCATTACACGTGCGATGCTGTGCCGATGCTCTCGGTAGAGCATCGCACGCGTGATGCGAAGACGCGGCGTCGTACCCCACGTGCGGCAAGTTATGTTGATTCCACTTTTAATCCCATTAATTTACCATTCCTTTAAATAAATGAATAAGTACAAGTAATTTCCCCGGCGTTGCCATCGGTAGTCTTGTATGTTGGCTTCTTAAGGCATTATTCATAAAAATAGGGCCCCTCGGTTCACATGCTTTCTTCTCGTTCATATATATATATATATATATATATATATATATATATATATATATATATATATATATATATATATATATATATATATACGGGGTGTTTCAGCGAACACTTACAAAAATTTTTTAATGTTGCATGTGGCGGATAGCTAAATTCTAGTTTATGAGCGCGTATACTCGTAGCGGCGGCCACTACTTGCAGAAAAATTGAAATGCAAAATTGAATAAACAACAATATTTCCCTAATGAACTTTCTAGCTCATTATCTTATGACCTGCATTGCAATTTTTAAATACTAGCAGTGGTCTTCGCAAGGCGCATCCGCTTGGAACGAATTCTCAAGACGACAAAAGTTTCGAGATATAAATTCTCAAACATTGCAGACAAATGCATTGGCGTTCCAGTTACTTGTCTGCTTCAGTGCATGAAACGACGTTTTGTTAACAAATTAACTGGAGCGCAAGTGCATCTGTCCGTAAAGTTCGGGAACTGATATCTCGAAACTGGTGTCGTCTTGAAAATTCGTCCCATGTGGATCTACCTTGCGATCTCCGCGGTTATAATTTGTAAATTGCAATATGGGCCATAATGTAATTAGTAAAAAGTTCATTGGTGAATTTTATTAAGTAGTCAATTTTGCATCTTAATTTTTTGTGCATGTATTGTCAGCACCTTCGAGTAGAGCAGCTCATGAACTAGAATTGTGATATCTGCCACAGGCAACTTGTAAAAATTTTGAAAGTGTTCGCTGCAACACCCCGTGTATACGCGAAAGGTGAATTAAAGTATCAGCGAACCAGCTTAGACAGTGTCCCACCTAATTGCAGGCAACCTTTAAAAATTTGCAGATTCCCCGTAACTGGACAGAACCAAGGTAATGGGCTTTGCCGTAGCTTGCAGATACTCAGCTTATTTGTTGCAGTCCACCTAATTACATAGTCTTCATTAATTAATGCACTTCTCAAAGGTTACAACTGCATAAGAAGTGTCCATGAGAAAATTGTAGAGCAACATTAAAAACTCCCTACTCACCTTTTTGTTGCTCAATACATGCTACTTAAAAGTTTTTCTCAGCGTGAAAGAAGCCCGCGACTAGAGACAAAATGCTTCGAGCAGCCAGTTGCGTGCCAAATTGGCGTCATCAGAGGTCAAACACAAAGGTAAACACAACGATAAGCTCGGTTCGGACGGCGAGAATAAAGTTATGCCGTCGCCGTCAGATTAACTTCCTACCGTAGCCATCGTCTACGTTCTACTCACTTCCCGGACATGCTCGCCCCAAATACAAAACTCAACAAACGCGCCACAAATACAACTTACACAATCGCCTTAGCCCACCTGGTAACGCTCTGGAATCCAAAGCAATAGTGGATAGCCACTAACCTGCAGAATGCTTCCCATCGATTCTCACAGTGCTAGGGATCTGCATAGGTGTTTTTTGTCCAACACCGGTACTGAGATTCGACCTTGAGTCCCGGGCAAAATGTAGGTCGCCTGCGCAAGCATTGGTGGATGCTGTGAACGGTGCTCCTGCCAGGGAGTAGCCTTTTTCGTCCTCTGCCACGGTCGGACTGGACTCTCCGCGTGCGTTCCGTCTATGGACCGGGCGCAGAGAGTCAACACCAGCCGTTTTCCTGATATCCGGCTAGCCCTTCGTGTGCTCCCGCTCCCGCTGCGTGCTTGTGTAGCAGGTGACTCTTCATTTGCTATTTATTTTTCCCGAGTGCTCATTTCAGGAACGTCAGGTTTCCGAAAAATATGAAACATCCCGCATATATTACTTTCCTATTACCATGCTTGAAGCTTTCCAATTAAAGCATATTCAACGGCTCATTCCTCAAATATCGCGTCCACTAAGCGGCGGGGAAGTAGGATACTTCTACAGTTTGCTCACAATGCCACTCATTGTTTTGTGCATAATTAAACGTTCTGACGAAAAATATCTCAATTTCAGTGACTAGCGGTACCTCTCGGACAGCTGGTATTTTGACCATGTCTTAAGAAGATGAACAAAGCGGGTGACTTCAGTGGCTACAAAGCACGAGTTCAATCTTAATACGCCCGTTTCCTTGGACAACCTATGTTCTCTACTTTTATTTCACAAGAGTCTTTCGGTTCTTAGTTTCTCGCGAGTATTCCTGTCTTCACAAGTCCTTATATTTCTCTTTGATTTGTATTTTTCACACCACTTCTGGCGTAACCTCCATATTATCATAGCTGTAACCACGTTTTTGTAATGCATAAAGTAATTTGTAGTTTGTGCTTTCGTGCCTCCGTTTTTGCAGTCCTTGACTTTTGTTTTACCATGAGGCCGTTACTGAAGAGAGCTGCGAACTTGCACCAACTGGGTCACGTGTAGGGAATTGCTGAGCTCTGTTTTTCTGACCAATCATGTGCACTTTTACTGCGTAGCAGCACCATTACACGCCAATATGCACCATGTAAATTCTCACTTTGAAACCAATGCAATCTCTCATAGACCGCAGATAGCTTTTATGCATCGGGGGTCGAATTCACAAAGTTTTTTCGTTCGTAAGGGCCGTTTTGATTGGCTTATCGCCTTCGCTAATAATATGTCCTACATCACTATTGGCTGGCACGAACGCTTTAAGCCTAAGAAGGTTTTGTGAATAGAGGCCTAGATCCTCACATTGGGGTATTTTTTTAACGGCAGTTCCATGTTTGGCTGATGTCATCGCAAATGTAAAACGGAACATTGACTGTTTCTTCGTTTTCTTAAGCAAACATTTATTTCTGATATATTGCACAAACAACTTTCTCAATTGAGCTCCCGCTAACTAGACGTGCCTGAAGCGTTGGCTGGAAATATTGATAAAAACGGCTCCGCACGCCTCATCTGGGCAAAGTGCATCTCAAACTTCTTCCCGTTTGTTGTTTCAGTCATGTCTGGCAAGTGCTACTATGGTTCAGGGAATACAAGACAAAGGAAGCGGAGAGTCAGTGTCCGTTCGCATTCAATTTAGGGGCCAGAACGGAGGCTGTTTTACGAAACAGTTCCTATGACTCTGGCAGAGTTCTCTTTGTGGGCCTAGGGGAGTTTGTTGACCGCCAGGAGCAGATCTCTGGGGTCTTTACAAAAGCTTCGAGAAAGGAAGCGAGTAATCGAATTTGCTGTCACAATAGATCGCGTTTCCACAACACTTGCTCTCGTCTGTGACAAGCCCTTAGCCTGTTTAAACATTCTTCCATTGTACTCGGCGTAGTCATTCCAGTTTCTTGCTTCCGGAGCAGAGCTTTTTTCAATCCTTTAGCTACGGGAACAATTTGAAGCCTACATCTTTTCGGCTGATCTAGCTTATTACCATGAGGGAAGTATCGTTGTGTGCCTTTACTCGTGGCTTCCGCCCAACACGATCTTTCGAAACTGCCTGAAAGAGAATTCTTGTCCCGGTGCATAATGTGTGCAGAGAATTACTATTTTGAAGTGAAAGTTCAGGGATGTTTTAGAGGAAAGCTCACGAGTACCTGAGTAGCCTTAGAAAATATGCGCCCTTCGATTTTTTCATGGTAATGGCGCAGCGCACTAGAAACACGTGTTTAAATATGCCAAATGTGCGCAGTTTTAGTGTCGTATGTTAGCAAACGCACTGCGGACAATCATGCTAGCGCTGTTGGTTAAGATGCACACACACGTGTTGAAGAAAAACAAAGCAGGGAACGCCTGAACTACTGAAGTGCATCCAACAACTAAGTGCATCCCTAGTTTTATGCAGCGAAATGCAATGTGTAAGGGTTCAGACTGTAGTTTCCAAGGAGACAAAGTGGACACGCGAGGGGCTTTAGGTATAACTAGGTTGTCCAAAATCTATAGTGCGGAAATAGCCGCATTACCTACTTCAACTTGATTTATCAAAATCACCTGAAGTTTTCTTGATTTCAGTTATGTGCCTCATTTCAATGAAATATTATTAGGCTTGATGTTTAGAACTTTAAATTTGAACGCATGATGTGACAGATGGAAAATTTTACGAAGAAATCATTTGAGATAGAAGCTGTGTCCCTGCGTGACCACAGGTGCTCTGTAGCAAACAAACAGACTACCAATGAGTGTAGCAAAAGCTTGTAAGTAATGTTTGGAAAAACAATAGCTGCGCTTGTTTTCTTGTTTCGTTTGTAGAGCCTCAACATTGTTGTTGGGAACTCGCCCTCCGTTTTCATTAGCGAAGAGGACACGTTTCTTCGTAGTACGACAAGTACTTTGTCACCTACTCAAGACAAAGTAAAGAGTAATGTAAATTGCAGGCAAACAGGTGGGCCGCATTATTAAAACTCACGAATACTTCGTTTTCTTTTTTTCATCAGAATAGCCTTTGCTCAGCCCTGATGTTACATAAGGACGAACAAAATGATTCTTGAAGTGAAAACGAGTGGAAAAAATTCATCAGAACCAGATGGTTAATAAAGGACGCAGCGCACCATCGCAAATCACATGGCTTCGACGTGTCAATTGAGTAGCATTCGTAATCATCACCATAGCTCAGTGGCCCTGGGCTTGCGATGTCAGCACGAAGTGGTAAGTTAAATTCTGGCTGCAATGGCCGCATTACGATAGCCAAGCAGCAGAAGAAAGCTAGGGTGCCGTGCAATGGTTGCTCTTTAAAAACCCCAAAAGGTGAAAACTAATAATGTGTCCCCCATTAAGCGTGCCTCTATATAAGAACATGGATCTCGAATGTGAAAAAAAAAGTTATTTGTACTTGCATGAAGAACGCCGCGAATAATAATCATGCCCAATCGTTTATAGCAAATGTTTCTAGTTATTTTAATATTTGAAAATGCAAGTGAATTCGTATTCGAAGGCGGCGCTGCCATGGCAAGCTTACGTGCCAGAGAGCGAGGCATGATTGAGTCTTCACCCTGGCAACGGCCAAGCCGCTGCGCTGCGACAGACGTGTTCTTTTGGTCCCCCCATCCGTCATTTACAGCGAAGCAGCTAATGGCAAGTTCCCTCGGGATTGTGTCCGTGTGTAAACAGAAAACTGCCATCAGCAGGGTTGCCTCCGGCATCGTCCTCTACTTCCACCGCTGGCTAGTTGGCGCCACTCGGCGCTTCCGCGAGAACGCACTCGTGCCAGTTTCCGCGTTCGTCGTTGTACATAAACAAATAAATAATTTATTTATTAGTTAGGCAAGTAAATAATTTGTTATTTAATTAATTAATTGTCAAGCACAAAGACGTAATGAATTTTACTGGGAATTACGCCGAAGCCGTTAAAGACTAGTTCCCCGAGGATCGCGTCTGTGTGTAGGTACAAAACTCCCCTTACGTGGGCTGATCCCAAACATATTGCAATGCCGGATAGAGCCGCGGCGGAGGGGCAGTAGACGTTAAGCATTCCCCATAAGCAGGTTGATCCAGCAGCACAAAAAACAGAAACAGTGCCACACATGACGAGCGAGTAAAGAGCACAGGACAGATCGCTGACTATTAACCAAATGCTTTATTTGCAGAAGAAGCGTATAAAGCCATCGCTGAAGGTGACTTACAGAACAAAAAAAAGATAGATAAGCGTTAGCCACGGAGATAATTCAATTATTTTGTCGATAGCGTGATGGACGCAGAACTGACGCATCCATGGCAACTTGTGAATATGCAAAATGCCTCAAAGAATTCCCGCGCGCGCTTCTCACTACATCTTCCAATTATTTCGAACTTCTTAAAGATCGGACTGTAAACACACGTGTTAAAGTATGCAGGTAGATGACTGTATGGTGGTCGGAGGCGAGAACCTGGCAGCGACTCTTAGGTGCTTCACTCCAAAAATCCTTGGAAAATCTGGAAGTAGACGACCCTTTTCTAGTCCGGAAGCCGCATGAAATGTCTACTTCCTTGCAAAGTGAGTGCATACCGGAGTACCGTGCCTCTTTTGTTGACCTCAAAGCTTTGCACTATGGTTACAAAGAAACCCTATTTTAGAGGAAGTTGGTGACTGCATCGATAAGCACGGCGTAGTTAGGTTTCAAAATTCATGTGCAACGAATATCGGCATCTTCATGGAAATGCTCACTTATTACCTAAAATACACCTTCTTCTGTTATGACAATAAGCTTTTAATTCAAAAGCAGGGACTTGGTATAGGTTCATGCGTGGCACCCGTACTTAGCGACATTTTGTTGATAAGCTATGACAGGAGCTTACTCGGTCGCCTACAGCTGACGGGCGTAAGAATATTCCACCTTGTTGACATTTTTTTTATTTTTTCATCTAGTTGGCCCTTGTGACACGGAGTTAACCTCTTAGAAAATGATAGATGTGTTCAGTGAGACAATGCGGGATTTTGCATTAACAACGGAAGATCCCACCAATGACCGTTTAAGGTTTCTAGACATTGAAATTGTTTCTAAGCCTCATCACGTGTGCTCAAAGAAATGGCTTTTCCTGTTCTTGTCTGCACCATAGAAACTGGTAAAACGAGGCAAGGGTAAGGCATGTTTCCGAGCTGTTCTTAAGTGTTCTTGCGAGCACTCTGTTGAATAGAGCATTTCAGCAGATGTTGACCCACTAACATCAGCAGGTCACCCGACCAGTGTGTTGTGAAGTGTCGCTGGCAACTTAGTAAAAGAGTTAAATAACGCCTGAAAATAAACTATGCAGTCACTGCCTTCGAAATCTAGGCTTGTCGTCATTCCATATGTTCACCGTGTTTCCCATAACGTTATGAAAATTGCGACTAAGGCAGGTGTGAGAGTTGCGGGCAATACCCCTAAGAAACTGAACGGGTTGTGAATATAGTCAACTGGGTGGATACTGCCGCGCGTAAAAATTGCTATGAGAATCATGTTCGCGGCTTCATTGACTGTACAACGAAGGTCATCTATATAATCACGCTCGGTTGTAAACGTTGCTATATCGGGCAAACGGGGAGGTGCATTAATAATCGCCTGCGCGAGCATGCTGCTTCACGAAAAGGAAACCCGTGCAGTCATCTGGCTGCACCATGTGACACGTGTGGTTGCACCCCCATCTTTAAGAAGTGCGAAATACCTGTAAGATAAAGTGAAGAGCGCGCGGGGTAAATATTTAGGCACTTTGCATATTCACAAGTGGTGACGAATGCATCAGTGCTGCGTCCCTGATTCTATCCACAAATCATCTGGATTATCTCCGATCCTAACGCTTATCCTTCTTTCCTGTCCTTTATGTCACCTTCAATGATGTCTTAACACGCTGATTCTGCAAAAAAAAAAAAGCTTTTGGTTGCTAGTCAGCACTCTGTCCTGTGCTCTTTACTCGCTCGTCCTGGGTCGCGCTGCTTCTGTTTTTAATTCTAAAGATGAACCAACCAGCCCCTTTAAGCCCGCTGCTAACAATCTCGCAGATCGTGCAATACGGGACGGACCTGCTTAGAACACTTATAAATCAAGTAACGAGTACAGAAAAAGAAAAACGCAGAATAAAAAAGAGAAACAATAAAACGACCACAATAAGTAACGACGTGGTACTGAAGAAGTTTTGGTGAAGGTTTATATTGTCGTTGTTAGTTCTCTACGAAAACGGTCCCTGTCTGCGATAATGTCTAGTAACGGAGGAAGGTGGTTCCACTCGCGACATGTTCTCGGAAAGAATGAATATGAGTAAGCGATTGGTGTGCTGCGAAAGCACATGAACATTTAAAGCGATGATCAACTCGTAGCAGATATAACATGCTTGTGTAATGTAGCGGGGCTTGAGCCCACGATTATGATAGTAGATCTTGTGAAAGCGGGAAAGAAGAGATAATGTTCTTCGGGAATAAAGAAGGGGAATGCCAAGTGCAAGTTTCATGTTAGTGACGCTAGCACTACGATAATAATTGTAAATAACGAGTCGGATCGAACGATTTCACACACTTTCAAGGATCGTTATTAGAGCAGCGTGTGCAGGGTCCCATATTGAGCATGCTTATTTGAGGTAAGGTCCGGCTAAGTGACAGGGAGCTGTTGTTTATGTTTTTGTAGAGCTAAATAAAAGTTACGTCTGAGGTAGCCAAGCATGCGGTTACCTTTCAACGTAATGTAGTCGATGTGTCTTTTCCATGAAAGATTGGAAGTAATATCAAAACTGAGATATTTGTAATATGCTACTGGGTGAAGGGGATGATTATTAAATACGTAAGCGTGGCAAGCTGACTGATTACAGGGAATTCTTATTGTTTTGCATTTAGAAGTGCTTATTTGCATAGCATGGTCAAAGCAAGCATAGTCAAAGCTTGTATCATGCATGTAGCGTGGTTGCAAGCATAGTCAAAGCATGTTTCATGCAGTAGTGTTATTGAGGTCATGCTGTAGTCTTCTCGCATCGTTACTACTTGAAATGTTTTGCTATAAAACAGAATAATGAGCCAATAAACATATACAACTTGTCATCTGGTTTGGAAGACCATTGCTGTAAAAAACAAAAAAACGTAAGGGTGCTAAAACAGTGTCCACAGGTACCTTTTGAGAAACATTAGGTGGCGTTTACCTTTACAAAGTGTGCGTACATTCCGTGGAATATACCCATCGAAGTGCATTCCGGAAATATACAGAAGTGCTGATCTGTTTAGAACATTCTATTCTTCCATAATAAGGTGCAGCTTAGGTTCGTCAATTCATTGCGCGATGCAACCCTACTGAAGAACCCGCATATTCTCTTAACATCTATATATATCTATATATGGCATCATATGGCATAACAGAAAAAAACGGGATTTTATATCGCATCCTATAAGTTTTATATCATGTTAGAGGATATGGGAGGTATAAGGAATACGTATTTTTCTGTTCTTTTTTTTCAAAGCCAATGGCCTAAGTAATTGTGTATTTCAAAAGCGTACTTAGAAATTCAGTGTTGTGGCACCTTTTATTTGCGTTCATCTGGAAGAAATCAGGCCGGGCATCACTGTCATTCGAGTGCTACGTCAGGCTAAGGAGCTGGGTTCCATTGTGTCATTTATTATGATGTGCCTTCGATTGCACGAGAAGATTAAGTTGATGAGCTTGCGACCGCCCCTAGTGTTTCCCTCTGTTACAGACAGACGCAATTCATGAGTTGGATTGTAGGCTTTATTAGACATAGTTAATAACAACCTCCTTTGAACGCTGCTCTGCCAGGTGCCGGCAATTATCCCAGATAATGGGGCACTAGATTTCTAGAGGTAATTTCTATCTGTGCTACTCCGTGTGATTTTTCACATAAGATAGCCTACAATGTTTGTCCCTTCAAGTTCTCCGCCTGGCTACAGACATGAAGGAGCACCGCACTAGGCTGACGAGGCTCCTTAGAGTTCCCCATTATTATTGTGTGGAAATGCATTTAATCCTTCTTAGTTTTTCGTTGGGCTGCATAACCTATCTGATATGTCATTCTAATTTGTTGCAGCACAGGCACAGCGACACGGGCATGGAAGGCACGTAAGACAACCCATGCCGCTGTATGTTACTTCATGTGCCTTCTAGGTACGAGGAGTTGCGACGGTGCCACAATGCATTAGAACACGACATATCGACCGGCCGAGATCGTCACTCACTGGCATATTTTATTCGTGCCAGTAATCCTATTGGCTGCAGTGGCTACACACAGCGCTCCTTGCGACCACAGTTCGACTCTGTAACTATGCATTTATTATTATGGCATAGAAATGGGCTGGCCGGGTGGGCTTAGTGTCCATGGCGTTTGGTAGTTGAGTTCGCGGGTTTCATTACCATCCTTGATGGCTGCTTTCGGATGTGCGCGAAATCCAAAAATGGTCGTCTGTTAATCACCACGTGCTTATCAACACGTGCACGTTGATAAGCTCTGGTTGTCGGAAGTATTCAGGAACACTCCACTGTGACTTGCCTCAAAGCCAAAAACAGAGGTTCCGGAAGTAAAAACTGCATAAATCTATCAATCAATATGCCAATGGGCAACCGAACGCTTGCAGAATGGCAATCAGGCAGCATTAACTTTGGCAATAGTGTAAAAAAGAAGGTAATGATTTGGTATTATCATGTTGCATTGAGGGATATAAATGACGCAGTGTGAAAAGCGCGGTTACAATATGAACTCTCTTTTGGGCAAATTGTGGCCAGCAAACCCAGTAAGGCTGAAGCACAAGGACAGCTGCAAGCAAAGTCAGCCATCGGCGAAAATCTGATCAGCGTGTCAACCGACTGTATTGATGACTCGTCGAAGGTTCCGCTATAAAAGCTGGTGATAGCGTGTCCTCCAGAAAGCGATACACATTTAGCGTGGCGCACACAATCGCGCTACACAAGGTACAGTGACAAAAGACAAAGCATTGAGCTGTCGATAACATTCGAAGAATTTCCGATACATGCAGGGGTGTCTTGCTCTGAGCAAATACATTTAACATTCGTTGCCCGATAAAAACCAGACACCGGATAATGAGTAAAAAGTATACGCCTGAGAATGATTGTAACAAAATTAATACATATACGAAGATACGTCGCGCTAAAGACTACATTGCATCGGCATGTTTTTTTTTTAAGAGCGACGTACAACCTGCCGAAAATATCACGGAAAAGTCAAATAAGAAGGCCGCGAGAGTACAAGACCGCCTACTGGGTGCAAACGCTAGCAAATTATTGAGTTACACTCTTTAGCGGGCATGCTTGGGTGATAATCTGTGATGACTGAAAGAGCAGCATGCTTTAAAAAAAAAGATCGAGGG
The DNA here is from genome assembly GCF_038994185.2 of Dermacentor albipictus. Lineage (NCBI taxonomy): Eukaryota > Metazoa > Arthropoda > Arachnida > Ixodida > Ixodidae > Dermacentor > Dermacentor albipictus. The sequence continues at coordinate 114,017,242 of NC_091829.1, forward strand.
ACGTAATCTAGCTTCCACCGCATGCCAGGCTTCTGCACTACAGGGAACACAACAAAAACGTGGTGGGGAGGGCCCTTATCTGGCCTTATTTTCGCATATCACGAATGAAGAAATATACTTGCCGGTTTTATAAACTGAATGCCATCTCAAACATCTTCCAATGAGGGGCACAGATAAACGAAGGCACTGCGTCAGGCGTAAGCTTTACTGCGGGAGGAACACTTTCTGGGAAATTTGCAATAAAATATTCGATGTTCCCGATGAGACAAACCTCTCCTTTGCAGTGAAAATATTGCAGGCCAGAGGCATTATAGTGTAATTACGTTTCTCGTTGCTTTGAGGTTTTCCAGAAAGCAACGAGAGATAATACGATTATATGGCGAAATCTAGATTTAGAACATCTATTCTGGGTTTGCAAGATATGAAACAAGTGCACCGAATGCAGGCCGCTCATGACGCTTGCCAGGTCACAGCTTATACGAGCACCAAGCCTTATAACAACCAGAGAAGCGACGCAGCTGCCATAGCCTCTCCCCCTCCCCCCGTTCCTCATGCCCTTCTTGAGGAAGAGCGAACAAATGTAATTATTGTCACGCGCACAGTATTTTCCTTTTTTGCCAGTGACCGTTTGTCATAGCATTATCAGTGTCGTGGAGTTATCACGAAGGTTCGCAACGCGGCCGCAGTTTCAGCAATTTTTGTAACGTCGTTGCGAATTGTAAAGTGAAGGTGGGTGTGTGCTATCGGAATGCGTGCTTGTGACGAATAGTCTACCACGTACATTGTAAAATTTAAACTCGCGAGCGAAAGTGTGGAAACCTTAGACGTCGTGATCTTTTTCTTCTTTTTCAGCCCAGGTACGAGAAACCGTAATAAAGCAGTGGAGCTTTTTTGCGCTTGATCTAAAAATTATGTGATATCCTTCATTCCACATTCCAGCGAGACGATAGTATAAATTGCTTTTTTTATACCTCGTGTCTGGAGTATTGTTCCTTGTTCTGCGCGAGCGCGAGCGGTAATTAGCGCATGTACCGTGCGTGACCTAATAGAGATATATTGCTCAGCGGGTTTGAGGGCCAGCGGACCCAGTGGCGAGCGAAGACCCGACTGCGCATGCGCGATACGCTGGGTTGACCGGGGTGTTTACGGAGTGGTTGCTTGTTTGCTGGTATCCTCTCTCCAGCGAAGCGCCCATAGCAGGCCACCGTCATTGCCATTAATTTATCGTTTCTTTTATCGAATTAGTAAATACAGCTAATTCCCCTACGTTGTGCTTGGCGTCTTTATTTGTTGCCTTCTCATGGTAGGATTAATAAGATATCGGGCCCCTTGGTTCCTGGACTGTGGAGGCCACCCAGCTTTGGGCTCAAGAAGCTTCATCTAGCATTAAAGTTTATTTCTGTCTCCCCCCCACCTCCTTGGTTAACCCCTTTTCTCTGCGCAACACTTGTCTCTGAGCACTATGTTGCGGGCAGACACAGTCAATATGCGCGAGCGTCTCATCGTTGTTGCATGTGGCACACGTGGGGTTGTTGGCCATTCCTGTCAGGAAAGCACACGAGTTCGTAAATGCAACGCCTAGCCACAGATGGTACAGCATGGTCTGTTCACGTCGTGCTAACCCAGGTGGTAGGTGCATCCGTATGTCCGGAGACAGCGAACGCAAAGGACACATCGTGAGAGCGTTCAAGTCCCACAGAGGCAAAGTACATTCACGGGACACCAGTCGCAGCGCAGCCGCAGCATTTGTTCGCGAAAGCGGAGTCAAGACACGTTGACCACTTTCATGTGCAGATCGGGTCGCTTCATCAGCGTGGTCATTCCCGCTGATGCAGAAATGTCCTGGAAGTCATTGAAATATTATGTTGTGTGCCTTGTGATGGCTGCGATGATACATGTGTCGAATTTCTGAGGGAATTTGTTCATTAAGTCCATGGCGCATTGGGCTTTGTATGCACTGAAGGGCTGCTTTGGTGTCGCTTAAAACTGTCCATTGTTGCGGTGGTTCCTGATTAATGAAATCAACTTCAGCATGGAGTGCCGCAAGTTCAGCAGCCATTGCCGTGGTCAAAAATGAAGTTTTTAATTTGATTTCTTCAGGTTTTGCCGGAATGTTGACTGCAGCAGCTGAGCTGTTGAGTGTTACCAAACCATCTTGGTAGATATGTTGCCGGAATCTGTGAACGTGGTGAATGTGTTCCAAAGTTGCTTGTTTAAACACTTGCGACGGTGCTCCAGGTTTCTTTCAGATTCCTGGAATTTTCTATTGCACTTGCGGCAGGTGCAATAACAACAATGGATCTGATTATCGTGTAGCGGGCGTAAATTCTGATGGCAAGTAGGACTGATGTCTTACAACACTTTTGGCAAAAGTAGAACGTGGCCTCTTTTCTAGCAAGCAAGCAAGATGGTGGGAGGAAATCTGAGTCAGGTGTCCGATGTGTGCTCTCTGGACATCTGTATCTATATAGACTGTCAAATTAGTGTCTTCGGCAACGGCCACTGTCGCAATCAATGACGTAGTTTTGCGGAGACCCATACAAGTTCTGAGTGCTTGTACTGGCACACTCTGAAGTTTGCGGATATTTGTAGTGCAAGTATTTCCAAGTACAGGTCTGTACCACAGGAAGCCCAAAAACAGTGCGTTATGTAGTTGCAACATTGATGGTACTGGTGCGCCCCAGGACTTCCCGCCGAGAAATGCAAGAAGGTCCGCGATGGCGGCCAAACGCTTTGTCATGTACGAGACACGACGACTCCAAGACCAGTCCCTATTAATGATGACACCAACAAAGTGGTGTGTTCATCTGTATCGTACAGTTTGGTCATTAATCCGCAAAGTATACGGGGCCATGACTTTGCGAGTAAAGGCAACGAGTGCACATTTCTCAGGGAAGAGCTCCAGGCTTGGCCTTCTTAGGTATGTTGACACGGCCGCTGAAGCCTCCTGGAGTGGTGCGCGGACTTGTAGACATGTCACCCCTGAAGCCCATGTGCTAATGTCGTCTGCATATACGGAGAGCTGAAAGGTTTGCAGTAACGAATCGGCGAGACCAACGAGCACCAGGTTGAACCTGATCTGGCTGGGTACTCCGCCTTGCGGTACACCACGACTGATATAGCTAGACGGCGTTGGTCCGTCTACAGTCAAAATAAAGATCTTCCATTCAAATAGCTGCGTATCCTGCGGAAGACGTGTACACCAATCGCTACAGGTTCTAAGGCGTGCAGACTCGCATGATGATGGACATTGTTGTACGCACCTTTAACATCAAGGAATGAGGCGGTAGGCATTCGCTTCAGATGTTTCTGGTGCTGTAAATACGTTACGAGGTCAATAACGCTATCTATTGACGAGCGTCCGCGTCGAAAGCCAGCCATTACGTCTGGATAGACGTTGTAAAATACCAAGTACCATTCTAACCACGTAAGAATCATTCTCTCCATTACCTCGCCGACACAGCTAGCCAATGCTATCGGATGGTGAGGTGGAGACTTCACAGGCTTGAGGAGTGGAACAAGGCGACTTGATTTCAACGTAGTAGGGACCAGGCCGTCACGAAATGATGCGTCCTATAGGCCAAGAAGTGCATCTTTAGCCTCATGAGTAAGGTTTGCAAGCGCAGAGTATGTGATGTCGTCGGGCCCTGCTGACGAAGATCATCCGCACCCAGCAAGTGCGGCCTCCAGTTCTTCGATGGAGAAAGAGCATCCATACGATGATCTCGGGACTAAGGGGAGACAATTGTAGGAATATGTACGCAATGCGAATAGGTGAATGGCATACCCGCCGTCCTTGCGCAGTAATCTTCGGCTACGTGGACTTCTCGGCGTCCTTCATGGAGGGCTAGAGATTTAAATGGTCGGCGCTATTGAGGAGCTGTTCGAAGTTAAGTACATGACAGATACAGGGCGTCAATAACTACTATACCTCCCTGATCGTTAAGGAACGCGACGCGCATGATTTGAACCCAGACAGCTGCCTAACGCACATGCGCCAGCAGCTTCGGATACAGTACGCGGCGCACATGCTTTCGAGTCATGAGACGCGCTGTTGCGAAGAGAACAATGATGCGGCGGGCGAGGCTCGTGAGCAGAGTCTCTGTTGGAATCATGAACATATTGCTTTTGATAGACAGTGAATTTATCGTAGCGAAGCTTAAACGATGATGATGCAGGCAAAGATTTTGCGTGCGCAGTTAGCCTCTTGCCAGCGAACCTGGTGGCTCAACATTAGTGACCGGAGACGGAAATCTTGCCACATTTGAAACTCGCATGATGTGCCGTCCCACAATCTTCCACTTTGGAACTCCAAAATTTCATTATTACAGGTCGCCACTTATCTTGATCAAAGGGGCCACCAAGACGGTGCGCACCACTCGCTCTATGGTGTCAAGTCTAAATCCAGAAACGTATTCGAAGAAAGTAAATTAATCAATTTTTTTCTATTTGTTGGCAGGATTGATCACGATCGGGGACGCCATAAAGTGTTAAATTATTTCTGCGGGGCCTCTCCTCTACATTGTTTTGGTTGGGTCAAGCCATTAATGGTTTCGGTGCTTAGCTGCTGTTCTGGTTCAAGGCTACGAACAACGTTGACTTTGGTTTCAACGGAAGCTTGTCTTGACTTAATATTCGTCAGCCAATATAAAAGTCAAGCACTCTTGCTTAGCTTTTATCTCATCAATAGCTTTCGCCAACATAGCTTGAGCCGCCACTGATGCCTCACATGTGGTTATAATATGGGATAGCACAGCCATGACTTTGGTTTCAACGGAAGCTTGTCTTGACTTAATATTCGTCAGCCAATATAAAAGTCAAGCACTCTTGCTTAGCTTTTATCTCATCAATAGCTTTCGCCAACATAGCTTGAGCCGCCACTGATGCCTCACATGTGGTTATAACATGGGATAGCGCAGCCATAATATTGGTATGAAGAAAGCTACCTGGTGGACCGCTGTCGTCGGCTGTCTCAGACTGTCACTAAGCTATTTTTTGCAGGGGTGGGTGGGTTCTCCCGAGCATAGCACTAAAATAATTAACGCCTCTGTGTAATTTCAACACATGTCACACAGCACTTCCGGGCACCAAAGAAGCAGTAAAAGGGGATTCGATGTTTTCGTGGCATGAAGGAAACGCCAATGGCCAACCCAGATAACATGAAAACTTCGATCCAGCCATGTGTCCTACCTGGATGTTTTTATGCCCACTGACATGTTGCGGCTGGGTATTAGCTTTTAGGGAGGGTTTGGTTGATGTTCCTTGTAATGTGGCTGAGCCGATAAACTCGAGGTGCACTGCGACAGAGAAACCGCTGTGGTTCAAAGAGAAGACACACTCTCGAAGATGGCATGGCCGCGGGTCGGTAGCCTCGTCCGGGGTCTGCTGCTCCTGTTGTAATGACTAGGCATGGTATAAGGCAAGACAAAGCTTGGATAACATGAAGACGTCTGCTATCAGCCATAAATCCTATCACAAGTGCTGTTTCCGTGCCCACTGATGTGGCGCGGCGGGGTGGTTGCTCTTAAGACAGGGTTGGTTCATGTTCCTGGTGATGCGGCCGGGCCGATGACACGTGGTCCACTTCGAGCAGAAAGCGCCATGATTCAAAGAAAATCCGCATTCCTGAAGATTGCATCATCACCAGTCGGTTGTCTCGTCCAGGTCTGTTGCTACTGTTGGAGTTGCCAGGCAGGCTTGGTAGAAGGCAAGTCAAAACCTCGAAGACGTGATGAATTCGATCACTATCCATGTGTCCTATCGTAGTGCTTCCGTGCCCTCTGGGGTGGAGTGGCTGGGTGGTTAATCTTAAGGTAGTGTTGGTTAATATTCCTGGTGGTGCGGCCAAGCCAGTGAACACTAGGTGCCCTCCGACAAGAAAACGCAAATGATTCAAAGAAAAGCCGCACCCCTGATGATGTCATCGTCGTGACTCGGTAGTATAAACTGGGTCTGATGCTCCTGTTGTACTTACCAGGCATGGTAGAAAGCAAGTCAAAACCTGGAAGACGTGACGACGTCAACCGTTATCCATGTGTCCTGTCGTGCTGCCTTCGTATCCACTGACGTGTCGCGGATGGGAGGTTGATCTTAAAGCAGAACTGAAGCAGGGTGTGAGACCGAGCTCGTTGGTATTCCATACTGAAGTGACTAGTGCAAGAATAGGCACGGGGCATAAAAGGGCGACAAGGGCAAGCGCAAACTTCCAATTTCTGTTAAAGCTTTGCGCTTGTCCTTCTCAGGCTTTTGTGCCCTTTGTCTACTCTTGCTGTAGTCACTTCAGCTTCAAACAGAGTTGGTTGATGTTCCTGGTGATGCAGCCAAACCGATGAACACTGTGTGCACTCCGACAAGAAAGCGCTATGATTCAAAGAAAAGACGCACTTCTGATGATGGCATCGTTGCGGGTCGATACTCTCGTGTGGGTCTGTTGATTCTGTTGTAGTTACCAGGCATGGTAGAAGGCAAGCCAAAACCTTGGAAACATGAAAACGTAGATTGTTATCCATGTGTCCTATCGTGCTGCTTCCATGCCCACTGCGTTCATTTGTAAGTGCCCACCACTTCAGTAAGCAATCATACTATGCTGTGGCTTACACGAACAGTGTTCGCCCACCCTAAGATTTATATAACTGCAGAATACTTCAGTCCAATGCTTTACCCTAGCAGGATTGAAATCATAAGTTACTACACACTGAAAAGAATAAAAACATACAATTTTAGCAGCACACAGTAGAAAATACACGAACAATAGAATAAAACATCCATAAACACAATTTCAGCACGTAAACCGACGTTCTAGTGCACCAGTAAAAGCTTGTGAGGAAAAAACTAATTGCAGTAATCAATTCCATTCTTGCACTATTCTATAAATCAAGGTGTATTTCAAAATCTTAGCTTAGGGAATAATTGAAGCAAGTGAGCGCCCACGAACGTTACGAGCCCTTCTCGTTGGAGGAGGCCTAATGCACTCTGGAAGTTTGAGTTTATGTATTTATTTATTTCTTGCTGATAAGCTTATGGTAAAGAAATTTCAATCAGGCACTTCTTCTCTGGGTTGTCAGCATTTTAGGCTTGTGTAAGTGCATTAAGTGTGACGGAAAATTTTTGCTGTTATATTTGCCAAATATGCACATAATAGCTTTTCTATTGAGGTGTTCAAGGTGCATAATGTCTTTATTCGGGTACGGGTCACATAGGGGTGAAGCGAATTAAAAAAAAAGAAACCATGCACAAGTGTGATCAGCCGATTTCGTCATGTGTGCAGGGGCAGTTCTAGTTCTCTTCGTAAAACCCATATGGGTTTTCAGGAAAGTTTTGAATCATATCGGTGTTCAAATGCCATCAACGTGCCTACTCGCATCACACCTACAAACCAGACAACACTTGACCTATGTGTGGCGAGTTTTTCTGCTGAATATGTAAGAGCAGGAGTCCTGATGTGCGATCTTAGTGATCACTTCTCTACATACTGTCTGCTACCTCATAAGCAGCCGTCCAATATATGGCCTGAAAGCTTAAAAAGAATTTATTCAGAACAAAATGGTAAGAAATTTGTTGACTTTATATCTGGTTATCGCTGGGACGATGTGACTGCGGAAACTGGTGTGAACAATGCTTACGATGTTTTTATATCTACCTTCGCGTTCTTATACAATAGATGTTTTCCACTTAAGAATTAAAAAAAAACACCACTGAGCTAGAAAGCCTTGGATAACTCGTGACCTCTATAACAGGATAAAATGTCGTAACAAGCTCTTCCAAACTTTCTCAGGGGCAGAAGCAAAGATGACTTTTGGTCTTTCGAATCTGAGCGTAACCAATTAAATATTGAACGCTCTAAACAAGAATATTACGCGAACAAGTTTTTTTGCTATCTTGGGAAATTGAAATCTCACGTGGAAAGTGATCGGTGAGTTAATGAACAAAGGCTCCATCGCAAAAAAAAGGTTTAGTTTCAATATAGTGAATTGTCAGATATTGAGGTTGGAAATACTTCGAATTCTCATTTTATTGATGCTGGTGCGTCTTCACAAAATGATACACAGGCCTCTTGCACGGAATGTATAATAAATCGATGTTCTTCTTTGTTTTTCGTGGCGCCTACTGAGCAGGACGAGACACAGGACATAATCTTATCGTTGAAAGACAGTTGTGCTTCAGGTGAAGATGACGGAAAAGTGAAGCCGTTGAAAGCCGTCAGTGACATTGTAAGCACGCCTCTTGCACATATTTGTACCTTAATTCTTTCTATCGGTGTGTTTGCAGATAATATGAAGCTAGCCCGGGTGACTGTCATTCATAAAAGTGGCGCAGTTAGCGACATGAATAACTACAGACCAATATCCGCTCTTTCAGTCATCGCGAAAATTGCTGAGCAAATGATGAATGGAAGACTTTGTGAGTTTCTAAACATGTGTAAAAGCGCTCAGGACAATATGGATGTGCTCAGGAGCAATATTCTTTCTGCAAGATTAAATCTTCAGAAACCGCTGTACTTGAAATAAAAGTACAAATCATTGGCGACATAGAAAACCAAATGTTAACTTTAGGTATATTTCTCGACTTTAGGAAAGCCTTGGATTGCGTGCAACGTGATGTCCTTTTGAAAAAGCTACCTCTTTATGGAATTCGAGGTCTCGCATTATCCTTAATAAAAAGCTGTCTCACCTCCAGAACAACGCACACAACAATAAATGGAGTTAGTTCCGAAATTCAGCACATTAAATACGGTGTGCTGCAAGGATTCGTCTTAGGGCCTGTTTTCTATATTCTATATTAATGATATTGTCAATATTAAAGGCTTTTCCAATATCGAATTATACGTGGATGACACTACCGTGGTCTTCTTAGGGAGAGAGAAACAGGAAAAGTTTTTGAGCAAGCTAACATCTCGTTACAGCAAATAAGCTTGCGGCTAAGTACAAATAAACTCCAATTAAACGTAAGTAATGGCTAGGTACGTAGTGTTCAAATCGCAGGCAACAATAATCCGCCGTCAGCTAACACACCAAATTCAGATCAACATCGAACAGGCACCAAAAACCTTATTTTCAGGAATTAAATACCATGAAACTATGTCCTGGTCACCGCATGTAGATGTTCTCAGAAACAATATTGCTAGTACTGTCGGTGTGCTAAACAGGTTGCGATATTTCCTACCAATAAATGTGAAGCACAATATTTACAACGCGCTTATGCATTCCCGTTTAACCTATTCTTTCTTAGTTTGGTCAACCACTACACAAACGTAATATCAATTCAAACCCTCCAACACTGCGCACTCCGCGCGATAGGTAACTTAGAAGGTACTGGCACCACCAAACCATACCATAACAAATATAAATTATTAACAGCTTCAAAACTTCACACTTAGAAATTATTCCTCGTAATTTCACGGCAATTCTGGGAAGACAACTGTTCCTTCCAAAGCAAATACCATGGGAGAATGACGAGCTATAGCCTCAGAAAAACTCTGATAGGAAAACCACGTTGCAGAACAAAATACGGAGACCAAAGACGCACTCCCACTCCCAAATCTTCTAAGCGACTACCCTTTGGTATTGGACCAGCTAAATTCTGGAATTTCAAAGCAAAGCTTTAAGAAAACGGTAAAAGACTTGTTACTATCCGAAGACTAAAAGAAATCTTCAACTACAGTTAATAAAATTTCGTACGTGTTTGTTGTTGTTGTTGTGCTTGAAGTGCTTAGAAATCTGGGTAAACTTTAACCTCTTTTCTTTCTCTTTACGTGAATCGTGTACTGAAGTGTTGAAAAATATGCACTTCTTTAATTTCATGTGTGACCTCCTCAAAGCCTGCCCCTGCCATTTTGCTGCCAATGTACGGGTGCCACGGCCAAGTCAGGCAAATGTTGGCTTTAGCCGTGTCGACTAAGAAAATCTGTTTATTGTCCTAAATAAATCAATAAAGAAAGAAAGAAAGCTTTCACACCACAGCTTTAAGTATAAGTAATGTGTGCTGACCATGTAAATTTATTACCAAGTGGTAAACCTAAATATGTACATTTCTCAACAAAGAAAATAACGTTGCCGGGAAGAAAACAAGGAAGTGACTTGGGAGATGCTTTCCAGTTGTTCATAAGAGGACCGTAATTTTCAGTATTCAGCTCCATTGCACATTTCAGACGTCAGTCATCAATGGCCAAAATTGCTTTTGGTACAGAATTGTGATCCTGTTCCGATGAAATTTCTTTGAGCACCACACAGTTTTCCTCGAATATCATAAGAGATACATAGTCAGAAACAGCTAGAACTCAATCATTCACATAAATAATGAATAACCACGGACCAAGCACACTTCCTTGTGGAACTCCTGAATGAACGCTGAGCACACCTAAAGGGGTCATGTTCATTGCAGTGTATAGCGGTCTGTCTTTAAGGTAGTCTCGAGTACAGCGGGTGATGCGGAAAGGCACGCCCATACATTCCATATGGTACAAAAGTTTGTCATGTGGCCCCTTATCAAAATCCTTGATGAAGTCGAAGAAAACCACGTCTGTTGGCACGGACATATCAAGCATGCGCGCGAATTCGGGCACACACAAAGTAGTCTGAGTAACTGTGGACCACGCATGCGTAAACTGTGCTTATTACTAGACAAATATTTTAATCATTCACGACCTTTCCCAAGTAGCTTGCAACAGTATGCTTCAATACTATGCACCTACAAAACTTGAAAACAGGCTGATAATTTTCAACAGAATATCGGTCACCTTTTTCATAAATAGGAACCGCACACGCTATTTTCCAATCTGGCGATATTGCTCCGATTGCTAATGGTATAATAAATATATCTGTGAGAAAGCCTTGTGTTTGTTCAGCATGTCACCTCAAAAATACATTCGGGATACTGCCGGGTCTGGCAGGCCTTTTAGTCTCAAGTTTCAAGAACGTTGCAAGCAAAGCCTCCGCCAGTTTGTCCAAAATTTGTTTTTCCGTGCGACAATGTAATGCATTAAACTACGTCTCCCACAAGCTGGTAAACAACAAACTAGTAGATGTCTTAACGATTGCTTACGAGAGCACTTAAACAATGTTGACAAACTTCTAGTAACCCGTCATCTTCCCTCACATTGCACGCGCTGTCGCTGTAAACCTTTCTCTAAAAACACGAGAGTGAAGGCCAGACATCCCGATCAAGTGACAAGGCAAATTCTAGAGACATTGAAGTGAACAGAAACAAAAACTGTGTGAACTGCCCATCTGTCGCTTTGTCAGAGAAAGAGGAGAAGGAGTGTTCTTGTCATGGTAGCGGTGGCTTGTTGTGCTGTTAGATGTGTGATCTTATGGCGGCGTTTCACTTACTTTCAGTCTTTTTCGTATACTGCTGTATATACTGTGATCACGTACAATAAAGCATCACTTGTTAGCAGCACTGTCTTGTTTGCCTTCAGCCGTGACATGCGTTTCCTTGCGCTAAAAACTATCAACTTTGCTGATTAGTTCGTGTATCAATGTTTCAGTTATCACGCACACGTGCGGATCCAAAGAGGGCAAGTATTTTTATAGTTTTTCTGTCTTGGTTCACAACCCTTCTTGCAATAAAACTAACTGCAATTCTGACGTATCCTGTAACCAACATTTTGATAAAGATGTGGTAATCTGCGCAATAAATCTTCGAGAATTTAAAACATCATCACAAACATATTGTTGCCCAATCCCCTTCAGCTTGTCGTAAACCAAGAAAACCTTACTTCCCTCCTATTTTTTTTCAAGTCTAGCACTTTGCCAAGGATGCTAACATTCGCACAACGATTCAGCTCAGTAGTCATTATCAATTCTTATGTTTTCTCCCTTTAGTTTATACATATTGCTCCAGGCTGTTTTTCTTCCCTATAGTCCCGAAAGCAAAAACTGGCAGCAAATTTAAAAGAATGTTTCCCCAGTCGTTGAATTCAAGCTTTGAATGGGGAAAGCAGCCCCAATTCAGCGGAAAATAACTTTTTTTCTGCAAGCTTGGCGCCAATTTGTTAGGGCCGTTTTGTATGCCAAAAACAATTAAAATGGACCTCCAGCTTTTATCTTTAGTCTTGTTTGATGCCGTTTAAGTTCATCCTGTACATCAGTTACAACCTTACTTATGCTTTTATTTCATCTGTTCTCATATGCAACACATTTATGTTTGTGTCTGTATTAAGCGATCACCAAAGTTCCTCAGTTCCCTTTCTGTTGCCTCTTAAGGAGTTACAGTGTCTTTCTGCCCCTCAATTGGTGTCTAGACCATTTCATCGACTTTCGGATCTGGGCCCCTCTCTACATCGCCGCAAATGAGCTACATAGATGAGAAGTATCAGTTAGAGCCGCAGTTCAAAGGTGTTCGGGCACGGTAAGAGAACAAGAAATCAGTCATCACGGCCAATGGTGCAGAGATAACTGACCTGTACCAGGAACAGACGGAGCATTTTCAGCGTCTTATTCACAGCGCTTTCGCCGCGCCCGCTGGAGCTCGACTGGTGTGGTGACTAATTTATAATTTTCAGGGTCGATGATGTCACGGCCGATGATGACAGGAACCTTAGCACCTGTGGCATCCCCGCAATGACGGTGCTGCCAGATGTCTCATTTTGGATGAGAAGTCCTTCTTTTGTGACTCGATGTAGCTCGGCGACAGTCTTAGATGGTCCATTTGCACGTGCCAGCAGCAACACCTGTACCAGAAAATGCAATAATCGGACCGCTTCTTACGATTCAGTTAGCGCTTTTTGCCCCATTGGAGAGCGCCGGGGATCACGGAGGGAAGTCTAGTCACACGGCGTTTCGTTTGCCAGCGCTTTCAGTGCATACCGTAATGAATTATATCCTTGTCGCCAACGCCCACCGGTGGCTTGAGATGTAAGGGCAGCCAGGCACCCCGAGCATCGCGAATGAATTGCTTTCCACGATACAGCAAGGTGCGTACCACGGCATTACACCAGGAAACCAATACTAGCAGTAATTCACGCTTGGGCCCCATCAACAATTTTTAGCCGTTAAGAAAGCGCCTTATGTGCCAAACTAAGTGCATTTGTTCCCTGTGATGTTGATGGTAAGTTCAGGTTGTAGTCGTTTGAATACTGCCTTGCTGGGCCTCGTAACTATAGACCATTACGTACCTTATGCGGTACTTTCTCACATTACAAACTTTTATGATAAGCACAGTATTTTGACAAACTCATAGTATGGTTTTAGGAAGGGGCGGTCGACTGAAGCCGCCTTTTTAGCCCTGAAGGAAATAATTTTGCAAAATATTAATAATAATTTACTGATAGCCAGGATTTTCCTGAATTTTAGTAAAGCATTTGACTCCATTGTTCACAGTATTCTCATTAGTAAGCTTTCATCACATGGAATTCGTGGTAAAGATTTGGCTTTAGTTAAATCCTACTTAGAAAATAGGTACCAGTGCGTGCATATTAACAACTAAACATCATCATTCTTACCAATTGCATGGGGCGTGCCACAAGGAAGTATATTGGGGCCCTTTTTATTTATTACTTTTGTCAGTGATACCGTAAATATCGACACCACAGTAAAATTCACAATCTATGCTGATGATAGCACCTTATTTATTTCTGGGAGCAATACTAGCCCACTAGCGCCAATATACAATGACATCCTTACTAAACTATCGGCATGGACTAGAGTGTATAAAATCAAAGTAAACCCAACTAAATCCAAAGCAGTTATTTTTCGTGCTCAGAATAAAGCAGTTCCTCCGGTGAATTCATTATTTTTTAAGACCAGCATAAGGTTCTCGGTGTGTATCTTTCTGCCCCTCTAAAATGGGACGTTCATGCTGTTTGCATCTCCAGAAAGGCGTCTGTAGTTACAGTTGTAATCTCACGCTGCCGCACATTTCTTCCCACAAGCGCTAAACTACAAATATATTATGCCCTATTTCTTTCTCACATTAACTATCGTACACTGGTATAGGCTACAACAACTAAAATAAATATAAACAAGCTTCTCTTATTGCAGAGCAAAATTATTCGCCTTATCGTTAACATAGAACCAATGTCGAGTGTTAATCCCACAACAGCATCATTCAATTTGATCCGCGTAGAAAATATATATATGAATTTCACTTGTTACAAATACCATAGTTTTCTTCCACAGTTCCTGTGGGTGGGCAGCGCAACCCGGGTTGCGCTGCCCACCCACAGGAGCGTGTTCAATCACCAACTCGCCCAGCTTGCCGTCTTAATTCTTCCACAGGTATGAGTAATTTTGTCACACAACTTGCTTCTCTTGAATATCGTACACCAATAGTTAACACTCGTTGTACTGACACTTGGTCCTTACCACAGTTTAGAACCGATTACAAGCTGCAATCCTTGGCTCACAATCTGCCATTTTTTTTCTCAATGAACATAAAGATACTGCTGGTTTTAGTCAAAAACAACTGCGAACATACTTTGTGCACATGTAATCCGTATTTCTTCATATGTCGTTTAAGAAAACTTCTGTGTTATTGGTGCACTTGATTTGATGCTGTACTTGATATCTGTACTTGATTTGATTTGATGACTGATTACTTCTGTATTGCTATTGTTGTTTCGTTCTGTCTGCTGCTGTCATGTAACGGTATCCTGGGCCTTCGTCAAGCTGTTCGTACAGCTTTTAGCCCAGGGGACCATGCAGATGCTGGCTGGAGAATAAAATATGATTTGAACTGATCGCGTGTGACCTGTCAAGGTTATCCGTGGCCTCAGCCCTGCACGTACATTACTGCTCAGACAAAGCACGCAAAAAGAAGTGCCGCGCGCCATGCGCAGGCGACTGTAAACATCACTACAAAGTAGCAGACTCGATCTGCTTAAACGGAGGAAGAGTGGCGAGACGAGACCAGACGACGCTGCGTCGGAAGGGCATAGCAGACGACGCCGAGGCTAATGCACGTTTTTCCGCTGCGTTTCACTTAAAAGGCGTGAGAGATCGCGCTGGCGGGCTTTTTTTTTCAACATATAGCGACAAGAGAGAAACATGTGTGAAAACTCTGAACATTACACGAAGCTTAGCGCTCCCCGCGCGTAAACAGTGCGTGGTAAAATAGCGGCCCTGTGTAGTTTCTCAGGCGTGTGGAATGACGCACGGGGCGGACTTTGCCACGCTTAAAGCGACCTAAGCTCCAAAGATAAACTGCGCACGCTTTATTGGTAACTGTTAAGTGCTCTAGCGCCGGACAACTGCTTGCTACTCTTGTTGCCAGTTTCTGCGATATCCTACGCTTTCGCAACCGCTACTAAGAAGAAAGCGATCATGATAATACTTCACCACGCAAGGTCCTTCTTGCCTATCTGGCAGTTTCTGTAAGTCTTTATTGGTGACGAAGAAAAAAAGTTTCGGATTGTCTTTCTGACGCGTGCACGAAAGTCAGCGTTCATAGGTAGCGTCGACTAAACATATTCACTCACGTTTATACCAGCCACAGTTTAGCCCAATGACTATGACGTTGCGCTGCTCATCTAAAGGTCGCTGGTTGAATCCCAGATTCGAGGCTACATTGCGATGGGGGTGGGATGATAAAGTGAACGTTGTGCGTGCATTTGGTGCACGGTAAAGAATCCCGTGAGTTAGAAACAAGGCGGGGCCCCGCTTTACGGCGTACTTTCGGCTTTCAAAAGCCGAAACCCTAATGTTAATGTATTCCCTCACGTTTGAATATTAAGCGTGTCCTTGAAAGAGTTTTTTATGCGAAGCATATTACGAGAGCTCAACCCAGCTCCTCACGCGCGGCGGTGTCGCCTTCAATACCACGTGACACCGTGACGTCATGACAGAGGAGAAGTGGCTTTGGCTCAACTCTTGCAAGATGGGCTGGGTGGGAATCGAACCAGGGTCTCCGGAGTGTGAGACGGAGACGCTACCACTGAGCCACGAGTACGATGCTTCAAAGCGGTACAAAAGCGCCTCTAGTGAATGCGGTGTTGCCTTAGAAACGAGCTGTTTCTAACGCTCAGGCGTGCGTCGCTTGCTCAGGCGCACATTTCGTTGCCGCGCCGAACGCTGCGTTGTTCGACGCTCACTGCGTCCAATGCGGGGCGCGTAGTCGCTGCGCCGTACCCCATTGTAATGGCGGGTCGACGGGAACGCTGTCGCGTTCCACTCTTGAAGGCGAAGCAGAGTAACGCATGAGTTGTTTCTTCGTCTAGCCGAACCAAATATAGCCAAGCAACAGCAGTTCACCAGGCTAAACAGTGGTTCAACAACTAAAATAAAGGCTAGTATGCTTCGCATCCTGGGCTTAACCTTACCTAAGCCACAGTCATTTTTGCTCTTGCTGAGCAAAGATAGCGGACACGGCATACATTCTAGGCCGTTTGCTCGTAACATTTAGTTGATCTCTGTAAAACCCACGCTCTTCAAGAAATGAACTGAAGATAACGGTGCAATATCCGGCAGTCAAACGTACAATATTGCTGGATGGTTGACAAGCAAGTAAGTTTACGTGCATTTATGTAACATACCGATACAACTTGCAGGAAACCATAGATTGCACACACACACACACACACACACACACACACACACACACACACACACACACACACACACACACACACACATTTATATATATATATATATATATATGTGTGTGTGTATATATAGATGTATATAAATATTGGGGGCGGGGAAATAATTTTTCGGATCCGGTCGGTCGTTCTGTCACCAGTGAGGGGTGTGCGATATATAATATGGAAACACGCTGCCAGTCGAATGCAGGGTGCCAGAGTCACATGTTAGTACAGAGCATGCGATTGGTCACAGCGACCAGGAATGTGCTCTTCTTGTTTTTTTGAAGTTACTGCAACTTTTGTAGGACCACGTATACGCTCAGTACAGTTATAAGCCACCCATACTTTGCCCTCCACTAAACTCTGTGTTCCGCGAACTGCATTCCATTGCATTATTTGCACAGGTGGTGTTTAGTTTTTGATCGCGGCAAACAAGTTTGGTACAGTGTCTATGCGTGTATAAAAAGTAACATGAGCGATTAATGAAATAACTTGTAAGTAAATAAACGAAAAAGGTTAATGCACAGCTTTGCCTTACAATTGTCGACATTAAATGTTTACGTGCGCCCTTTTCCTTTCACATGAACTTCTTATATATATATTGTATGAGCAAGCTGCGATGTGAACATTGGACACTCTAGGCCGAAGCTCCAGCCCGGCCGCAGGAGTGTGCTACGAAATCGAAATGCGTCGTACGTAAGGTTTCAAACGAGACACATGCACAATCTCTGTCCCGCGATAACGACGGTCACAGGAGGTATAAAAAGGCGACATGCTGCAAGTAACAGTTAGTTCAAGAATCGGGTAGGGTCCAAGAAAACGACTGTGTAATTTGTCCCAGGAACCGGGGATACGTACAGGTGTCTAGAGTAGTACTTCGTCCTAGAATCGCGCTGCGGGGAGTGAAGTCCTAGTAGTGCTTGCGAGCATCATGGGAGATGTCCTTCTTAATGCGGGCGAGCTTGTGGCAGCGGGTCCGGCGAGAAACAAACTGTTCTGAAAAACACATTGCTGATGAGACAGGAGCCGATAAAAAATGCATCAAGGGCGAAAATTGGGGAGCGGTCGTAGACAAGGAAGAATGCGAAAAAACCTGCACATTGAGGTACACCGTTTTAGAGAAGAGTCACAAACCGTAGGATTCCATCCCAGTTTTAGTGGTCCAGGCGGGCGTACGTTGAGATCATGTCGGAGGCACAGAGAGCGAGAGAAATAAGACATATTTATAGAAAAGACCCTCCTGTGTTCGAAAGGCGAAAGGAGAGGCTGGGAGGCTAGCCCGATAAAGCTCCCTTTTCCATCAGACGCAGGCTAGGCCTTGAACTGTAGCGGCGTCCTCCGCCAGCCGGACAGCCTAAAACTAGTCTTATGGGCACATGCTGAGCTGTATTGCCTCCCATTGCTCTTGGGTTTTTATTTTAGCATTGTGATTTATGATGTGTCTTATAATGTTTGGAGCTGATGGACATGCCCATATAATGGGGTGGCGGTCTGCACGTGGTGTATTGCATGCCTGACAGTGTGATGAATATGCTTCTGGGTGTGTTCGTTTCATGAGTAGTGGCCTAGAGTGCATGACGGAAACGCTCAGTCAAGCTATTGGTCTGTAGATTGTTTTGGTAGTTGTCCTATGAAGAGTGCTGGTAGCTCATAGAACTCCAGAAAGACTGGAAGAGAGAAAGACGTTGCCGCGGACACTGAAATGAACGCGTGGTGCTCCATGGCGTAAAAAGATGCTTCGCAAGAAAAGTCTGCAACATCACAAGCTGCACCAGAAAGTAGAGAAGCTGTCTCAGCATAGCGAGTGAGGTGACCAACAGCTGTCACGATCCAGCAATTACCATTGATGGTCAGAGCAAGAGGCCCGCACAAGTCTATTTCGACGATCTCAAAAGGAGAGCCAGGACTAGGCTGGCGTTGCAGCAACCCAGCGGGAGCGGTTCTTGTGATATCCAAAGCTACCTTCCGTTGGATCGGGGCGAAAAGCTTCTGGAACATTGCCTTGCAGCGAACGAGAAATGACAAGGAGTACCCATTCGTTGCCATCTGGGTGATAAATGCAGTGGACAGGGCCCCGTTATGAAACTTCAATTGGTCAAGTTGCTGGCGTAGACGGGAAGTTGGAGGCGAGGAGAAACCGCAGAGGTGGCCAAGAATAGTCTGACAGTAACAGCAGTCGTAATAAAACTGAGAGGCATATAATAAAGAGTCTACAAGCCTAAGCTCCAATCTCCAGTCACGATGATGATTCAATAGAACAGTTTTGTAAATATGTTGAATTTACGATAATAAAAGTACCAACACAGTGTACCGTACTCATGGGCGACTTCAATACAAAAGTGGGGGAAAAGCAAGCTGCTGAACAAGCAATCGGTAAGTACGGCAGCGATTCTACGAACACTAGAGATGTTGATAGAATTCGCGGAAAGAAATAAGCTCCGAATTATGAGCACCTTGTTCAAGAAGCGTAGCTGCAAAAGCCCTAACGCCGAAAGGAGAAATAAAATACATTTCATACTTTCTGCCGACCGCAGAATACTGCAATATGTAGAAATGCAAAATGTAGGTGTTTCTAAGCACAGAAACCAAGTCAATTCACCAAATTCTTCACGAGGGCCATGTCGTTGTCGAAAAACAACGTATCGCGGTGCACTTCAATAATTATTTTCAGACTGTCTTTCTTTTTCAAATTTCGATGGTGGTATAAACCTTAACCGCATATCAGGTAACTCGATCTCTGATATTATTTCGCAATCGGGTGAGCTGTCAATGCTACTGAACCTCAAAGCTAAATTATCTCCAGGGCCAGACAACATACCGAACGCTTTTCTGCGCAGATATGCTGAAGCGATAGCCCTTAGTCCCTTTTCTTGTTGCTTTTTTCCGTTCCTCGTTATCTTCTGCTAATCTTCCTACAGACTGGCTAACTGCACGTGTCATTCCCATACCGAAAAAAGGTGACAAAATCCAAGTAATTAGTTAAAATCCAATATCATTTACTTCATCATGTTGCAAGTTAATTGAACATATTATAGCTAATGGAATAACCAAATCCTTAAGTGAGAACAACGCACTGTCTCCTCATCAGCATGGTTTCCGGAAGGGTTTCCCTACTGTGACACAATTAACCACAATTATTCACAGCCTTACAATTGTTGTTGACAAGTCAAGCCAAATCCACGCAATATTTTTAGACTTTAAGAAAGCGTTTGACTTCGTTCCTCACACTAAACTTAAAGAAAAACTACAATCGATATGTCATCCAGCGTGTATTATTAGCTGGGTGGCGGTTTATCTGTCTGATCGCAAGCAGTTTGTTTCAATTGATAATTGCTCTTCTAACGAACTTTCAGTAACCTCTGCAGTACCTCAAGGTAGCGTGCTAGGACCTTTACTATTGCTAATATACATATACGACATCACTAATGAAATTTCCCATCATGTTCAAGTTAGACTATTTGCTGACGATTGTGTGTTGTTTAACGAGCTTACTTGCCATGAAGATCTGACCTTCAAAACATTCATTCCCGGTGCAGTCGGTGGGGCATGGAATTGAACAAAGAAAAAACTGTTTGCAGGTCCATAACAAGAAAAAAAATTTCGTTTTTCTATCACCTCGACTCTCAACTGCTGACCAAAGTCAGCCAATATAAATATCTTGGAATCACAATAACCCATGACCTCAGCATGAATAGCCGCAGTTCTGACGTATGTAACTCGTCTTTCAGGAAGCTTTGTCTCCTCAGGCACAAACTATTTCACGCTTCCTCTGGTACTAGATTACTGGCTTACACTTCACTCATCCGACCAAAACTAGAATATGCATGCATAGTGTGGGATCCCTATAAGAAAATTAACATCAGTAACGCTTTAGAGATGGCCCAACGTAAAGCTGTCAGGTTTGTGTTTTCTAAACATAGACTGAGTGACTCTCCTACTAGCTCAATGAATCAACATAATATTCAAATGCTACAACTACGCTGGAAAATATAACGATTGAAATTTCTTTTCTTGCTTAAAAAGAACTGTTTGTCCCTCCACCCTCAGGCTTATGTTAAACCACTTACAGCGCACCGCACACGGCATCGTCACGCTCATTCTTTAACACCTTATAACACCCAAACTAACATCTAAGTTTTGCTTCTTCCTGCGCACTGTAACAGATTGGAACAGCCTGCCATTATCACAATTGATAAACACCGATTCTATTTAACGCATGTGTCTTTAATACTAAGGGTATCACCATGTCGGCAAGCATTGTTACGGTTTTATTTGTTGTTTTTTACACGTGTATTTGTTTGATACCTTCCGCACCTTCCTTATTCTATTATTTGCAGTATTTTGCAAAGGTCACTCGTTCAACTTCTAGTACTTCTTCTTTTCTCTCTCTCGATAGTCGTTGCAAATGCTCATACATGCGTATGATACTGTTCTAATGTTTGTCAAGTTGTCTTTCTTCAGTGCGCCTTCTCTTAACTTTATTAGTCGTCGCTTTCAATTGTTTCTTCTTCTGATATTTACATATATTGCATTGACGTCCTATTTGCTTTTCAGGTGTGTATGTATATATATGCACGTGCTTATGTAAATATTTATGTATTCTGCCACTCCTGCTTGAGCCACCATTTGGATTTGCCGTATTGTATAAATAAATAACATATATAAATAAAATAGAAGTGTTAAGTACGGTAAAGTGCAGTGATCACAGGGTAGTGAGGTCTAGGCTTCTCCTCAATATCTAGAGAGAAAGAGTGAAATTGGTCAAAAAGAAACAGGCCAACCTAGACGCAGTAAGGGCAAATGCAGACGAATTCCGTCTGGCACTTGCAAACCAATATGTAGCCTTAAAAGAGAGGGGTGAAGTTGACAAAGAGGTAACGAATCAAACCTGAACTAGGCTCGCTTAGAAGCAGCAATTGAAGTGGGAGGTACGGCAGCAAATCATCCAGTTGATAAACTATCCCAAATAATGAACTACGTAATAAAGAAACGACAAATAATAAAAGTGTCGAACTCAAGATATCAGATGTAATTTGCAGAAAATTGATCAACACGAAGAAAATAAGAGATATCCGAAATTAGAAAGTGATGACAGGCCATTTACGGAAGCGAAGATCTTGGGAGCCTGGCCTCACAGTTCATTGACCCAGAAAGCAGTTCGAGTGCTTTTTCGCTACCTGAGGGCAACAGACTTGAGTGCCCGACTATAGACATCCTACACCTAATTTCTCTCTCTCCCTCTTTCACACCTCATTCCCCTCCCCACGTGTAGGGTAGCAAACTGGACTCAGTCTGGTTAACCTCCCTGCCTTTCCGTCTTCCCTTCTCTCTCTCTCTCTCTCTCTCTAGAAAGCGAAAAAACACTGAGGAAGCAGGAAAAGATGGACACAGCATGAAATCAATGAAAACTTGGTATAGGACAGGGCATGGTGCATGCACTCAAAGCATGCTACTATCAGCAATTTCAAAGATGCCGTAAAAGCAGCGGAAAAATTCTCTACTGACCAGTACAATAGCCAGAGGAGCTAGGATACCTCGATTCGAAGTAGTAATGAACAGGCTACAGAGGCTCCTTCCATAACTAGCGATGAAGTTTGAAGGCCTTTGCAAGTCATGAAACGGAAAAAAAGCAGCAAGAGAAGATGGAATAACGGACGATTTATTAAAGGTGGAGGAGACATTATGCTTGCGAAGCTTGTGGCCCTTTATGCGATACGTCTAATGATTTCAAGGATTCCAGAGAACTCAACAAATGCCAACATTATAATAAACTGCAAAAGGGGAGATGTTATAGAATTGAAAAATAATAGGCCGATTACCTTACTCGGAGTGTTTTATAATATATTGACCAAAATTATTTTGAATAGAATAAGGCCAACACTTCTGTCAACTAAGACAACATGCTTACTTCAGGATCGGGTACTCTATGGTTGATCACATCCATTTCGTTAGTCACGTAATCGATAAATCTGCGGAGTACAACCAAGCTCTCTTCATGGCTTTCATAGATTATGAAAATTAATTTGATTCGATAGAGATAGCAGCAGTCATAGAGGAATTACGTAATCAAGGAGAACCAGAGGCTAGCGTAAGTATCCTAGAAAATATCTAAAAAGATTCCACAGCTACCTAGATTCTCTACAAGTAGAAAGTAACCTATAAAGAGAGGGGTCAGGCACGGAGACACAATCTCTCCAATGCTATTCACTGCATGCTTGGAAGAAGTATTCAAGCTATTAGGTTGTCAAGGCTTAGGAGTGAGGATCAACGGCAAATGTCTCGCCAACCTTAGATTTGCATATGGCATTGTCCTGCTCAGCAACACTGAGGGCGAGTTACAATGAAAGGCTGAGAAACATAACAGAGCGAGCGTAAGAGTGTGGTTGAAGATTAATATGCAGAAGACAATGATAATGATCAAAAGCCGGACACGGGAACAACAGTTCAGGATTGCCAGTCAACCTATAGAGTCCGTGAAAGAGTACGTTTACCTATTTCAGTTACTAACAGGGATTGCTGATCATGAGAATAATTTTTATAGCAGAATAAAAATTAGTTCAAGTGCACACGGGCAGACATTGTCAGATACTGACTGGAAGCTTACCACTATCAGTCAAAAGAAAGGTGTTCAATCCATGCGTTCTACCGGTGCTTACATATAGGGCAGAAACTTGAAGGACGTCAAAGAAGCTCCAGAACAAGCTAAATACGGCGCAACAAGCGATGGACCGAGGAATGTGAGGCGTAAAGTTAAGAGATAGGAAGAGAGCGGTGTGGATAAGACAGCCAACGGAGACAGCCGATAGTTTGACATGAAAAAAGAATGGAGCTGGGCAGGTCATGCAATGCGTAGGTTAGACAATCGGTGGACCATTAGAATTACAGTACGGGCACCAAATGAAGGGAAGCGCCTCGAGTAACGCAGAAGACCAGATATGAAACTAACAAATTCGCAGGTGCTAGCGGAATCCGTTGGCGCGGGACAGGGGTAATTGGAGATTGCGGAAACGAAGACTGATGCTGCGGGCCTGACTATGGCAATTTTGAGACGATAGAAATCTTCGATTTTATAGAGCATGATTTATCGGATTTTGTCCACGTGTGCATTGTTAAATCTCTCCATGTGTGCGTTTTGCAATCCTGCTTTCTGATGCTGTGCGTAATACAGCGCTAGCCTTCATCTTTGCCTCGTGTGCAGCTTGCGCGTCTTTAGCACCGCATGATTATGTGATTGCATGACGTAGCCTTAGCTACCTGCTGTGTTTACTAGAATTGCCATGCTCTTTTTACGCTTTTGTCACCATGTACTCGCTTTGTATTCTGTTTGACTAGGGCTTCAGTAGGCGCAGGTTCGTGTGGAACAAAGCGATAAGAATCTGCTGTCCAGATACATAACTGTGCCGCGACTACACTTGCATTTACTATAGAGATATATATATATATATTATGTCTGTGCGAGAGAGAGAAGAAGGAAGCCCAAGGGCTCGATTTTTTTTTATTCTGACCACATAAATATAACAGACAATCATCGCAAGGCAAATATCGTGGAAATTAGCGGCGTTTGAAATCCATATGTAGCAAAGAATAAAGGAAAGGGAAATGAGAGTACAATTTCTCGCCGGTGGAAGCCAAACCCACAACCTCCACATTACGCTATCGTTGCACTTACAATTGCGCTACGGCGAAAGTCATCAGTTCGCACACTAACTTCGAAATTTATGTCAGCTAGGTATACTCCTAGGAGCGTTAGCGAGCCCAACTCAAAGTATCAGACCCTCTGAGTGGAATTGTGGTTTGGTGGGTAATTGTGACAATGTGAAAATGTCATCACAATCAACACACGGCGACCATTTGAAAAATTTAGTTGGTCTTGGCACGAGAGAAGTATAGGTGCAGAAACAAAAAGAACCGATTGTGGCCTAATTAGGTGGCTCGCAAGACCGCTCAATGCATGCAAATTTTGTCTGTTTAAAGAACTATGAGCCCGTGCACAGCCACAAACGTTTAGCACAGTTCATTCGTGCAGCAGAGGTGGCACCGAATTTCTCTCTCTTCAACAGCCCAGTTTCGCTAGCGGACTTGACCGTACAAAATAAACTCCTGGGCTGTCCATTCGACGCATATAAATCGAATGCACATTACTGTAGATAATGTGTACCAGCCCCTAAGGCGTTATGCACAAACATTCGTTCCGCATAATATCCTAATCTTTGGCAGAACTAAAGCGCGCGATTTATTTTTGATGAACCAGCTCTTCTATGCGCTGGCAATAATTAATTGTTCTGGAGTTTACATTTAGGCATTTAACCGAATCCTTGCAACCTTTATTTGGTCATTCGGCTACGATCTAATGAGGCATGACAATAATCTCAGGCCAGTTAGTGCCGTAGGATTTGGACTGGGTCACGTTGATGTTATACAGCTAGTGTTTGGTTTCTTCTTTTTCTGTGACTGTTTTAACCCATTACTTCGGGTGTTCTAATAAGTTAATATGTCAATCGTTTACCAAATTTAGGAATTTCCACAATTTTTTTTTTTGACGTCGATACATGCAGGGATTCATGTGTGAAGTATACCTTTCAGTGCGCCTTCTGGCGGTGAGGTAAGCAAATGAATGCTTATTCTCTGCCGGAAGCAAAAGCCTGTATAAAAATTTAATTGATATGCTGTTTCTACATCCGTTATACCAATCACTGTACGTCTGCTTACCTGCGCCTAAGGAGCAGCGAGGCTCCCTCGAATGCTCCAGAAAGGGCGAGACCCCGGTTACAAGGCCTCGAAAGAGCTCTGTAATCAAATCTCTAAAATCTCTGTAATTAATACTTCTGTTTCTATACGCATAGTACCTGTTTACTTCCAATATGGATACACAGATATTTCAATTGAACGTCAGAGGTCTTCTCCCAAACCTTGATGATGTGCGAGAACTCATCCACAAACACAATCCAAAAGTGTGTGTTTACAGGAAACACACTAAAAATCGAAGCACACAAATTTTCTCCTACACTGTGTTATGTTTCGCAGAGATCGCGATGATGCCTTCGCATCATCGGGCGGCGTTGCCATTGTTATTCATAAAAGCGTAGCGTGTCAACGTTTGCAGCTACAAACGCCCCTTGAAGCAGTGGTGTTTCGATCTGTTCTCCTAAACAAAGTCATCCCCATTTGCTCGCTTTACATACCCCTGCATTACCAATTAAACAAACATGAATTTGAGTCCTTTACATATCAACTGCCAGAACCTTATGTTGTTCTTGGCTATTTCAATGCACACAGCAGCCTGTGGGGAAACTCTCGTGTCGATGTGCGAGCTCATCTCGTTAAACATTTCCTTTTTTTTGTCCGGTGCGTGTCTGATGCATAAGGAGGAATCCACATATTACTGTCTTGCAAACAGAACCTTTTCTTCAATTGATCTTAGCCTAGTTTTCCCGTCTATACTGCCTGAACTCGAATGGTAAGTTACCAACAATCCTTACGGGAGCGACCACTTCCCCATACTGTCAAGATCACCTAAAAAAAGGGAATATCCACCACAGGCTCCTAGGTGGAAGATTGAGACAACTGATTGGGAGAAATTTCGAACGCTTACTAATATCTCATGGGCTGACATGCCTTCGTTAGGAATTGATGCTGCAGTGGAGTATTTTACAGCCTTCATAATAGATGCCGCATGCAAATGCATATCAGAAGTAAATGGCTTAGCGTGCAAACGGCGTGTCACGTGGTGGAAAGACGAATGTAGGATTGCTCGTAAAAAACATAACAAAGGGTGGGTGTTGCTACGCGCCTCTCCCACTGCACTGAATCTTGTTAACTTTATTAAAGTAAAGTTCCAAGGCAGGAGAACACGCCGACAGGCCAGGAGAGAGAGTTGGCAGAAGTTCTTATTGGGCATCAACTCGTATGCAAATGAGGCCAAAGTCTGGAGCAAGGTTAATAGGATAAGAGGGCGAGAAACATAATCACTCCCTTTGGTAAATACACAAGGTGATACACTGCAAGATCAGGCAGACTCTTTGGGGAGCACTTTGAGCGTGTTGCGAGCTCAATCCACTATTCCCAATCCTTTATTAAACATAAAGCAATCAAAGAAGGTAAGCCAATCAACAAAAATCCAGACAGATTGAACCGTATAATGGACCTTTAAGTATTGCCGAGTTGAGAGCTGCCTTGAACATATGCAAAAGCACTGCACCGGGACCTGATAGAGTCATGTATGACATGACCAGAAACTTACATACGGACACACAAAACATGCCTCTGTTTTCTCTGCTGAAGTTTATACTGTATGGGTTGTTAAAAAGATTATTACTGGCAAGTACAAAAACACAGTCATATACACTGATTCGTTAAGTACACTGAAGGCTCTAAATCTGAAATCTGAGTATGAACCCCTGTTAGGAGATATACTAAACATGGTTACGCTTAACAAATACGGAAGATCAATCCGCTTCTGCTAGGTACCAAATCATGTTGGGATACCGAGCAATGAAACAGCAGATAGATGTGCATCGATGGCAGCGCACAAAGACATCATAAACACAACACTTCCATATATATAGTATCCGTGCCACTAAGAAGGCTTTGACGTCAAAGTGGCAACACGAATGGGACTATTCTACAGAAAACAAGTTACATCTCACTAAACCCGTACTTGGTGAGTGGAAGTCGTGCAACCACCAGGAGCGCTTCTCTGAAATAGTTCTTTGCCGACTAAGCATTGGGCACACCTCTCACACAATTATCTACTTACAAAAGAATACGTGCCGACATGTGAAAAATGTCAAGGAACACTAACAGTCACGCATATATTACTCACATGCACATACATTGAAGTACAAAGACGAAACCTTTTGCACAACGGATATCAAATGCACATACCTTTACATTCTGCTTTAATTTTAGGAGATGATTCGATAGTCCCATTACCGGACCTGCGTAAATTCCTTGACGACACTGGCTTTTTACACAAAATAGAAATTAACACAGCCTTTCTCCTCTTAAATAGTATTACAAAACACCTCATGTTTGGCGCAGCATACCCTTAGCCGCTTTTGCGCCACTAAACCGCGTTTAACTAACTAACAAGTTAAACTACTCACACTTTTCAACGGTATTGGGGCTGTGGGATACTTCCCCTCCACATGGAAACAAGCGATTGTGGTTCCTGTTCTGAAGCACGGAAAAGACTCTTCCTTGGCAGCAAGTTATCCTCTGATAGCTCTCACAAATTGTCTGCGTAAGGTTTTTGAAAAAATGATTAATCGCAGACTCGTACATTTCCGTCAACTCAAGAATATGCTCGATCCCTATCAGTGTGGCTTCAGACAAGGGTGGTCGACAACCGATCATCTTGTGCGCATTGAAGGATATATCCGCGATGCATTTGTACACAAACAGTATTTCTCGATATGGAGAAGGCATATGACACAACATGGCGTTACGGGGTCTTGCGAGACTTGTCGGGAATGGACACCTGCGGAAATATGTTGAAAATAGTTAAAAGGTATTCGTGGAATCGTATTTCCACGTGAAAATCGGCAACGTATTATTGCGACCTTTTATACAAGAAACTAGTGTACCCCAGGTAGGCTTACTCAGATGCACACACTTTATCGTTAAGATGAATACACTTCGTGCTTCTCTACCACTGGCCATTTTCATTCCGTCTATGTGGACGATGTACAAATAGGTCACAAATCTTGCAATCTTACAGTGTGCGAAAGACGGGTACAGCAGGGCTTAAACAAGGTATCCTAGTGGGCAGACCAAAATGGATTTAAAATCAACCCACAAAAAAGCTCTTGTGTTCTCTTTAGAAAAAAGAGAGGCCTGGTCCCTAACCCTTGTGTAGAACTGGGTGGACAACAAATTCTATTCAACAATGACCACACATTTTTAGGTGTTATTCTTGACTCCAGGCTAACTTTTATTTCACACATACAATGTCTTAAAGCTAAATGTCTAAAAACAATTAATTTACTTAAAATTCTATCCCACAAAAGATCGGGTAGTGACAGGAAGTGCTTACTAAATCTTTACAGGAGCCTAGTCCTATCACGGTTAGATTATGGTGCCGTAGTATGTCACTCTGCCGCACCGAGCGCGCTTAAGATGTTAGTCATCGTTCATCATCTGCGTACCCGTCTGGTGACTGACGCATTTAAAACATGCCCTGCCGAATGTCTATATGCAGAGTCTGATGAGTGGTCACTCCATCTTCAGAGGACATACATCAGCTTCACCTATTTTCTCAAAGTGCGCTCTAATGAAGAACATGCGTGTTTCACAAGCGTTAACGACTTGACATCTGAAACACTTTTTCATAATAGACCCTCTATGAGACTTTCTTTGTCACTGCGTGCAAGAGAGCTTAGCGAAGAAATGGATGTCCCAATTCTCGAACATCGCTTATTGCCTCCAGCTAAGCTACTACCGCCCTGGGAGTGGCAGGTGATAGACTGTGATGTATCCTTTGTGGAGGTCACAAAGCACGATCCTGAACTTGAAATTGCTACGCATTTCTGTGAACTTCAGTCGAAGTACTGCTGTTCCAAATTCTACACAGACGCGTCAAAGTCAGATTCCGTTGTATCTTATGCTGCTGTTGGTCCTTCCTTTTCTAAATCTGATGTATCGAATCCCTTAACGAGTATCTTCTTTGCAGAAGCCTATCCTGTACTGTCTACAGCAAAACATATATAGAAATTAAAACTTGACAGAGAAATAATATTCGCAGACTGGTTGTCTTGTAAAAGCGCTCATCTCTTCACAAAACTTTACAAATACGGTTTTCATTGAACTTTACTTTTATGCAGCATTTATTTATCATAGAGACATGTATTAATATGCTGGGTACCTGGCCATAGAGGCATCAAGGGTAATATACTAGCTGACAAAATGGCCACATCACTCACATCACTAACCACTTTTCCTATGGTTGCTGTCCCTGTCACAGATCTGAAGCATTTCTTAAGAAAGAAACTGCCACAACACTGGACAACATCTAGAACGCAAAACCAAATAATAAACTGCATGTTGTAACGCCCCAGTTAGGTTTTTGGCTCTTCCCAACAAAATCTCGGCGAACAGATGTCCTATTCTGTCGCCTCAGAAAAGGGCACACATTTGGTACCCAGAATTTTCTGCTTACTGGAAATGAACTGCCAACCTGTGGTCGATGTCGTGAGCAGATGACCGTTCTTCACATCCTCTTGGAGTGTCGGAAAGCGGAATCTGAAAGAAACAAACATTTTCCTCTAGCATACCAGCAGCACATCCCCCTTCATCCGTAAATGTTACTCGGCGCAGAACCGCTCTTTGACACCAATGCAGTCCTTGGGCTTCTGAAAGATGTTGATTTGCATGTTATTAGCCCCAAACGTTCCTAGCGTCTCCTCTCTTGAGAGGATGCCGCTGTGATAGCATTTCGTATAGCACATGCCTCTAAGCCCTCGTGTTTTAAGAGCTCCGGCGGGGCAGTAGTGCTCCAGGTAATTTTACCATCTCACATATTTTCTATTTTGAATCCTACTTTCACGATGGATTTTAATGCTCATACAACGCGGGATCTTTTATTGACATAATCTTATTACAGATAGGTTTTACGCATTCTAGAGGAACTATTTTTAAGGCCCCTGTACAGCCACGCCGCATAAACTTTATAGAACTCATAACTATATTGCGAACTAATCACCACGGACCTTGCGCTCGTTGGCCATACCTGGCCCTTGGGCCAATAAAAACCATACAATCATTCATTACCTGGACATAACGTGCACACACGAGTATATGAGATGGCGATTTCTCCATAATACAAAACATTCTTCTACAAAGTGCATACTAAAACGATACCTGGTAAAGCCTGTTTGAACTGAAAAGGCATTTTGTATTTTCTTATGACTGTGGTCTCTATTCTGTACTGGAAACCATATAACACTGCTTTATTGACTGCAAGGACGCCACCTTGCTTCGGGACGCTCCCCAAAGAATTTTTACATAGGATCTCGATGTATCTCGTCATGCCATGTGATACGTTAGTCCACCTAAATGTCAAGAGGTGCCTTTCGACATGCTGCTAATTAGGGCGTTGCACAGTCGAAAACTCGCATGTTGTATCGGAACACAGAACACATTGTATCTTCAGAATCACATTTCATTCAGATGATTTCAAACGTTAAAGATTTGCATGATCAAAGAAACCTTCAACCCACACTGGAATCCATTGTTGATGAAGTGTATCGTTTTGCCTCCCTTTTAGAGAACTGTTCCCTGTAAGGATGATACTGTGAAGCGATTGTTTTGTGCATGCAGACGCGAGCTATGAATAGTTTCGCCGGTATGTAACTACCTTACGCAGGTATGTTTTATATTCGTAATAAATATTATGAAAGCAAAGAGAAGTGGTTATAAAGTGATGGTTAGAGTAGTGGGGTGCGGCGTGTAGACGCCGAAGATGAAATCCCGCAGCCAGTCACGTTTTTTTTTTTGTTCTTTGCATGAGTAAGAAGGAACCTACTCTACGAGACTCATATCAAAGGCCAACCGACTAACGACAGAGCCAGGCGAAAACACCGAATGACAGGCAAATACAGCTTTCCTGGCTTTCAAATGGCTTCACTCTGGTTGCTGCAACGACGTTTTCTACATCAATTTCGAGAAAGACGACTTCCTACACTAGCTACACCTGTATATACAGTGCAAGCAAAGGAAATGACCCCAATTGTAGCACGCTTGAGGACACAAAAAAGATGTAACACTTCTAGAGCATAGCTATTAGGCGCCCGATAATGCGTTTCGCGTGGGCGTCGTCTCTCGGCATAACCGAGCAAACAAATGCAGCGAAAGATGAAAGAGCGAACAAAGGGTGCAACGGCAATGAAAGTTGGTTATAGAGAAGAGAACGCAAGGTGGAAAGCGGAAGACTAGGATGCATCGGAACAATGAGGCGGAAGGCGGAGGATCAGGGTATGGCGAAAGCGTGATAAGGCGGAAAGGCGCTGTGATTCGCAAGACGGGCTCTGTGGTGACGATAGCTACAAAATGGCGCCACAGTAGCGCATCGCCGTCTTTTCGCCGGTGGCACGCGGCGCGCTCATCGACTGATACCATATATGGTATCAAAGCGCTGCATGAGCGGAGTCCCGTCGGCGGCGGCTGCTGCGAATTGCGCACACGCGTCACCCATGCGCTGCCTCTCGTGATTTCCCGATTGGCGAGGCAGTCGCGCCACACTTCGCTCCGTGTACCATGTTCCACGCGAGACAGCACTGCCCACCCCAGCTAACATATCGCGAAATGAACACACTTATAAAGCTGCGGCCAAATTTCGCATTAGGAAGTGTCGTAATCGTCGTGGAACACTTTTATTGATTTCACACACCGATTTCGACTCCTGCAAAAGTAATTTTCCTGAAGAGCCGATCGACTACATTAGTTGAAACAGTCAGCTCAGTGATAAGGTCTGGCTGCATTTGGCTGTGCTTCTCTCCATGCGATGGACACGAAACGAAAACACAACGATTAGGCTGCACAGCTTGCTTGCTCATGCATTTCACTTTACAATCAACTCCAGACGAAGGGCAGTCAGAGGTGCTGAAAAAAACGGGTATTTTCTCTACATTTTGGGCACGCCGTAAAACTATTTTGCTACCACCATAGCCATTGAAGTTATCTTGATACGAAGAAAGTACGAGGTCGTCGACTACTCCTTCTGGTACTATAACAAACTACTTCCAGCAAATCTCAGGGATGAAGTTCTTTTTCTTTGCGGAAAAATACGAATACATCAATGAATCCCTAACCATATTCAGAGTACCTAACACCGCTACAAACAATGAACTGTCGCGTACACTCATTAACTCCTTTCGCAGCTAGAACCACCATTTCTATGTATTCTTTTTAGTGACTGCAATCAGCTGCTTCACTTTGGGTCAGCAATCCGCATTCCTGGACAGTTCTGCACACAGCAAGGCACTCCGCCAGCGGCCGCGCACCACTTAGAGAGGCCACATTACTGGCTCGACCAGCTTTGTTCTAGACTCCCACGTATACGCCGGGCTGCCTGTGTTTGGATTACAGATAATGGACATAACCACATATGTTTTCCTGCGGCGCGAATCTATCAAGCCACCATTGACTCCTTCGTATAAAGGCCCCTTATGTGGGGTTTCGTGTCCCGAGAAAATTCGAAATTGACGATCGCGGCAAAGAAGTGTCGTGTCGAGCGACCGCATGAAACCCGCCTATCTAGAACAATAACAGTTCACGCCTTCCGTCAGTCACACCTAAGCCACCGGCATTCTAGATGAGGAGCCCTTGTAGCGACCGTCCATCCCTTGGTTATCCCCTCTCCTTGGAAATGCAGGTTGCCGCGCGGTGGCGGTGGGGGGGGGGGGGAGGGAGTTGGCCTTTGCTACCCTCACCCTGCCTCGACTTTGAAGTCATTACCCCCCACGCGCCCAACTAGGGCGGCACCCCAGCCACTCGGTAAACCTGCTTTTCCTTTTGAATACAACAAGTCGAGTCTCCGTTCTCAACCTGTCAAGAGGTGCATTATTTTCGTCCGCAAAACGAAGCTCCCAACATCTTTCTTTTAAGAACGATGATACACAGTGGCGAGAGAAAGAGAACAGGCAGACATAATTAGGCATTTGATTCCTTGTCCTTGATTACTTGTCACTGTACTTCTAGATACATACTGCTATCAGTAATTTACCAACAATCTTCAACGCTCTCGAAACGATATGTTTGCTTGATATCGTCTGGTTTTGATCTTTGCACACCAAACTCCTGAGACAAATTATGGCCTCGAATGTTTGTGTGCTATATTTCGTGTTTATTTTTGCTTGAAAGAAAACGAATTGATATAAGCCTCACAAAGCACAGCAACATTCTATAAACAGTACTTCACGGCCACTCTATTCGAATACCTTCATCTTTAAATGAAACACAACACCAATCGCGGATAATACCCCTGGTTTTCGCACACATGCTCTGAGAGTGTAGGGACACTCTTCCGCACTCTACTTCGAACAAGGGGGAGAAGTGCCTCAGAAGTTCACTACTCGCGGACCAGCAGTAAGCCCTCCAGCAGGTCGGCCGCCTGATACTCCCTGTCGGTCCCAACGTGGCAGACGCCCGCTGCGCGATAAGCGCGTCCTGCAGGATCATAATAAATTTTTGCCGTCCAGTTGTTGGGTTCCGTGTTCCCTTCAGTTCGTGGAAGGGAACACGGAACCAGTTCCAGTTCAATTCTACAAGTCCAGTTCCCTTCTACAATGAGAATCAAGGAAAATGCCTCAAGCGTCGGATCTACTATATTTAGATTGGAGTGGGCTTTATTGACAACCACCGCGGTGGCTTAGAGGCCAAGGTTTTGCGCTGCTGAGCACGAGGTCGCAGGATTAAACCAGCGACCACCAGGAGATTAACGTGCCGTGGTAGTGAAGACTATTTTTGACTTCGCTACTACGCCAAGCCTCATAATCAAATCTGATTTCGTTAAATGAAAAGCCAGCATTCCTTCGGGGTTTATGGCGCCTTCAATTATACATATTTGAGCCCTGCTTTCTTTCATATTTCCTTGTATTAAACATGAAATGTTTTTAGTTTCCGTTGTCGGAGACCTTCAAGTGAGCATTAGCCAAAAGCCAGAGCCGTTATACGAGCGCTAACACGACAAAGTCCAGGCAAGTGGCGAGAACAAAGCCAGGTCATCTGGACCCCCAGTCAAAACGTGAGAAAATGTGGTCTCTGGCACCCAACCCTTTTACAAGGACACATTAATGACGCTAGCTAGTTCCCTAACAAGTTAGAAAAATATGGCTTCCGAGTTTGTGCTAATGTTTGTTCGCCATATCTCTCAAGCTGAAACTGCTATTACGCTGAAGTTTTATGTTTCATTGTAAATATCAACGTTCAAAAGGCAGATACAGGGCACTATACAGTGCATTGGCATCTTTTGGCGCCGAAACAGGGTTGCCGGTGCTGAACGCCAGTGGTCCGCGAGTTTCGCGGCGTGGATTTTGCATCGGTTCCAGTGATCACGTGAGGCTGCGTGACGCCTCCTTCCGGTGATTTTCTTCTCGCTCGGCACTGCGCTCTGTCTCTCTCGCGTCTTTCACTGCTTGTCAAGTGCCGCCGTCCGCCAGTTTTCTTCTTCTAGCTTAGCAGCGTTCATATGAACCAGTGCACAGTATGGCGTGGTATGGGGAGGTAGTGTGGGCATGTGTGCTGTTGCAAACTAGCACTACGCCCATTTTAAAACAATGGCTAGTACCTTCTCCGACCAGTCTGTTTTGCCGGTTACCATTTCATGCTTAGATCTACTTCAAGATCAGGAGAGCGAGTAATTGTTAGTTACTGCTGGGTATTTTAGGGTGCACAATACTTCTAGTCTAGAATCGTAATAGCAAATACGTTAGGTCTTTGTGCGTTTTTAGGATGAATCTAAACCGCTATATTTTCTATTTGTCGATCGAAAGTATCTGTTTCTGAATTCCCTCTGCTAACACTTTATCTCTCTGTCCCTAGATCCATAACTAGCCGAGTGGTGCAATTGATTTCTCGTACAAATTGTCTTGTTCTCGGTTAAGGCTGGGGTTGTGAGTGCGGCTGAGCACGACAGCGCTAATCCAGAAGAAAAAAAACGAACAGTGCCACTGCCAAAAGTGTAACGCTGTCGAACAACCAAATAAATGTTACCAAATTAACCAACGCAGTGGTTCTAGGAATGAGATAAGACGCATCGCGAGCAAATGAATTTGATAAAATTAAGAGAACGTGGGAAGAGAAATTATATATCGCTTCGTTTGTCTGACTTCTTCCTCATGCAGAGCATCGGGCATTACTTTGACGCTTTGTAATGCTTGAAAGGAAAAGACTTGAATAAAACAAACATTTTGTTCAGTAGCTATGCCTTCGTGCTGCTCAGTATGAGATTGCGGGTTACCTCCTGGCCCACGACGCCTGAATTGCGATGAGGATGAAATGCGAAAATGCTCCTATACCGAGCATTCAGTACATGTTGAGGATCATCAAAATTTGAAAATCCTGCCTAATAGTGAGATCATGGTGTTCGCCCGTAGGAGTCCAGAATTTATTTTATTTTCCCTCGGAGGAAAATGATAGGGAATTCTTCAAGCTAATAACAAGTGTGCAAACATACTCGAAGCAAGCAATTTCATGACAACGATTGTCATGAGAAATTAAGCACTAAAATAGCATAAATGATACTATAAGTCGACAGCGCACAGAAATGTTGAATCCTAACGGGATGGCTAAGCTGGTAAGGAAGCCACTAAGTCTGAAACAATTACAGTTTATCGAGAGGGCAAAATGGGTGATCGATTTCATTAGACTGGGATTGACGCCTATTAAGCTGGCAAATATTGTGCATACCTTCAGGTTATGGTTCATTTGGAAGCAGTGAGCAAAAAATACAAGTTCTCCAAAGCACAGTTATTAACGGTCAGTATGAAAGCACTAATGTCCAAACTGAATGGCGCTGATGAATACCTCGAGTTTTGCGCTGAGAGTAATGTACCCTCAAGCGTTACCTGGCGCGCTATCGCCGAAGCAGCATTTATTAGATTGTAAAGATATCTGCCCAGCAGCCTGCTTGAATCCCTGGTGTTTTGGGAGAGCAGAGCGAAAGTGAACATGTAAACATTAGTAACATGTAAAGATTAGTAAGAGGCGATCGGAAGATTGGTGGAAGATTGCATGGTGAGGGAAACGACTAACAAATGAGGCGTACACAAACAAAGTTCCCATGGGATTCCGAAACATTGGGGATGGGAGTTCATTGCTAGTTCTTTGTTTTTTCTTGTTTAACATAGGTAGGACATTACATGAATAATGAAAAGAGCTTGCTCACCCGCCGTGGTTGCTGAGTGGCTATGGTGTTAGGCTGCTGAAGACGAGGTCACGCGATCGAATCTCGGTGACGGCGGCTGCATTTCGATGGGGGCGAAATGCGAAAACACCCGTATATATACATTTCGGTGCAAGTTAAATAACGCCAGGTTGTATAATTTCCCGAGTGTTCCACTACGGCGGGCCTCATGATCAGAAAGTGGTTTTACCACGTAAAACCCCATAATTTCATGTTTAAGAGCTTGGTCGCGCAACCCACCGCCCTGTTCCAAAAGGGAATGTGCCAACGCATTCCGACCA
The DNA here is from genome assembly GCF_038994185.2 of Dermacentor albipictus. Classification (NCBI taxonomy): domain Eukaryota; kingdom Metazoa; phylum Arthropoda; class Arachnida; order Ixodida; family Ixodidae; genus Dermacentor; species Dermacentor albipictus. The sequence goes on from NC_091829.1 coordinate 114,053,939, forward strand.
CACAAAGCTTGTGCACGAAGTCATGCTACCTTGCTCGACTGCCGTAAGATTTAATGGGGATGCTCGCGAGTAAGTCGTGGGGATTGTGACGTCATTGCTTTTGCCACTCCCGGCTCGACAATGGATATTTCGATCCATGTAGCATGACGTCATAAAACTGTACACAGGCCTGCTGTCTAAAGGGCGTTGGCGCTGCTTCGTCAGAAAACGCTGGTGCTGAGAACGAACGCAACGTGGTATCGCGGTGATGCCCTCTCCCCTTATACAACACTTGGCGCTTAGCGCGGCAGTACGTGTGCCATATTGCCCGCTCTGCTGCGTCGAGGTGCAGTGCGTGATGTGACATTGCAGCCAACGGGAATTGTGTCGAGGCGCGTGCGTGACTCGGTCTCTCAGCCAATTGAAATGTTAGTTTAGGGGCCGTTTCGCTACTACATATGACAGGCGCCGGGTTTTTCATCATTGGTGTTATACGATCATTAGGATGATAGCCTTAGAGGGCTCATGGTACACAAAATCCGATGTCTAGCGTTACACCATCCCTAGTTATAACAGCAAATTTTATGGCCAGGAAATATATAGGGATTCGAATTCAATACCTTTGCTTGTACTTAGGGCGAATTTAGTTAAGACAGATGACCTTTAGTGGGAGTCGAACTCACTTGGAAATATGGCCAAACCAGCCATATTTGAAATGGAATCCTTCACCATGTGAAATGAAATCCATGTTGGATTCCATTTCACATGGTGAAGGTTGAGAGCCAAGTCTACGGTGACTGCGGTGGGAGTCGCACCCTTATCCTTTGGTGGGATTTGAGCCCACGAATTTTGGTGTTCACTGAGACGAAGTTAATTAAGGCACTCTAACAAGTCAAACAAACGATGTTGGATGGGAGTCGAAACCACTTGGAGATAGGGGCGAACGGGCCGTAATGCCAAGTTGGATTCCAGCAGACATCACGAGGATCTAGCCGAACCCACTACACTTAGTTTTAATTAACCAAGCTATTAAGACACACTAAATTAAGACACAGGTAGCAAAGGTACTCTGGGTCATCACCTTTAAGAGGAATCAAACCCTCGACCTCTTTGGGGGGTACCCAAGACTTTTTGTTTTATTAAGCTGAACTTGTTTAACGCACTCAAGCCAACGACCCAACATGGAGTATGGGCTAATCGGCCATATCTGAAAGTTGGATTTCCGTTAACATCGTAAAGGACGACAGTCGAAGCAACAACGTTTGATGGTAATTAGGACGAATTAAGGCATGCTTCATTAGGGTAGATTTCATTAGGGCCCTCGAAAGCACGACCTTTGGTGGGAGTTGAACCGGCGAACACAGATGTTATTTAGGGATAAGTTTTTTTATTACACAGGTAGTTAAGCTACTAGCGCTCACACCCTTTGCTGGGAGGAAACAAGTTATTGGAAGTAGCAGCGCATTGGAAATTAAGATGTCAAATATTGTAATGAATGTTTCATGTACAGGCAGGCTTTCGCCTTCATCCTCCTTAGTGTAGGTATGCTAAAGTGACTGTCAGCGATTTTGCTACTCCCGAAACCTAGTATGTTTAACTAACTGGGTGCCTTTCTACCGTCGGAACATCGTCCAGCGCCTGTCAACTCCTTGAGATGAAGAACAGTTAGTGTAGCTCCTTCCACATGTTCGCCAATGAAGGAACATTTCTTCGCCTGAAGGACCTCCCCAGGTAGTCAAAAATGGCTTGGTAAGTCGATTTGAAGTACTTATCCGGGAATGCCTGATTCATGCAAGTCAGTTAAAAAGTATTCGGAATGACAATCACGAATAGAAGTCCTAATTTTGACTGTCGAAATGTTCGCGGTCTGAGTAAAAAGCCAATGAACTTTGAACTCTTGAACATCTTGAAAGGGCAGCTCGAGAAGACAAACACAGAAACAGGAAAGACAATGTATTTGTCATCTTGCACTGCCCCTTCGATACGTTAAACCAGTGCCAACTTCCACAGCTGTCAATTCTTCTAATGAAATTTGTGGCACTATCATTTCATTCACTTCTATACTTGACAGAGACGTACCTTTCTTTCGATAATGATAATCAGGTAATTTTTCCGCCTAGCTATAAGGTCTACCGTAATGACCATGGCAGCAATGGTGGTAAAAGCGTTGCAAGAGGAATGCTTATCGTTGCTCCAGGTAAACTTACGTGCGCGCGGCGCATGGCCTTGGAATACGTGACCCAATTTGTACCGTAACATCGGTCCTACCGGGGAAGAAAGTACGTACTATTAGGTGCATTTTACACATCAGCCTCAAGAAATCTATCTTTATTCCAAGAGTATCTAGGATACATTGAGACTACCCTGACTTCCTACCCGAAGCATTATTTATAGTACTAGGACATATTGAAGTGCCCAGAATACAATAGGAGAATTTCTCGATATCTCAGCTAAACAATATTACACATAAAGTGGCCCATTTTCTTGATTTTATTTATTTCAACAACACTTTCCAGCATAACAACGTGCCCAGCTTGCGTGATAACATATTGGTCTTGTGTTTGTCTTCCGTAATGAAAGAAACCTGGTTCAAGCTATCAAGTATCACCCGTGTTTTTCGATTGTGACAGCAGTCAGACAAGGCTTCAACGAAAATGCCCGAGAGCAACCGGAATTTCCACAGTATAATTTCGCCACTGGTGATTACGTCAGTTCTCATCATTAATCTAGGGCACACTTCTCCATTACAATAACGTCGGATGATGTAAATTATCAAGTTGAATATTTCTCTGGCGTTCTCCATGAAGGCATGCGCATGCACGTTCCCCTAAAACAAAGTGCCCCTTCACGGTATGCAGATTGGTGTACAACTTAGCTTCTCAAGTCACAGAAGTACGAAGGGGACGCCCCCAAAAGAGTGAACAGTGAATCTGAGAATCGGAAAGGTCATTGAAGGAGTACCAATGTCTCTCTGAGAGAATGCACCATTGTGGTCACAGCTGAGCAGAAAAAACATGTCTAAGAAGCCTAGAACTTTCTTAAATTAACTGCAACAAAGATAGGCATGACGTAAAAGAGATAATATGTCTGATTCACAAGAAATCACAAATCTATCAAGTGCGTTTTAGATGTGTTTGATAACACTTTAAATCAGATTTCAACAAAAGTGGTGGCCCCACTTCATCCCACCTTACGCTGCTCGGGGGTGATTCGCAAAGAACTGCGTCTATTGATGAAGAATTTGTTACCAAAAGCATTCGCATCCTCATACCATCACTGTCATGTGGTCCCGATCATATTCCTATGGCTTTAAACAATTCGGTGATGCGCTTTGTCAATCATACCTTCCATAAATGACACCTGCCTCAAAACACGACCATTTCCTGCACAATGGGTAACCTCTTCTGTCGCTGCACACCAAAAATCTGTATCGAGAACTGCTGTTAAAATCCACAGAAGGATATCTCTCCTCATCTCTTCCTGTGAAATATTTCAGTATGTGCTGCACCCTTTACTCGCATGCAGCGCAAGAAGCACACGCATACATAAATAATATGGGTTTATAGCGGGCAGTTCAACAGTAAAGCTCGTCGCACGTATGATCCATGCATCAGAAGCGATCGAGAACAGGAGCCAAGTACTGTTTGAAGTTTGTTGATTGTGACTTAATCAAGGCGTTTGATGTTGTCAGTCATGCCCTGTTGCTCCAAAACTCTACGAAACCACTGTTTCCAAACTTCTACTGTTTATGCTAGAAGTCTGTCTGTCAGACCGATAATACTATATCATTTTTCTTAGTTCGTTTGTTTGTTATAACCTCCAATAGGCAGTTTTCAAGCACCAGTGAAGCGGCCAATGGTGCGCCACAGGGCTCCGTCCTTGGACGGCTTCTCTTCAGTATCTTTGTACATGATGTATCCTTATTCACAAAACAATAATTGTTCTTGATTTGTGCGGAGAAATTTGGCAGCCTTCGATAGTGCACTCTACGTCACCAAGACATCCTAGCCTCTGTGTAATGGTGCATGCATAAAAAAGTAGCATTAAACGCCCAAAAGAAAAAAAATATATGTCATATATAAGCAATACACATGAGTTCCCTTCCTTTAGTCACTCGGGAGTGCGAAGTTACTGACCTTGGTATCATCTGTGATTAAGCTCACTATTTCGCCCAACTTGGAATGCATCGCTAAGCGTTGCCGGCGCAACGAATATTGAGGAAGGTCAGAAATGCTGATGTATTTCTTAAGCTGCGAATAACGTTCTGTCAACGTCTGCTGTAACAAGCCGCCATAATTTAGAACCGTAATTGCCAGTATAACATAAAATGGAGTAGAAATAATTTAGCGGAAAATTGTCCCTATATATAGATATTGGAGCACAAGAATGGTAGGCCATGAACAACAGCCTCACTCTCAGTCCTTGTTCGGTCTATAAAACTCGAGTGCAAACGCATAAAAACTGACATATTCCTGTTTAAGATTTAAGCTCGACAATGGTGTCATTGATTGGAGCAATATATTGAAGAATGCCAGCATGAGAATTCCGCTAAATTTACTTTGCGTGTCTAGACCTCTTAATGTATGCACTTTTCGCGTCGCAAATATTCTCTTGCCCAGAATTCTACGGACCTGCAACTTACAAGATTGACATGTTCCACAAAGATTTGAGCACTTTTCGAGCCGCACTCTGAACCATTGAATGTTCTATTTCAAACAATGCATGCGTTCTCCTTGTATGTTCTACGTTGAACGGTGACGATATGACACGTGTACTGTTAAGTCCTCGTTGTCTGTGTGTGTCTGTTCGCGCTGATATATGTGTGTCTAGACTTGCAGTATTGTGAATGCTTACTTTTGGCATGGTATTTGCTGTACAGTTTATGTTATGATGTAATATGGTATGCTATTTATTGTTATGCCATGTTATGCTGTAGTAAATGTTGTAAATTGCAATCATATAGAATGCCCATATTTTAACCCTGTTTGTTGACGTGTATATACATCTGCGTGATAACTGCATACGAATCCTCACGTGCGCTTGTACCAAGACCACCAGGTTGTTCCCGGGTGCGTTAATAAAATTAACCTATTTATTGGAAAAGGCACTGCGTAAATGTCCAATCGCAGCTGATTTCCGCCATCTGCGTGGCACGTTTCCTGGGAAAAATACAATTCGCGAAAAAATATTCTTAAAGGTGTGATATGGAACAGTGATCAAGTTGAAGACTATGAAGGATGGATCTTTATAAGTCACTTGTAGTATCTCTATGAAACGGGCCTGCATGTTCACATTTACCTCCATTATGACATTATACCGCCTAACAACAAAAGTAAAAAAATAAAAAAGAATGTTCAAATTCAAAACTAAGAAATACTCTAATCGTAATACGGAGTTTAAGTATTCTGTACCATTAGCTAATGGTAAACATCTGGATTTTCCCAATCTTCTCGTAATTGTGAAATGAAAAAATAATGCATATACAATGTGCATGTTGGAATCAACGCAAAATGATTCAGAAGCAAAGCAGTTATTGAAATGCTCTGCAGCTGACGGCAACATGTAGAGTTTCATAATTACAGATGTACGCATAAGAACGTACTACATGTATAAAACAATCGAGGATTCTGTACCTCTTGCGTGTTTGTGAATCATCATAGTCCCGTAGGATTGGCCAAACTCGGGCCAACCTCCAGTGTTGCAAAGGGAATGGCCAAATCAAAGCAATATATATGGAATTTGTTGTTAAATATTATTAACCATTCTATAAGCAAGTTGGTGCGCTTTTATCTGTTAGCCGGCGTTATGTCCTCGTGTTCTATGTAGTACTCGTAGATAAGGGTTCAAGAAATTCAATAAAAATAGTTCGCCATTCTATTAACAGATTGATGTGCTTTAGAGATGCTTCTGAGGTGAGATTGCACGTACCGCTTTTTTTTTACAAGGTACATTTTGGTTCGCACAACAGAGCTGTAAAAATGAGGTCAGAATACAAAGTTACATGCGCACATGCGGCCGCACCTAACTTAATGTAGCACGATTTCCATTACAATGGATCTACGGGCCCAGTCGCCTTCCGCGCCAACCGCATTCCGATCAAAGCGGTATAGAAAACCGGTCTTGTAGAGACCTGCAATTTGGTGTTCGAACTTATTCCATAGGCTTCCGCTTCAGTAACTTAACATTCATATTTTTGCTTTCGAATTTTAGATAATATGAAGTTATGAAACAGTTAAGACCGGCGGTTTTTCTTCTTGTGCAATGTAGGTCACCTAAACCCATAAGTTTTTATTTTATTTTTTTTTCAATTTTATTTAATAAGTACTGCTAGCCTGCATTCCAGGCCTTCAGCAGGAGTGGGTTACATTTCGGTACAAATGTACCTGAACAACAAAAAGAGCACACATACAAACAAATGGAACTCGAGAAAAGTGAATGGTGTGTCAAGCACGGTACTGAGTTATATAATTTCGAATGGTAAAATGTTATATATATGAACACACATTATATCGTAATGGTAGATATATGAACGCACATCAAGAGATATTAGACAATTAGACAGGGGGCACGTCACCGCATCAAACACGGTCATGCCAACACCGCTCTCTGTGCAGGCTGTCCTGATATGGACCGTCTCGACGTTGCCGTTTTGCTTCGCTGGCTTGCTGATACCTGATCGACACCGCCCTATCAAGCCACTCCACCTCCCGCCTCTGATTCAGGACGTCGCAGAAGCTAGCGCTTTCCCGCTTTTTCCCGCCTGGAATGAGCCTTTCATCTGGCAACCGGCTGCAACGGAATGCCTACTTAATCCACGTCTGCACCGGCTCGACTTGGGGCACGTCACCGCATCAAACACGGTCATGCCAACACCGCTCTCTGTGCAGGCTGTCCTGATATGGACCGTCTCGACGTTGCCGTTTTGCTTCGCTGGCTTGCTGATACCTGATCGACACCGCCCTATCAAGCCACTCCACCTCCCGCCTCTGATTCAGGACGTCGCAGAAGCTAGCGCTTTCCCGCTTTTTCCCGCCTGGAATGAGCCTTTCATCTGGCAACCGGCTGCAACGGAATGCCTACTTAATCCACGTCTGCACCGGCTCGACTTGGGGCACGTCACCGCATCAAACACGGTCATGCCAACACCGCTCTCTGTGCAGGCTGTCCTGATATGGACCGTCTCGACGTTGCCGTTTTGCTTCGCTGGCTTGCTGATACCTGATCGACACCGCCCTATCAAGCCACTCCACCTCCCGCCTCTGATTCAGGACGTCGCAGAAGCTAGCGCTTTCCCGCTTTTTCCCGCCTGGAATGAGCCTTTCATCTGGCAACCGGCTGCAACGGAATGCCTACTTAATCCACGTCTGCACCGGCTCGACTTGGGGCACGTCACCGCATCAAACACGGTCATGCCAACACCGCTCTCTGTGCAGGTTAGTTATTTACCGCATGCTTGTTGCACCCGTACAAGCAATCCCTTTTTACTTGCGGTGTCGTGCCCACTTGAGTATATCGATTCTTGCCGCAAGTTGATGTACCAGAGTTGCTTACACTGCATCAATGCTTACATTGTTCACCTCTTGCTTGTCCTCTCCGGCGACGTTGAACTAAACCCAGGACCCGTGACCCTAGAATCAATCGCTGCGGCGATATCGCGTCTTGAACAATCACAAAACACTGTACTCACTGAGCTTTCAAACATACGTAGTGCTCAGACTAGCATCGAAAATCACGTCAGCACTCTTTCCCTGAGGATTGATGCTTTAGAAAATATAGTACACACAGGTCAAGCAGGCGGAATAATTTCAGAACCAGGCTGGAACGATGAAGTTACTAGGCTTTCCTCCGAGATTAAAAACCTCACAGAGAAGTGCGATGACGCAGAAAATCGGTTGCGCAGGTCGAACTTGATCTTCTTTGGTATCACAGATGCGGCCGGTGAAACCTGGGAGCAATCAGAGGAGCATGTAATCTCTTTCTGCTCGGAGCATCTTGGTGTGTCGATAAATGCTGATGATATAGAACGTGCGCATCGAATGGGCCGCTTCCAAGAATCAAAAAACCGCCCAATCATTGTCAAACTGGCACATTTTAAGGTGAAGTCAAAAATTCTGAAAGCAGGGCCGAAGCTGAAGAAATCAAAATTTTCTGTTCGTGAGGACTATTCTGCGCATGTTCGGTTAGCCCGGAAAAAGTTGTACTCTTTTGGTAAGGAAAGGGACGCCACGTTCAAAATACGGTACGACAAACTGGAGATCGACAAAAAACAATACATATATGACGCCAATACGGATCGCGTAATCGAACTTTCGTCATAGCGATCACCACCCGCTTCCAAAATTCCTTATAAACAGCTAGCTCAGCCTTCGCAAAGCTCACACGTCACTCCATCTTATCGTAAAATGGCTGTCATGTTCACGAACGTTCGCAGCTACTTACCAAAGAAGGAAGCTGTGGAAGCGCTTCTTGATGATAATTGCTCGGATATTGCGGTCTTTACCGAGTCGTGGCTTACCGCAGATATTCAGGACAGTGAGCTGCTCGAGACTAGTAGAACGTTTAGTGTCTACAGACTTGACAGAGCTGGCCGAAGAGGAGGTGGTGTCCTGATTCTCGTTAAATCAACGGTAGTCTCACACTTGGTACCCGTCCAATGCAGCCTTGAACTACTATGTATTAACCTGTCCCTTAAATTTGGTAACACCTTGCTTATCGCCTGCTACCGTCCGCCAGATTTAGATTGCTCTTTTGTTGATGAGCTGTATTCTGTCCTTTTCCACCTCCAAACCCGCTTTCCGCGAGCGAACTTGGTACTATGCGGAGACTTTAATTATCCGGATATAGACTGGGAACTGTTATCAGCATCTTCTCGTCAGTCGAAGCAATTTATTGACTTAATTCTCACCTTTAATCTGTTCCAGTCTGTTAGAATCCCAACCCGTGGTACCAACATCCTTGATCTAGTATTTGTCTCAAACCCCGAGTTATGTCAGTCTCTCTCGTGTGCTAGGAGTGGCCTTAGTGACCACAAACTACTATTTTTCGATTTGGCTATTCCCATTCCCACCCGTACGCCATCTTTAAAATATATTCGCGACTATAACAAAGCCGACTATGCGCAAATTAACCTTGAACTAGAGGCGTTTCTTTCTCACTTTAGTAAAACTGCTCACAACCGAACCGTTAATAGTAACTGGTTACTTTACAAGCAAAAAATATTTTCGCTCATGGAAACATATGTCCCGCTGATCTGTATTCGCGGAGATGCTGATAAGCACTGGTTTTCTAACGGCCTTCGACGGTTGTTAAGGAAAAAAAAACGACTTTTCCGAGCTGCCAAAAATTCTGCCTCTGCTTCAAAATGGGACAAGTACTTTGAATGCCTCCGGGGTTATACAAATCTTTTGAGGCATTCCAAAAAGAAATTTTTCGATAAAGACTTGCATAACATTATTCGGAATAACCCTAAAAAGTTCTGGAACATCCTGTTGCCAAACCGAAACTCGCCTCAAAATATAATCTTGCACGACCAAGATGGCTCGCAGGTCGCCGCAGAAGACTGCGCAGATGTCATGAACACTTACTTTTCTTCAGTTTTTACCCGGGAACCAGTGCTAAACGTACCCAGCTATCCCAGTCATAATTTCAGCCAGATGCCTCCAATTTCCATTTCAGTCGAAGGCATAGCTAAACTCATTGATAACTTGAAGCCATCAAGCGCTCCCGGGCCGGATGACATAACTACCAAGATACTAAAAGGTACAAGAGATATTTCATGCCAGATATTACAAATAATTTTCAGTCAATCACTTTCAAGTTCAGCAATTCCAAATGACTGGACATTAAGTAAGGTTGTCCCGGTTTTCAAGGCTGGTGACCGCTCTGATCCATCAAACTATCGACCAATTTCATTAACATGTATTGCTTGTAAAATGCTCGAACACATCGTATACTCACAAGTCTCCTCTCACCTGGACAGGAACTCCTTCTTTTTTACCAAACAACATGGATTCCGCTCTGGATTTTCGTGCGATACCCAGCTTTTCGAGTTTACCACCGACCTTCACCTGAACTTAGATTCATCTTTTCAAACTGATATCATCTACCTGGATTTCTCTAAGGCCTTTGACCGGGTTCCGCATCAACGTCTTATTGCTAAACTCTCCTCTCTCTCTCTGGATCCCTTAATATTGTCATGGATTTCTTGCTTCCTCTCAGACCGCACCCAGTTTACTGTTATCGGCAACCACCGCTCCAAAACCTCCAAAGTCATTTCAGGCGTACCGCAAGGCTCTGTCCTGGGACCACTCTTATTTTTAGTCTTTATCAACGACCTTCCTACAAATATCTCCTCCACAATTCGCCTTTTCGCTGACGATTGCGTTCTTTATCGTCGCATAACTACCACCTCTGACCAGAGACTCCTCCAGAAAGACCTTGATATAATAGAAACTTGGTGCACCACCTGGCTGATGAATCTAAACATATCCAAATGCAAGAGCATGCAAGTATCTCGAAAGCTTTCCACCTTTAACTTTTCATACTCGTTAAACTCCACTGCCATATCACGTGTTGAATCATACCGATACTTAGGTGTTGTTATCACTGACAAACTCAACTGGTCTGAACACATCACGAAATTAGTGGCAGAGACATCCAAAACACTTGGTTTCATTAAGCGTGCCCTTTCTTTATCCCCCAGTTATATCAGAAAACTCGCCTATGAGGCGTACGTTAGGCCGAAACTTGAATATGCCAGCTCAATATGGAGTCCTCACCAGCAATATCTAATCGAATCACTCGAAAGCATTCAGAATCGGGCTGCTCGTTTCATCGTTTCCGAATATAATAGACGGGTTAGCATTAGTGCCATTAAATCATCCATTAATCTTGAATCGTTAGCTCATCGAAGGAAAATTTCACGGCTATGCCTGTTTCAAAATCTATACTATAATCGCCCTGACCTGAGAACCACCCTTTTAGTGCCACCCATACGGACATCACGACGTCTTTTCAATTCTATGAGTATACAACGCATAACTGGTTCGACAAACACATTTAATAAGTCTTTCTTACCATTGGCGATTGAAGAATGGAACTCGATTCCAGAACCATTAGTCAATGAACGTGACAACTCAAAATTCAGGCAGCTCATATCGGCTCACTTTGCCAAATAATCTCATAATCGGTAAACATTTCCTGCTTTTTTCATGTATCCAACGCGTATTTCACTTTGTGGTTTCTTCCTTAAGATGGGACATAACAAATGTCACATTTTCTGCTTTTACTTGTGTGTATATATGTCTGTATTGAATTGCATTTTTGTATTGAATTGAATATTGTATTGAATTGAATTTTATATTGAATTGTATTGCAACCTTTTTATTCAATTGCAAACATATGCGGAGCTCAACTGCTTGTGTGTTCTTTGCGTCTTTGCCTTCAACCACGGTTCCATAACAATGTATAACGTTACTTTGCCTGTCTGTCTTTTTATTTCGCTTTATAATTATATGACCACGTGAATACTTCTCTTGTTAACCCCCCCCCCTTATGTAATGCCCAATAGGGCCCTTAAGGGATAATAAATGATGATGATGATGAAGTGCGTTGCTCAACAATTGACAATGTGAAGGAAAGAAGAGAAAAAAAAAAGGTATTTGGTTCGATGCGTTATACATCTCAATGCGATGCACAATATAAGGAAAACATAACTGTAAAAAGATCAAAATAAAAGAAATCAGGATATAAGTGCGACGTTTTCATGAAACGTTGCTAGACCATTGGTGAAAAGACACTATCATTTCACATATTGAAGTGCGGCAGTGAAAGTGGCAACAGAAGAGCTCTCGATTATTTCTCTGGGCAAACGATTCCAATCGCGGATGGTACGGGGGAAGAAAGAATTCATGTAAGTGTTGGTTCTACGATAAATTTCGCAAACTTTTTTTGAATGGAAAGAACGAGTGGAACGCGGCGTAAGAGGTTTCAAGTACGTGTTTTTGTCGATTCCAAGGTTATCATTGTATATCATGTAGAATGTTTTTAGTCTTTCGCGGTATTGTCTTGTTAGAAGGGATTCTAGGTTTGCAGAAGTGAATAGAGCAGTTGGCGATGTTTTGCTGCTGTACGAATTAAAAATGAATCTAGCTGCCTTTCGCTGAATGCTTTCTAGTTTCCTTATATTTGTATTTGTGTGTGGATCCCACACTGCTGCAGCGTATTCGAGTGTTGGCATTATATGCGTTTTGTAGGCCAAAAGTTTTACATCGCTTGAAGCTTTGGGAAGTGTTCGCCGTAAGTAGCTTAGCTGTCTCATGGCTTTCTTGGGTATGTATGTGATGTGATCTTTCCATCGATGATCAGATGTAATAGTTACCCCTAAATATTTGTAACTTGGAACTACAGATAGATTGTTACCGTTGATGCTATAAGTGAAAGTGAGTGGGTTCATCTTACGCGTAAGTCTCATCGCTACCGTTTTGCTGTGGTTTATTTGCATCTGCCACGAAGTACACCAATTTGTAGTCTGGGCTAAAGATTTCTTTAGAGAAACCTGGTCGTCAGAACTGTGGATTTCATTATATAGGATGCAATCGTTCGCAAATAAGCGGATTTTTACCTGTATGTCTTGAGCAATGTCGTTTTTGAAGATTAAGAAGACTAACGGCCCAAGAACAGAACCTTGGGGGATACCTGAATGAACGTAGGCAGTATCTGAACTGACATCGTCGATGGACACTGATTGCTGCCTAAAAGATAAGTATGCTGCGATCCATGCAAGAAGGGAATCGATTTTGAGTATAGGTCTTAGTTTCGAAAGAAGTTTAAGATGTGATACACGATCAAAAGCTTTCTCGAAGTCAAGGAATATGATGTCAACCTGACCAGATTTATCCAACGCTGCGGCAAAGTTGCGAATGCTCTCTAGTAGTTGCGTTTTTGTAGAAACTCCTCGTCGGAAACCAAACTGGCGACTATCGATTATTTTGTTATCTTCAATGAACCTCGAAATATGTTTAAAAATAATGTGTTCGAGTACTTTAGCGGAAGTGCAGAGAAGAGAAATTGGCCTATAGGAGGTAACAATGGATGGATCACCTTTTTTGGGTATTGGAGTTATTCTGGCGCATTTCCAATCACTGGGAATTTCGGCGTGTGACAGCGATTTCCTAAGTATTAAACATAAGAATTTTGCGCACCACTCAGCATATCGATGTAGGAAAGCGTTAGGGATTCCGTCTATTCCAGATGATTTTTTGACGTCTAGTTTAAGTAAAATTGATAGTATTCCCTCCTCACTGATAGTGATGTCATCAATTGTTGGAACCGCTTCAAACGTCAAAAAATGTGGAACGATATCATCGTCGTCAGTGAACACCGAGCAGAAGTAGTTGTTAAGTGCATCAGCCATTTCCTTCTTATCAGTTCTAGCCGTACCGTTAATTAGGAGACTCGTGATAGATTTCTTTTTTTTCGGAGATAGGTGTTGCCAGAATTTTTCTGGGGATGTAGAAAAAAAGTTTTTAAGGACACATTTTGATAATAGTCCCTTGCCCTCTTGATGTCGTGCTTTAGTCGAGTTCGCAGTGCAGATAAATTATGGGTACTATCAGCAGAGGGCCGTCGCCGGTGCTGCCTACTTGCTTTTTTTACTTTTCTTCCCAGTCGAACAATATCTTTTGTTATCCAAGAATTCGTAGTACGTCGCTGTCTCCGCTTCCAAGGTATAAAATTGTTCATGCATTGCCAGACCGTTTCTTTGAATAAACACCACAACTGTCGACAGATATGTTGCTTGATTCGTACCGGGACACAAAAATATAAAATGAACAATCTAATGTATCTAGTATGTCGACATCGCTTGCCTGGTTAAACAAGGGAATTAGCCTATCTTTTCTCTGTTTTTCAGGCACGACGTTAACTGGGATTGTGAGACAAGTCATTTTGTGATCCGATGTCCCCTCAAAAAGATGTACTGTCGGGTTTCGTTTGAGCAGTGTATCGTTAACGAGGAATAAATCTAAAACAGAAGCGGTAGTTCCGTAGACGCGTGTTGGTAGCTTTACAAGTTGGGTTAAAGCATGGAGGAGGACAATGTCAATGAGAGGCTCAGCGCTAGCAGAAAGTGCATCAGGGAACTCGTCTGCCCAGCTGACATCTGGAACGTTGAAATCTCCGACTAGTAATAAGTTGCTCTTACTGTTTCTATGTACATACAGGAATTCGTTAAGTTTCTCAAAGAAAACACTGGGTGAACTTGGTGGGCGATAAGATGTCCCAACCAGAAGGTGGAGATCCCCTGAAACAAATTTTACTATAACACATTCAACGTCCGCGATATCGGGTAACCTCGTGGCAGTCAAAGATTCGCGAAACATAACTGCTACACCACCGCCGCGAGAGCCCCTATCTTTCTTGTAAATTCTATACCCGACTGGTGTAATGTGCGAGTCAATAATGTCGCAGTGCAGCCATGTTTCCGTGATAACTAATATATTCGGGTTATGGGTGATCACAACAGTATCAAGGTCCACCGCTTTATTGACAATGCTGCAGGCATTTATGTTCACACAGCAAAGCGTTCTTTCCGTGCAGCGTCCTTGTCATTTTTGCTGTGCACTCACTTTTCTGTGTTTATGACGAGGGGCGATTTTCATTTCGGCAGTGTTCCGTTCAAACAATTCGTTGTCAATTTTAACTTTATCGTGAATCAACCTCACTTTTCTGCCATTACGTCTCGCGTCAGCAGTGTTATCCCAAAGGTGCTTCCTAAGCTGTCTCGTTGCGGCTGAAAATCTTCAGAAATCGATACACAGCTTCCTTTTAGCTTAAAGCAATTTTTGAGCACCATCATTTTTTCGCGATGGTCGAACAACTTCAGTATCATAGGCCGTGGTCTATTCGATTTCGTCGTTCCCAATCTCTGAATTCTTTCGACAGATAGCACTTGCAAGCCTAGTTTAATTCGGAATAGATTGTCAACTACACATTCTGCAAGAAGTTCAGGCATTTCCCGTGTGGTTTCAGGAATACCAAATATGATTAGATTATTCCTTCTACCTTGGTTCTCGATGTCAACTAACTTTCTTTCCAAATTTTGGATTGTTATTTCCATATATGTCATTTTGTAGCGAAATTCTTTCACTACAGCCAGAGCCGTCTCTACGTCTTTACGTTTTCCCTCTATTGCGTCAAACCTTTGCTGCATGCTTTTTTGATCATCAAGTAGCTGTTTTAAAAGCTGTTCAGTGCTCGGACCAGGATTAGATTCTATGTCTCCACAGAGCATAAGTAAGGACAGTACAATGTTTCGTATACACAACATAAAGCTACAAACACAGTTGGGGCACGTCAGCTGGACCAAAAATAGGTTGCTAGATTTGATAGATGAATACGTATTACTAACCTGCGTGAAAAACGCAAGGGGGTTTGTCATGATGTTGACAGATGGCCAACCGACATGCCCACTAAAGTGTTGATGGCTCTCTGGTCTTCTTAAGTAGGTCGAGGTCGAGGGGGGTGGCGGCGTCCCGTCAGTGATCCTGGCAGTGACGTGGTCCGATGACACCAGCGCGCACGCTCCGAAGTGCAACTTGATTGCGCAGGCTCCGGCGGATGGCTTTGGTGCAACTATGTGCGACAATCTGTCAGGTGCTGCGGCTGGTACTGCCGTTCCTAGTAGCAGGATCTGCGTGAAAAACGCAAAGGGGTTTCTCATGATGTTGACAGATGGCCAGCCGACATGCCCACTCCAGCCGACATGCCACATACTATAATAGTAGTCAAAGAAAAACTGTCAAGCGAATTGGGGTTGGTGCCAAGCATTCTAGGAAAATAATACATTCAGCAGCTAGAAACTCCTTCTACGAACATGTGTGCAACACATTTTTGGTAGGTAAAAAATGCTTCTATTGGAACCTTTTAATGGTTCCGGAGGGCATTGAAGCCAAATTAACATTATGTTGCTGCATGTGTAAGGTAATGGCGATGTGTTGATTCCTGCAACTTCTTGCGTCACATTTTTTCACATGTGGCGCTCAAACAAATCACGGCCATTGCAGCGTCAGCGTTTTATTTTGCGTCTATTGCCCATAAAATAGCGAAGTGAGGCTGCGGCATAAAACTGAAGTCAAGAGTTCAACAGCGACTTGCACTTGCAATGTTTTCAGGAAGCAGCCTTCGGCCCTTGTTGAATGCTAGCAGTCTTACCCCTACGTGCGTGAGTGCCTTTCCCCTTTACGGATATTGGCGTAGTATGTCCCGCCTTTTAATTCGAAGCAGTATGTCAATACTCTGCACATTTCTGTTTTATGTATTTTGGCCATTTACAATGTTATGCACAACTGTGCTTTAAATGGGGATATAGCGATGAAAGGCGCATCCAGGTTCCAGATGTTGGCGGGTCTTTTTAACACAAAGTGCTTAAAGTTTCGCCATAGTCGTAGGGTTTTACGACGCTGCTTCAGGCGCTAGCGGAAGCGGCGAAGGAAAATGACGCTCGCTTCTATAGCGACCAGTACTTTTTGTTCTCGCTTTCCTCGGCGAATACGTTCCCTCGACCGAGAAAGCATTCGGGAATTTTCATTTCGATTCTTCACCAGAAGCATTCACTTCGAAATTCTAGGCTACCGGCTTCCGCGAGTTTTGTTTGCTACAATCACGTCGAAACACGTAACAATATGTTTATTACAACGGTCGTAACCTTGGCATGTATATATGCTTTCTTCATGAGGGTGCTCGTTCTTTCTGAATGTCGGATATATACATCATAAATATATATATACATATATATATATATATATATATATATATATATATATATATATATATATATATATGAGTTTGCATATTCAACGAAAAACGAGAACAGAAATGTCAGTGAAACCAAATTTACCAGTCGGCATTACGCTCACATTTGAGAACGTACACGTGCTGCGACGGAAGGCATAGTTCGGCACTCTCTCTAGCACCTTGTCCTGACTCATATTTGCTGCCCACTCAATTCAGAAGCGTGAGCTGTGGAGCGTCGGCGAGTGACGAGTGGCTCATGTGAGCGAATCGGAGTATAAACGAGAGCGAGCAGCAGGAGTGAGTGGCGAATGAGGTTAGTAGGAACGCAAGTCACTGACGGTGATTTTAAGTGGGAGTGAGTGAGTTACCGTCGGTGAGTGTGAGTGAGCGTGAGTGGGCGTGAGTATTGAATGTGAGTGCGTGCAAGTAATGATGTAAGAGAATATTGGTGCGAGGGAGTACTGGTGTGTAAAGTGGTGATGAGCTGGAACGCGGGTGTGAACCGACAGCTCTGAGTACATGCAAGTGTGAGTCAGTACAGAGCCTGTGAGAGTATTGGTGAGTAAGCATAAGTGAGCATGTGCCTATTTCACCGACTTATAAACGAGGGCGCCTGTTCAGGTCAAGGTCACGTGTCAGGCTTCCGCTCGCCCACGCAAACCTTTATTGTTGACTGTGATGGTTGCCACTGGGGACTAACTAGGCTTTCAGCGTCTATT
This sequence comes from Dermacentor albipictus, assembly GCF_038994185.2. Lineage (NCBI taxonomy): Eukaryota > Metazoa > Arthropoda > Arachnida > Ixodida > Ixodidae > Dermacentor > Dermacentor albipictus. The sequence continues at coordinate 114,071,431 of NC_091829.1, forward strand.
CTTAAACAAGTTTCCTTATAATATGGTACCTAGAGATTGCCTATCACACTAATTTGTGCCTCATGCATTGCACTAGGTTCGTGATTTTTAAGAATGTGAAAATACTAGGATACGCGTATGGCATTTAAATTCGAATTGAGTGGGATGGCAAATCGATTAGAAACTAATGAACAAGTATAGATATTTGAGGCAAAATTACTGAGTAATCTCACTCGTTTCGACCTCAACGAGACGACTCGAAACCAGTGAGATTACTTTCTTCTCATTTTCTTTTTTTTTCACACTACGTTTAAATACTGTTGAAATTTGCCGAAATTATATCGTGTATCTAGCCGCGTTCATGACCGCATGTGTACGGGAGACTCCAAAAACACGATGTTAGAACCATTCAGAAATACTATGCTGTGCCATCTGCCGATAATTCATGGATGTTTTCAGGTGCCTAGGATTGTTTGGGCTGGACTTCTTCGACCTAAGGTGGACTGACAGCCCGCACGGTAATCTGACAGAGCTAGCTTGGATTCTCGGTTGCCATGGTGAAAAGTTTGAATACTTGTGATTTTTTTTCCCTAAATTTGGGAAACTCCAGCTCACCTCCCTCCGGTACACTACATCTCCAGGCGTGGGGTTGTGCCTGGCACCGGCAAAAACGCGGGGAGTAAGTGGGGCTATGCTAATCCAAGTACTACCAAATTATGAAAAATCGCCAAGCTTCAAGAAGACACTCCCACACCAGAACAGGGATTGGCCTCCCTAGTGCAGTATTCGGCCACTCCTTCCCAAATTATTCATTCAAATATTCAATGGCCCTCAGTACCCAGCAGCTACGTAGCGCCTAACCTAGGCCGCGGTGAGTGCTGTAACGCAGCAGAGGTTGCTAAGAATCTATGGACCTGGACAGGCCGCCAATAGAAACTGACCCTTGCAACGTTTAACACACGAACCCTCTGGAGTGTAGATAGCCTAGCAGGACTCTTTGATGAACAATCAGGCATTGTTTGGGAGATCATTGGCCTTAGTGAGGTTAGAAGAACTGACTAGGCTTATATAGAGCTGACAAATGGCCACGTCCTCTGCTATAGAGGACTACCAGTTAAGAAGCAGTTCGGATCAGAATTCCTAATCATAAGGACATGGCGGGCAACATTGACGAATTCTACAGCATTAACGAGAGGGCAGCCATAGCCGTAATCGAGCTCAATAGCAGGTTTCGAACAAAGGTAGTACAAACCTACGGTCTAACGTCCTCTCACGGTGATGAAGAAATAGAACAGCTTTATGAAGGTGTTGAATTAGCGATCCGAAAAGCACAAACTCAGTGTACTGTAGTCATGGGCAACTTCAGTGCAAAGGTGGAGAAAAAGCAGGCTGGTCAACAAGCAATTGGCAACTACGACGTGGATTCTTGTAACAGTCGAGGAGAGATGTTGGTATAATTCACGGAAACAATAATAATCCTGAGTGGAAGCTTACTATTATCATTAAAAAGAAAGGTGCACAATGAATGCATTCTACCGGTGCTGACATATGGGGCAGAAACTGGGAGACTGACAAGGAAGCTTGAAAAGACGTTAAGGACCGCGCAGAATGGAACGAAGAATGGTAGGCATATGGTTAAGAGACAGGGGGAGAGTGGTGTGAATCAGAGAGCTAACAGAGATAGCCGATATTCTAATGGACATTCAGAAAAAGAAATGGAGCTGGGCTGGTCATGTAATGCGTAGGTTAGATAACCGGTGGACCATTAGGGCTACAGAAAGTGCCAAGAGAAGGGAAGTGCAGTAGAGGATGGCAGAAGACTAGGTGGGGTCATCAAATTAAGAAATTCACAGATGCTAGTAGCAACTGGTTGGGGCCGAAGAGGGGTATTTGGAGCTCGCAGGGAGAGGCTTTCGTCCTGCAGTGGACATAAAATAGGCTGCTGATGATGATTGTGATGATTAGCAGGGGAGATGAATCTCACTTGTAGTAATAGCATATTCTTTATCTCAGCTACAACATTCCTGCTATATCCCGCCATTTAAATCATTAATTTTCACAACGAAATTTATAGACCATGCAAAAATTTAGGCGGGATTGTGCACAAAACTGTTACAACAAAAACATTCTGAAGAATCACTGCTTTCAATGCGAGTCATAACCTATTTTGAGGTGCTTTATTATGTCACGGAACCCCTTCTATAGCGAAATAACCGATTCGCAAGCGTATGTGGCTCCGCAGCATGTATTGTTATATGCTACTACGTAACTTCCTGAACGGTGCAGGGCCCTTGTTCATTTTTCTACATGATAAGCAAATAAAAGTATTTATCGTGTTTTGGAGAGGTGATCACCACTTTTTGCTTCTTCTTCTTCTTCTTCTTCAGGTGGGAGGGGGGGGGGGGGGCATTAAGCCCCTGACTTCTTCAAAGTTGGTCACTTTATTCAGGATTTGCTTCATGTTGCGTAAGCAGAGGAGATATCCGCATTAAAGCAATGAACTCATGTGAACTGAAAATTTTCATAAAACTGGCATGCAGGCTTCTTTTATTAGAACAACATATAGATTCTCGTCTTAAAGCGAGAAAGCAAGGAAGAGCGCCTTACCCCAAATAAGTTGTTGAATGATAACGAAGTAAACGTTTTTTCCATAGCCAAAGTGATGTCTTTGGCAATTGTTTCCTTTTCACCAGATCTGGATAAGTTGTATTAGAAATTCTCCCTATAACAAGGCAACTGAAACAATAATCAATTGGTGGCGATGCTTCGTTAGCATGACACTGCTTCTTAGAGCGGTAGTTATTCAGCTCCAGCCCGCAACTACAGGTGTTTATTGAATAATATTATAGTTCCAGGTTTTACCTTGCCAAAACGACAATCTTATTATGAGACACATTATAGTGCCAAAATTGACCACGTAGGGTTCTTAAGCCAGCATACAAATATAGGCAGACGAGCGTTTTTGCATCTATCTCCCACCAAAATGAAGGCAGCGCAACCGAGGTTGACCCCTGCGACCTCAAACTCAGCAGGTCAACGCTGTAACTAGCCAGCTACCGCGGTGGTTATAAAGGTGTATTAAGACACAGTATACATATAGAGATAGTTTTGCGCAACTCAGCTAGCAACATTGTCTAGCAAACACTTCTGAGCAGGACTAAAGGAAGAATCAGACGCGAAACGAACCGTTCCCGAGGGATTCCCCATCACGCCATTTCTTGTTTTGCGCATTGGATGCCTGCGGCAAGTCTCCGGTGCTACTGCTACAAGGAGCCCGGTAAATTTCCCTTGGGAAGTTCCAGCGTGACAAATGCCAGCAAGTGACAGTTGCCTTCGCAGCGCTCTTCCTCGCCGTACTACTTTGCAGAGAGAATTTGGTGTATTTTTCATCCTTAAGTGTCTTGAAGTTTGCTTTTTTCCCGACGGCGGGGACAAGCAGCAGTCGAAGCGTAAGTTTCGCGAATTCCAGATTGGCTCCAAAGCGGAGCACTTATTTTATTTTATATTATTCCTCCCTACTAAATAGGGGCATATAGCTTAGGTATGCAGCGTTCCTTGAGAAGTCAATTTTTCGGGAGAACGAATGCGGCAGTGTCTCTCCTACCTCCGCAAAACTTTGCAAGTGCTTATTCGCCGCAGACTGTCTCGAAACATAAGTATTTTATTTCGTTTTCTTTTATCATAGCAGAATAACGCAGAAATGAAGGAAAAGGTGCCAGTATACAGTGGAAAGAAGAACACGGTATACGGCTTAAAACCATGGGAGTTTGAGGGCGCGGCTTTTTGGTGCGGGTGCGTGTGCAGTGACGCAGTAGTTTTCCTGCTTGGCACAATTTATTTTTGAGCTGGGAAAATTACGCGCGGCAGTATTTTCTTGCGGAAAATATCCCAGTTTGACGTGTTTTACGGCTGTCCGCAACTTCTTAGTGACATCTTCTAAATCATGGGGGCAGTCCCCGAGTGGTGTAGTTATCTGCCGTTAACTAATTGAAAGTAGCCAACAAAAAATATAGCTGGTGACTGCTCAACTCCACTGAACAACACGGTCATTATCTTTCTCGCGTAAATTCACCCATGCTTCTATAATTCTTCAGCCATCGTGATTGCGACATCCTGTACACGTTTCTGTCAGAAGAAAAAAATGGTTGGAAGTTTCTTCGTTCATTAATTTTGTCCCTTTATCCTGGCGGTCTTTATATTTGGATTACTTCACTTAAACGGCTTCAAAGTCATTCTCCCAGTATTTCCAAATACAACCATAAAGTTTTTTTCATACATCTAGGAACTAGTAAAATCTACGCCTTCCGCGCACATTTAATTATGCCTCCCCATCGCAGTAACAATATCACAGAATAATATTTCTGGCCATAATACAAGTATCATTCAAACTGTTCGTTGCTAGAGAGCGTCGAGTAACATATATCAAGCAGGAGAGGAAGGCGCTATGAGTGACCATTTACTTACGCGAAATTATGACTTTGGTCATTTTCAACATAAACTAAACAATGAGAAGCTTGAATATTCTGGTGTAACTTAAAGCTAAACACCGCTGGCACCTCGATGCTAGGCGCGCAATCAACTTTGTTTCCTTTGGTTTTCGAGAAAATGAAACAGGGTTCGAAAACAGCTGCCGGTAAAAATTGGCTTACAAGGTGTGTGTCGCTATTCCATGAATCTCTTTCACCCAGACATGGACAACTGGATATGTGCCAATGGTCGCAAATGTAATATTGTGCAGAACTGGTGATGTTGCGAATACAGAGTGGTGCGATGCACTGACAGCTATGGCAGCGAGACGGGATGCAGTGCATTGAACTGCCCTATCCGGAATAAATAGACATTGGGAATCTCCTTGCGTAGTGCCACGGGGCAGATATCACGTGCGGCGAAAGCAACAAGAATGGAGTCGCTTCTGTCTTTTGATCCTTGTCTGCTTACTGTGTGACGGTTGTAACGTGGTGCATTCTAGGCGCGATGACGTATAATATGCACATACAGAAGCTATAGTAGAATTGTCATTATCACGTTCCTCCATGGTATCACCGCAGTGATGCCGGGCAATGGATGAGCACAGATATTTTCTCACGCCATACACTCGGGTCAGATGTGGCTGTCATGCGGAAATGCAACAGAGCTAACGGGTATTACACACAACAGCACTGTTCCACTCTTTTAAATTAAATAATATGTGCCATTCATCTGCTGTGAGTCATGATCACATGCGTGCTTTATGTCGCAATCATTCTCTTAGAGTTTGGTATTCTACCCGACCTGGGCATCGGAAAGGCAAGCAGGCACTATTACATTGAACCGGCGTATGCAGTAAGCGGGAGTTGCCTTGCCGGTAATAATATTCACACGATGGCGCGAAAACAAATTAGGTTAACTTGGCGTGAGAGTGCCCATTACAACAAGTCCAGAAAGCACGAAGAATAAAAGCTGGTCTGCTGTCACTAGAGCCACAGCAGAAACGGCGTTTTTGCGCTTGTGAGGTGTGGCTTTAAGATGAAGCTTTTTAGCTGGGGCCCAACTCCGACGCGGTCTAATGAAAGACATGTAAAACGCAGAAACGCTTTTTGAGATAACCCTTGGACCGATCCTAATGAAAGTTGTCGCAATTTAGAGAGAGGATTAAATTCTAGTGACTGTTGCAAGCCGAATTTCCATTTAGGGCCTAAATTTTCAAAAATGTTAAAGTACGAAAAAATCGAAGCACGGTGTTTACAAGCAGTAGTTCTGCATCAAGAAGAGATATCTCGGTTCTGCAAAATGCATCCATTAGATAAATAAAAGCTGACAATTTCAATATGTCAATTTATATCTCACGTGTATTCGTTACGTTGTGTACGAGTGTTATGCAAAAGCTATATTTTCATATTATTTTTTTGGCATTCATGAGTAACACATCAATTTTGGCCGCTTGAAATGTACTCTTAGATACTAGAGGCCTAATTTTCATATACATTACCACTGTTGAGATACAGAGTTGTAAACTTGATAGTTCCGCTTTGTTAATATTTGCAATTTTTGCCATGTGTAACAACCTAAGAAGTAAGTGCAACCTAAGAAGAAGTGTAACAACCTAAGAAGTAACAACCTAAAACGATATTTCGAAACAAGCAGTGACTAGATTGAAAGTTTTTCGTTTAAATGCAGCAATCCTCGTCAAATTCTGTGCATGGTCGCCGAGAAAAACCAATTCTCATTTTACACGCATTTTGACAGGAGCACCCGAGCTAAAGCTTCCTCTTAAAGAAAATATTGGGGTCCGAGATGACGGACTTTTGTATAAGCCTAGCTCCACTACAGGATCCACATACAGGTAAACTTAGAGGGAAGCGTGACAGTGGAAGCCGGCTGTAGTACAAGCTTCATATATGACGTGTTTTGGTATTTGTAATACTGTGTGTCAATAGATTAATTCCGTGCCAATAGCAGTAACGTCTCAAGTAAATGAGAAATAGCTTATGGTGGCATTTTAGGCTCGTATTGGACTGGTGTACAGAAAGATGGTATTTTAAAGCCTTTTGCGTCTCCAGAGATGTGTTGAGTGTGAGGAGGCTAAACATAAAGCGTTGCTTCTTTTTACTATCCTAACCTACATAAGCAGTGGCACCGCCTTCAAGTTTCAGCAGCAGCCAGCCATAGCAGCGTAGATTCAGATGGCATCTGCTCTGACCCGGTGAATATTTTAATCGGAAGGAAGCGCCATAAGGAGCCAAAGGCGGAGCTTAGCAAGTAACTAACAGTGTTGCGCCATATTGATCAAAATACTGAAATATAAAAAAATTGTGATATCCTAGTGACGTGCAGGCACTTGGGTTTAAAACTAATTATTAAAAGAAAAAAATTAAGAACAACAGAAAGTTCGCCGTTCTGTTTTCTAATATCACGAAAACGCTTTTACTGCAATGTGCACAAAAATAACGTTTCTATTCGTGTGAGTCCCAAGCGCCTACTCCATTTTCCCGACTAACTTACTGTTGTTCATTCTTTTTTGTTTTGTTTTTTTATTTTCTTTGTGAACTCCTAAATCCCAGTGAATGGGAGCATCTATGAGTCTGAGTGCGTTCGAGTTGCCTAAATCACGCACTCTAGAGCTCCATGAGTCTCTCAATTTCTTCAGTCCTATCACATGAATTGCATTTGAGACATGGACATTTCCCACGAGGCTATGTTAAAAACTTGATCTAATATATATGAGCTTAAAAAAGCTATTTCATGAATTTCACTTATCCCGGAAAACAATCGACCCATTCCGCCAGTAGGCCATAATTAGTGGCGACGCCATTCTTACAGAAGCCGTTAAAATAATTAGTTAGCGAGTCTAAGCCAGACTGGTGCGCAAGAGCCAGCCAGGCAGGGCCTAATCTCGGCGCGTTTTAACGTGATAACGTTAAAAGCCCGGCGTCGAAAGAAACCCGGTGTCGGCGTGGGCTTCTTATATTCCTTATATATTTAGTTATATGTATATGCGACGCCTTGCTATATGTCCTGTGGTATACACGGGCTATATTGCCACAACATTCTATCACTAAGGCTGCTCATGCTTTGTCTTTCCCTCTTGACAAATTTATTCCTTGGGATTTTTAGAACGACTGCTCAGAAACAAATGTCATGAAACAAAACACCGACAGCGCTTGTTATTTATGTTAAGCGTTCTCACACATTAATGTGAAAAGTACTAAACAATAACGGAAACCTAAAAATGATGTAATTTTTTGGGCGCGGCTCAAGGATCGGCACACGCAAGAGACCGCGTTTTTGCCAGGTAGCTCGCCTTCGTGCATGAGGTTCGGCGCGAGCGTTTGCCGGTAAACGTTACGGTTACGTAAGCTGCAGTAGCCACGAACCGCAAGAAGCAATCAGGGATCTTTCAATGCTACTGTGTTCCACTCTTAATGGCGATGCTTAAGCGTCATCGAAATCTTCGCAAAATGAGGCAGGGTAAGTCCTTGGTGAGGCTAATTTGGAGTAAGCTTTAACCCTGAAACTTTCCGAGTAAGTAGAAATCAGTTCTGTTCGTTTTTCTCTGGCATATGATTGATGAAAATTTTTAGCTTTTTCATGGTCAGTTGTAAAACGAAAATAGATCTAGCAGGCGAGTTATGCAGAAAGCGCCAATGACACGCTGTGAAATTTCGTCACACTATGACGACACTTTTCCGGTTAGCAACTGAAATGATGACTGACGCGCGGAAAAACTGTGGATGATGAAAGCATGCGTGATACATATATAGGTTATATTGTATTTTCGAAATTCGTGAAAACAAAGAACTGTCAGGACAGCGTCATTCAATAACATCACATAGCATACTCAGGGTCATTAGGTGATAAAAGAAATGCTACGTAAATTATTTTCTTTAGGCACTATTCTCCCGCATTTTATAAATCATTAAAACAATTAAATACAGTTTCAGGTGTCTCTCACATGGCGTGGGATAATGAAAGCTGGTCGAGCTCTTTTTGTTGAAAACTTGAAAAGTCAGTCAACAAGCGATTTCGCCAGATCTTCAAGAAAATGATTTTACCACTGCAGAATTTACTCGTTTTCAGAATGAGGACGACAGGTTTTGGCGGTCACTTTGCGCTTCCAAAAGGAACGCAGTGCTTTCCTATGACTTGCATCTTCGTAAAGGTACTTGTAAAATAGTTCACACATATTTACAGTTCCTTCGCCTTAAGGAATGGGATATGTCGCATTATCCCTGTCAGACAAAAAGTGATATGGACATTGTATACGTGTCTACATCCTTGTATCCCTGTTGTGCGCCTGTGGAACGCGTCGGGTGCAGTGGATCTACTCAATCTCTGTGGTTCGCTAAAGCACTGCGAAACCTGCAGGATTCTTTATCCAAGAGGAAGTTTTGGTTGAAATAATGCATACATACAAATACCCCTCAATATGTCCTCAACCACGCCGCATCACCTGCCGACCGTCTGCATGCTTTACGATCATCTCGATGAAGGCTCTCTGAATTATGTACTGACGCAAGAAAGTTCTGGCGCTCTAAGCATCAGCTGCGTTGCGTTTGTATATATGCGACAGTGCAGCTCGCTTTATCTAAACGTCTTCTGAGCAGTTCTTAGCCGCCCTTTAGGTTCCATGCATCACCAGTGCTGATGCTGTAGCGCCATCTAAAAAAAATCCGCGTGTTGATAAAATTGCATAAACAAACCTGGAGTGCAGCATGAAAACCGGTGACCAGAATCGGTTACGCACTCCCTCACCAGAGAGGATTGGCCACCCAATTGGTGCAGTACTTGGACACAACCTCCAAAATAATGCAAAAATCAAACCGCGTCCCTCAGTCTCCAGCAGCTGCGAAGCAACTAAACCACGGCGGCGGTCAGATCTGTGACGCAGCAGAGGGCGCTAAGAATACCTCAATCCGGACAGGCCGCCATTGGAATTGGAACCTGGCAACGTTTACCGATAGAACGTTATCAAGTGAGGTTAGTCTAGGAGTGCTTTTGGAGGAATTAGAGGGTTGTAAATGTAATATAACAGGGCTCAGTGAAGTTAGGAGCACAAATGAAGCATATACAGTGCTAAACAGCGGGCACGTCCTGTGCTACAGGGGCTTAGCGGAGAGGCGAGAACTAGGAGTCGGACTCCTGATTAATAAGAATATAGCTGGTAACATACAGGAACTCTATATCATTAACGAGAGGGTGGCAGGTCTTGTCGTGAAACTTAATAACAGGTGCAAATTGAAGGTCATACAGGCCTACGCCCCTACATCCAGTCATGATAACCAGGAAATCGAAAGCTTCTATGAAGACGTGGAATCGGCGATGCGTAAAGTCAAAGCAAAATACAGTATAGTGATGGGCGACTTCAATCCAAGGTAGGCAAAAAGCAAGCTAGAGACAAGTCAGCGGGAGAATATGGCATAGGCACTAGGAATAGCATGGGAGAGTTATTGGTAGACTGCAGAACAGAATAATATGCGGACACATTCGGCAGCAGTGGCGGCAACTGGTTCGTGGGCCCTGTTCTCATCACTTGTCATACGCAGGATCATCGAAATTCTGGGCATCAACGGCGCAAGCGCAAGCCTCCACCATCAAGCTATCGGTTGCATTACCGGCTTCTGGAACACGTGTGACCAGTTCCCCGGAACCGCCCCTTCAATTCGCCTTTAAAAGCGAAGACCGTGCTGGCCAGCTTCACACATTCGGCAGCAGTGGCGGCAACTGGTTCGTGGGCCCTGTTCTCATCACTTGTCATACGCAGGATCATCGAAATTCTGGGCATCAACGGCGCAAGCGCAAGCCTCCACCATCAAGCTATCGGTTGCATTACCGGCTTCTGGAACACGTGTGACCAGTTCCCCGGAACCGCCCCTTCAATTCACCTTTAAAAGCGAAGACCGTGCTGGCCAGCTTCACACATTCGGCAGCAGTGGCGGCAACTGGTTCGTGGGCCCTGTTCTCATCACTTGTCATACGCAGGTTGGTTATTATTATTTGAACCTAACCTGTATTTCTTTTCATTTCTGTTGCTGCCCCTGCTGCCGTTATTGCTGCCTTTATTGCCGCCTTTACTGCTTTGAATGCTATTATGACAACCGATACTTGTCTTTCGTGTTGTGAAGAACTTTCAAATGATGAGGAATCCATGAAATGTATTGAGTGTTGTCAATACTATCACCTAGGCAAATGTTCTGGCATAAGTGAACGCGCATTCAAGACGAAAACTGAGGAAGCAAAGAACACATTGAAATGTCCGACATGTCGCATGACCGCTTCGCGCAAAGTGCACCGTAACAATGACTTACCTTCAACTGTCATTAAGCAACTTGCTGCAATTAATGGCAGTCTGGTAAATCTAACTGCCAAAGTGGAAGACTTGTCAAACCTAAAGGAAACTGTCGGTGACATTGAAAAGTTTGTTCAACATGTGTCAGACAAGTATGATGCTCTCCTACAAACGTCTGACAGACATGAGGGGCAGATCGAGAGCCTTAGCAAGAGAGTAGAAGTCGTAGAGGCACACCAAGACAAAAATGAAGTTGCAAGGCTAACTAAGGAACTAAACGAATTGCAGCAATACAGTAGGCCTCACAACATGGAAATTCACGGTGTATCTTTCACCGAAAAAGAAAACCTTCTCGGAAAACTGAATAATCTTGCTCAGAAACTCGAGCTTCCCCTGCTGAATGAGTGTGATGTGGACGGCTTGCATCGCCTGCCAGCACGTGTTAACAAAGTGCCTATCATTCTCATAAGGTTTTCCCGCCAATCTATGAAAGTAAACTGGCTTGCAAAGCGTGAAACTGTGAAGAAGTGTGATAAAGACATTTCCTTTTTCGATAACCTGACGGCACTGAACAGAAAGCTTTTATGGCTTGCCAAATCAAGAGCAGGTGAACAAGGCTACCAATTTTCGTGGTGTTCCGATGGAAAGGTCTTTGTAAGGAAAGAACCTGGCGCAAGGGCAATAAGGATTGCCTCTGAACAAGACCTTGAGCTAATTGCTTAAGTTGGTTTCTTTTTATTGCTGCTGTTATTGTTAACCTTCACGATGTATTATACTAGCGACTCCCTTAACACGTTCATAAATGAAAATAGCGATTGCAAACATTTTTCCTTATATCATTTGAATGCACAAAGCCTCAGAAATAAGATTGCTGAAATTGAGGCTGATCTCGAGCTCATAAAATGTCACTTTGACATAGTTGGATTCACAGAAACATGGTATATATCAAATAGCGATGTTACACAGTTAACAGGTTATGACAATGTCTCTGTATTTAGAAAAGAAAGACGTGGCGGTGGCGTATCTTTGTATATAAAGCAAGACATTGATTATGGGGTTCTTCCGGAATTCACCGTAGTTTGTGATGACTTTGAGACAGTTGGTGTGACCAATCAGAATACAATTATACTTCTCACGTACCGACCCCCTCACGGATTAGTTCGCACCTTTCTTACTTACGTTGAGTCCTTTCTTGAATATGCTACCTTCACTAAACGACATGTTATTATATTTGGTGACATGAATATTGATTTATTAAGAAGCAACGCTAGCCAGGTGCATCTCCTCGAGTTGATGTTATCATATGGTTGTGAAAATATTGTAGATAAGCCCACACGAATCAGTCAACACTCTGAAACGCTCATAGACTTGTGCTTCACTAATTTACCTTTAAATAAAATAACATCCGGTGTAATTTTGACGAGCTTAAGTGATCACCTTCCTTTTTTTGCCTTCTTTTCCTTGGTGAAAAAAATGGATAGAACTAATTTCCTCCGACGAATAATCAATGAGAATAACATTGCGCAGTTCCATTCATTGATGGCTGACGTAGTCTGGGATAATATATATAGTGAAAGCAACCCGTGTAAGGCATATAACATTTTTTTAGAGAAAGTGCTTCGCCACTATAACAGTGCTTTTCCACTCGTGGCTATAAAAAAGCACAGGAGGATAAGAAAAGAGTGGATTACTCCGGTATTATACAGACGTATAAACAGAAAAAACTGGCTGTTTGCTCGTTTCATAAAAACGAAAAATCCGGTTCATTTCACGGAATTTAAAAAATTTCGTAACAACTTAACTTCAGATCTTAAGAAAGCAAAATCGGCTTACTACGACAACAAATTTTCCACAGTCATGAACAGCCCTAAACTATTGTGGCAAACAGCTAACAACATCATAAAAGGTGGCAAATCACGCATTCCGCTGGATTTTTACATCGACGGTAAAAGATTTTCAGGGGTACCACTTGCAAACAAGTTTAACGAACATTTTCTCAATGCAGGTTCGCCAAATTGCTCACGCATGAGCCAAGCGTTAACGCCTATCACTTCACATGTTCCTTCCACTAATAGCAATTCACTGTTTCTGATACCTACATCAGAAGAAGAAGTTGTAGGTGTTGTAAAGGCAATGAAGGATGGGTGCTCGCCAGGAAATGACGATATTAGTGCACGCCCCATCAAGGCCGTACTTCCATTACTTGTGGGTCCTCTAGTACATATTTGTAATCTCATATTAGAGACCGGTATATTCCCTGAAAAAATGAAAGTTGCACGCGTAACCTTAATATTCAAAGGAGAAAAAAATGATCTAAATAATTATAGACCTATTTCTGTTTTGCCGCTCTTTTCTAAGATCCCCGAATGCATAATATACACGAGGTTAAACAAATTTTTCAATGCTCATAATATAATATGTAAACAACAATATGGATTTCAGGCTGGAAAATCAACGGAGACAGCACTGCTATTCATAAAGGACCGTATTTTGGAAAACTTTGAACAAAAACTATATACACTGGGTATTTTTCTTGACTTCCGAAAAGCCTTTATTTATTTATTATTTATAGATACTGCGATCTGAAATCAGATCATAGCAGGGTGGGTATACATAGATATGTACAAGCATGTAAACACATACAAATCCATCACATATGCAGGCATTTTAGGACATTAATGAAGAATACATACAAGAAAATAAACATACAACAGATAACGCACACGAATTCATAACATTTGCAAGCATTTTTCAAACATTGGTAAGGAATTCTGGGTAACAATATGAGAATTAAGATCATTCCAGTCTTTTATTGTCCTAGGAAAAAAAGAATATTTGAAACAGTTATTCCGTGCGTTGATGGGGGTTATCGATAAAGCATGCCTTCGTCTCGTGTTATAACCAGATGAGTAAGTAAAGAACTTCGAAGTGTTAACCTTATAATGGCCGTTTACAAGTTGGAAGAGGAACTTTAATCGACAGATACGGTTGCGCACAGTCACCGGGGGTAATCCACTGCGCCTTACGAGCTCACCAACTGACGCGCGGCCGTATGAATTAAAAACAAACCTAACTACCTTATGCTGTACACGTTCCAGTTTTTTAATATTGGTTAAAGTGAATGGGTCCCAAATAATTACGGCATATTCCAACAACGGACGAATGTAGGAATTGTACGCCAGTAGACGAACACCAGACGTAGATGATTTTAGTGAGCGCCTCAAGAAAAACAGTTTACGCAAAGAATTCGCAACAACATTATCTATGTGCTTCGTCCAGGATAGCTCATTGGTTATCCATAGGCCCAAATATTTGTACTCTCTTACCTCTGATAGAGATACGTTGTCAACATTATATGCAAATTGAAGAGGTTCTTTCTTATGTGTGATTCTCATAAAAACAGTTTTTTCAAAATTAATAGACATTTGCCATTGTTCGCACCAAGCAGTGACCTTTGCCAGGTCATTATTTAGACGCACCTGATCATCAACAGAAGATATCTTTTCATACAAAATACAGTCATCTGCGTAAAGTTTCACGGAAACTGAAAGTTCTGCGACTATGTCATTTATAAATAATAGAAATAAAAGTGGTCCCAAAACTGATCCCTGGGGGACTCCAGACGCAACCTCTGTATTGTTAGAAGAAGTATTGTTTAAGGTGACAAATTGGTGTCTGTTAGTAAGATAGGCTCTCATCCATGTAAGTATCTGTTCATTTTTTATATAATACCCTAATTTATGGATTAATTTGTTATGTGATACCTTGTCAAATGCTTTACGAAAATCCATGAACACAATATCTGTTTGCTTCCCTTCATTAATTGTCTGTGCGAGATCGTGAACAGTCTCAACTAATTGAGTACATGTAGAAAAGCTGCGCCTGAAACCATGTTGGACATCTGTAAGTACCTTGTGCTCTTCTAAGAAACCTAATATATGTTTATGAATTATATGCTCTAAAATTTTGCATGATGTAGATGTAAGAGATACTGGTCGGTAATTGTCTATGTGTGTTTTTTTCCCGGATTTATGTAAAGGTTTGATTTCGGCCGTCCTCCAGTCATCCGGTAGGGAACCATCGCGCAAAGATCTGGTGAACACGACATACAGATACTTTGCGCACCATTCCGCATAACGCTTTAAAAAGGCGTTTGGTTTTTTATCTGGTCCTGGAGACTTTTTAGTAACAACGTTCAATAGCAAATTAAAAACGCCGCTCTCAGAAATGACAACGTCAGATATAACAGGAAGCGATATAGAAAAGTTGGGAAGGCAACCATTATCTTTGGTAAATACCGACTGGAAGAATTTGTTAAAAGCAGAACAAACGACAGTCTCATCACTTACACATTTGCCGTCTATCATGAACCCACTGGTAGAAGAATATTTAGGTGTGATTTGGCGCCAGAATCTCTCGGGAGACGTTTTAATAAACGAAGGCAGGATCGTTCCGTAATATTTTTCTTTGTCGCAAATTATTTTCTGTTTTAGTTGTTCTGAAGTGCCTTCTACAATAGATTTTAAGGTTACATTTGTTCTTGCTTTCACTTTTAACCTTTTAAGCCTTCGCTGTAAGCGTAACGTCTCGCGAGAAATCCATGGGTTACGGTGCACAGAAGATTTTGCAATTGTGGGAACGAATCGTTGGATACATTCAGAGACAATTCCCTTAAAAGAAAGCCACAAGTCATTTACATTGCAAGTGCTGTTTCTGAAGTCATCAAAGTAGAATGCAAGCATATCCAGAATAGATTCATCATCAGCACGAGAAAAATTGGGAAACAAATGAACACCGTTTTTGTGATCAGGGTAGACATTTGACAAGCTCAACAAGACAGCTTTGTGATCAGAAATCCCGTTTGTGACTTCACAGGTTATCGCATTTCGGATGGCGCCACTTACAAAAAATAAGTCCAGAATTGAGCCTACGGCTCCCTGTACTCTCGTGAAATTATTTACCATTTGCAGTAAGTCAAACGTGAATACAATATCAAAGATTGTGTTATCAATACTGTGAGCAGAATGCAATGAAAAGGTGTGCCAATCAATGTTTGGTAAATTAAAGTCCCCTGCCAGTAGTATTCTGTCATCTGATTTTACATGGCAGTGCATATATTCCCTTAAGTTTTCAAGTACCGCAGCAGAAGAGTTTGGAGGCCTATAAAAAACACCAAGGATGAAGCGGACCTTTTTGATGTATGCTTTGCAAAAGACAGCTTCAATATCTTGCGCATCAGGCATACTAAAAAGTTGCATTGATGATTTGTACAAAATGGCCACTCCTCCACCTCTTCTGTCACGGTCACCCCGAAATGCCTTATAGCCCTTAGGAACAAACTCACTATCAAATATTTCACTGCTCAACCACGTCTCTGTAAGCATGGCAACGTCTGCATCATGCGAGAACAGCATGCCCTCAAGTTCTGCAGCTTTATTGACGACGCTACGGCAGTTTATGTTTAAGATTTTGAATGCAGGGCTGGTCTCTTTGTGGTGTCATTTATGGTTCTTCGGGATTTTATACCGTTTGTTTTTTACATTATCCCATCCAAACATATCACCGTTAATGCTTAACTTATCAAAAATGAGCTTAACGTGAGCACCATTAACCTTTTCTTGTGATGCGCTTTCCCATAATTTCTTTCTTACATCACGAATTCTTTTCGAGTAGTCTTCGCTGATTGAATATTCTGAACCTTTCAATTTCGGGCATGCCTTCATTATTAAAGTCTTGTCTCGGTAGTCATGTAGATTTATGATGACAGGACGATTCCTGTTTGATTTCCTACCTATTCGATGGCATCTTTGCATGCTCTTTATCGAAACTCCAAGTTTTTCGCTAAGAATGTCCTTTGTTATTTTGTCCGTAAGTTCCGTTTCTGTTTCCCTTTCCTCTTCTTTTATGCCGTAAATAAGTAAGTTATTCCTACGGCTTCGATTTTCTAAGTCGTCAGTTTTAGCTAACAGGTGTGATACAGTGGCTTCCAGTTTAATAATAGTTGACCTCACGTGCTCTACTTCTGCTTTTACGATCTTGATGGTTGCCACCTCGTCTTCCAAATTTTTGATTCTCTCGGTCAAACCATCTATTTTTTTCTCAAAAGAGCCCTGTTTTGCAAGAATGTCACTGACAGATGATTTCAGGGAACTTTGACCTAATAGAATCTGCTGGAGCATTTCCCTTTCAGTCGTATCTGGGCCTGGGTTTGATTCAATATCACCGCATTTTAAAAGTTTGTCTTGGGAAGAAAAAAGATATGCACAAACACTCTTCATACGTAGTGGGCTGGGCAGCAGCAACAAAAAGCGGTTGTCGCTACGATAGCAGTAGGCCGATAAGTAGTTACTAGCCTGCGCAATGAAGCAAAATGGGTTCTTGAGCATTGTGCCTGAGGTGCTGCTGCCAAGCCCACTGGTTGCAACCGGCGATGTGAAGCTCCTTATATAGGGCATGGTGTCCCCGTGATGTGACATCACCGTTGACAGCGCAGGCGCAGACACGTTGATGGAAGTCATGATGAGGTCGCTGGCCAAGCAAAAATCAGCTCGTGCTGGATGCTCGAAGCCAACGTCATTTGCTTGGTAAGAGGGAGATCGGGCGAATCCTTCACCGAGATAAAGCAGTTGTGCGGGCAGCAAGAGGGTCAAAACCTGCGCAATGAAGCAAAATGGGTTCTTGAGCATTGTGCCTGAGGTGCTGCTGCCAAGCCCACTGGTTGCAACCGGCGATGGGAAGCTCCTTATATAGGGCATGGTGTCCCCGTGATGTGACATCACCGTTGACAGCGCAGGCGCAGACACGTTGATGGAAGTCATGATGAGGTCGCTGGTCAAGCAAAAATCAGCTCGTGCTGGATGCTCGAAGCCAACGTCATTTGCTTGGTAAGAGGGAGATCGGGCGAATCCTTCACCGAGATAAAGCAGTTGTGCGGGCAGCAAGAGGGTCAAAACCTGCGCAATGAAGCAAAATGGGTTCTTGAGCATTGTGCCTGAGGTGCTGCTGCCAAGCCCACTGACAGTACATAAAGTAGGAGTGAACTTGATTGATTGCTTGATTCTATTAAACATGAAATTCTTATGGAAAAACTGGCAAAGTATGGTATCGGAGGAATAGCACATGAACTGATAGACAGTTATCTCAAAGGAAGAAAACAATACACTAGTATGAATCAATTTCTGTCAGATATAGGAATAATTAAGTACGGTGTACCGCAAGGATCTATTCTTGGGCCTTTGTTATTTATTTTATACATCAATGACATCGTTAACATCCCCCTGACACCTGATATTATCCTTTACGCGGATGACACTAATGTCTTCTTTTCTGGTCCAAATCTAGCCTCACTTGAACAACATGCAAATCAGTGGCTGAGTCAGCTACAGATCTGGTTAAACAACAATGAACTTGACTTAAATATAAAGAAAACACAATATACTATTTTCCGTCCCAAAAATAAGCCCTTGAATCATCACGTCCAACTACAGATCTATAATACCAATCTGTTGCCAACAAATTCTTGCCGCTTCCTGGGCGTCTGTTTCAAATATGACTTAACATGGACAGATCACGTGGATCAGGTCCGTTTGAAGGCATCTAGGTCCATCGGTTTGTTGCAACGCGTAAAATATCTTTTACCTCTGTGCTTGAGAAAGCAGATTTATTTTTCCGTAGTTCACTCCTACTTTATGTACTGTCAGCTAGTTTGGGGTACATGTAACAAATCAGATTCAGACCGCCTTTTCTCGCTTCAGTTCAGGGCGTTGAAGACGGTATTCCGTTCCGCACCTGTTGTCAAGGAATCCCTGTACGACGCAGTTAAGGTACTGCCGTACTATCAACTTTACAGCTTCTCATTGGCTGTACTCATTTTTCATTACATTAAGCAAGATTTTACATCCTTCCGCACTAAGTACTTAAACAGGAACCTTACCCATAACTTGCGCACTGTATCTATGGTTTGGTCTAAGCCACGCACAAATTATGGTACTCACATCATAGACAACCAAATAGTTTCACTCTGTAACACTTATCCTTCAATGATCAACTGCATAAATGATTGCCAAACCCTTTCTCAATTTAAAAAAAAAATGAAAATGATGCTTTCTTCTCCGGCCTCTTTTGCTTAGAATTGTACCTTTCTTTTATTTTGATCAAGTGCTATTTGAATGATTCTCTACATTATTGTTTCCGTGAATTAGAATGATGAATTCAATGTATAATATTAAATCATAGGATAATTTGTCATATGTGACACAGTTTTGTATTTCTGAACTTCCACTGATTTCTTTGACTTTGCAATGTAGTGAGATCTGCAGAATGCAGTATTTTGTCGTGCCGACCTGCTGTCATAATGTGATCCCGAGGTGAAGACCCTGTCAGGAGGCATTGTTGCCTCCTTTTGTCGCGCCTCGTGGACATTCTGTACTATCTCTATGTCCGAATAAACTGAATTGAATTGAATTGAATTGAATAATGAATACCTTCTTCTACAAGCGGGATAGCCGAAAGTGGATGTGGAGGAGCCCGAATGACGAGACTAGCAATGAAATAGGCCTTATACTCTGGGCTAACCCTGGTATTATTCAATATGTCGACGTGCTCAGCAAGGTGCGATGCAGTGACCGTAGGACGGTAAGAACTCGAATTAGCCTAGACTTCAGGAGGGAAGGGAAGAAACTGGTACATAAGAAGCCGACCAATGAATTAGCGGTAAGAGCTAAAATAGAGGAATTCCGGATCAAGCTACAGAACAGTTATTCGGCTTTAACTCAGAGAGGCGATCTTAGTGTTGAAACAATGAATGACAATCCTATGGGCATTATTAAGGAGTGTGCAATAGAAGTCGGTGGTAACTCCGTTAGACAAGATACCAGTAAGCAATCCCAGGGGACGAAAGATCTTATCAAGAAATGCCAATGTATGAAAGCCTTTAATCCTACAGCTAGAATAGAACTGGCACAACCTTCCAAGGTTATCGACAAGTCTAAGACAGGTGACATAAGGAAGTATAATATGGATGGAAATGAGCATGCTCCCAGGAACAGAGGAAGCCTAAAAGCAGTGAAGAAGAAACTGCCACTTGGCAAAAATCAGATGTATGCGTTAAGGGACAAAGCCGGCAACATGATTACTAATATGGATGAGATAGTTCATGTGGCTGAAGAGTGGCTGTGGAGTGGCATGTGGCTGAGGAGCGATTTATACAGTATCAGTGGCACCCACGACAGCAATATGAGAGAGAATAGTCTAGAGGAATGCAAAAGGGGAAGGCGTCTAGGGAGGATCAGGTAACAGCAGGTTTGCTGAAGGATTGTGGGCAGATTGTTCTCGAAAAACTGGCCACCCTGTATACGCAATGCCTCATGACCTCGAGCGTCCCGGAATCTTGGAATAACGCTAAGAAAATCCTAATTCATAAAAACGGAGACGCCAAAGACTTGAAAAATTATGGACCAATCAGCTTACTGTCCGTTGCCCACAAAGTATTTACTAAGGTAATCGCAAATAGAATCAGGAACACCTTAGACTTCTGTCCACCAAAGGACCAGGCAGGATTCAGTAAAGGCTACTCAACAATACACCATATTCACACTATAAATCAGGTGACAGAGAAATGTGCGGAATATAACCAACCCTTATATACAGTTTTCATTTATTACGAGAAAGCGTTTGATTCAGTCGAATCCTCAGCAGTCATGGAGGCATTACGGAATCACGGTGTATACAAGTAGTATCTAAAAATATTGAAAGCTATCTATAGCGGCTCCACAGCCACCGTAGTCCTCCACAAAGAAAGCAACAAAATTCCAATAAAGAAAGACCTCAGGCAGGGAGATACGATCTCTCCAATTATGTTCGCAGCGTGTTTACAGGAGGTATTCAGAGACCTGGATTGGGAAGAATTGGGGATAAGAGTTAATGGAGAATTCCTTAGGAACTTACGATTCGCTGATGATATTTCCTTGCTTAGTAACTCAGGGGACCAATTGCAATGCATGCTCACTGACCTGGAGAGGCAAAGCAGAAGAGTGGGTCTAAAAAGTAATCTGCAGAAAACTAAATAATGTTTCACAGTCTCGGGGTGGGGAAGAGAACAGTAGTTTACGATAGGTAACGAGGCACTGGAAGTGGTAAGGGAATACATCTACTTAGGGCAGGTAGTGACCGCGGATCCGGATCATGAAACTGAAATAATCAGAAGAATAAGAATGAGCTGCGGTGCGTTTGGCAGGCATTCTCAGATCATAAACAGCAGGTTGCCATTATCTCTCAAGAGAAAAGTGTATAACAGCTGTGTCGTACCAGTGTACACTTACGGGGCAGAAACCTGGAGGCTTACGAAAGGGGTTCTACTTAAATTGAGGACGACGCAACGAGCTATGGAAAGAAGAATGATGGGTGCAACGGTAAGGGATAAGAAAAGAGCAGATTGGGTGAGGCAACAAACGCGACTGAATGACATCTTAGTTGAAATAAAGAAAAAGAAATGGGCATGGGTAGGAGAGCTAATGAGGAAGGAAGATTACCGATGGTCATTAAGGGTTTCGGACTGGATTCCACGGGAAGCTAAGCGTAGCAGGGGGTGGCAGAAAGTCAGGTGGGTGGATGAGATAAAGAAGTTTGCAGGGAAGAGATGACCGCAATTATTACATGACCGTGGTAGTTGGATAAGTATGGGAGAGGCCTTTGCCCTGTAGTGAGCGTAACCAGGTTGATGATGATGATGACTTTTCATTTTCCTATATCATTCAGCGTATCGTTATAAAATTATCTCTTCCTTCGGCAAATTAACTGTGGAATTCTCGTCTGGCGAAATACAAGAAGCAAAAGAATAATAGAATTACACGTTTACAAAAAAGAATACTCCGCCTTAAACCAAAGCTCCTTTCTTAGCACCCAGCGGGCCTTTTTTAGAAGCACAATCTTATTCGGTTCATACAACGCACAATTAGCAACTATGTCGACAGTACAAAGTGGCAATTAGAAATCGGTCTGTCGTATTAATTAGGCTAGCTAGGCTAGTAGAAAATGCAACCCCAAATAATAGACGAAGATCGGAACAGAGGAACGTTTTAAAATGCCGTAAAAATCGTGGTGAACAATGGCTGCAGTTCTCATTTCTGCACAACTGAACACCATGTACCATGAAAAAAACATTGATTTGGCTAATACTTCATTAGGTACTGAGAAGCATATTTATAAATAGGAGCCCGTTGACAGTGAATTACTGTTAACCTGTGATATTATTTTGTTTTCTATGCGTTTAATTTTTTCATGCATTCTATGGCATTGTATTGTTTATGGATCTGTTGCGACCTGACGTCTCATTCAAAGGTGTGTTTCCTTTTTGTTTCCCTCTAATTAAGCAAATATTTAATTTCTGGAACTCACAAGATGAAAGGTTGTTACATTGCTTTGTGTGTTGTATAGTAATTGCACACTTCAGCAATTGTCCGTGTGGTGCTCATTGTTGTCATGGCCAAATACTCCCAAGCTGTCCTAAACAGGTTTTTTTTTTCCTGGTCACCTGCAGCATTGCCTTTGTTTGTGATAGGTGCAAACAAATTGAAATTCAAATGTTTTCTCACTACCATCAATTTTGTGCTTCAGCTGTATTGCTTATGTAGCCAGTACGTCAACCAAGGGCTGGGTGTACGTAAACTGAAGTACAGCGTTGGTAAAATACGAATTCATGGGAGAGTGGCTCCACACCGTGGCAAAGCAAGCTACCGAGATTTTTGGCGCGAAAAGGGTATTTCATCGCGAAGGGATGGCGAGTGAAAAATTGCGTTGAGTTTTCCGGTGATTCGGTTTCCGCTGGCTCAATTAATAGAACAGACATATATTTGCAAGAGCTCTGAACCGACATTCTAGAGAAACAATATGAAAAATCCATTCGTACATTTCTTACGCCATAGAACAAGCTTAAGGCTCTTTTTCCCTGTCAGTCGGTGGCCATAATGGTCATACTTTAAATTGATGTTCGAGGTCACCTACAGACTAGTCTACAATTTCGTTGCGTGTGAAGTCAACGTTGTACCTGGCACGCGTGCTCTAAAGGGCGCTGTTTATTCGCTGCATCATGTGTTTTAATTGATGCTGCTGTGTAATAATCAGATGTTTGAGTGACGGCGCTCGTGGCATTTCCTGTGCGCTCGCACAATGGCGAACCTTCGTATGCGCGCCACACGTGTTCTAACACACATTTTTATGGGGCGAGCACGCCAAGGATGCGCGTCGCCGTGCCACCGTGGATACCGACCGTGCAGCGTGCTCTGACCGATGTCGAAGCTAGCGGGCTGCAGAGCTGTGGCATTGTTTGAGAGCACGCCGTTACAATAGAAAAAGCTGTTTCGCTCTTAGAGTCGAGTAACTCATCCTGAAGCATAGCCGACGCAATCAGTGTCGCCATCCAAGACCATAAACAATCCATTTGATGGTATATTCGATCATAAAATTGTATACTTGTCATTAGAATTGCAGTTGCCTTCGAAATTTCAAGAAAAAAAAAACAAAAAGAAAGAAAGCGTGATCCCGTTGTTGACGCGTGCTTGCGACGTCGACATACTGCACATGTTGTTCGAAAGCTCGTTTTTCTATTTCACCACTACACCCACAAATCAGCTGATGCCTCCACCAAAAAAAGTGGCCTTTATTCAGGGAAATAACTTTTTGATGCATTGCGCAAATTGTAACAAAAGAAAACGAAATATTGTGCACTGTAGCAAACCTGGCTCAACGAAAGACATCGGGGCGTTAGTTATGAAAGCGAGAGGTAAGCATAAGCATCATCCAGCAAATTCTAACGTTGTAAAAGATTACCGATGTAAGTGTTATGTTAGGAAGCGCCACCAAAAAGGCGAAACAGAACTTCCAGAACGTGCGTCTGAGAAACATTCTTCCTTCGTCCCGCGAAACGTTCTGGCGATACCTGTCGCGTAAAAGAAGTCAGTGCCGCGTCTATCAGTCGGTGACGTACTGCTCGATGATAAATACGAAATCGCTAAAACTGTTAATATATATTTCTATGGTGTGTTGCCAAGGACGATGCTAACACTCCAAACATTTCGTGTTTCCAAGAACTAATGCCGATAGGTGACGTGTCCTTTAGCGAAGAAGGCATGGTGGCCCTAGTTTTGGATATATACGTCAAGAATTCGCCTGGTATGGAAGACATACCGAATAGGTTTCTAGTGCGGCATGCCGAATGGCGCGCGAAATATCTAGCCCCATTATTTCGCAAGAATTTGGCTAGTGCAGAGCTCCCGGAGGACTGGAGATTTGCGATAGCCAGTGGCGTAGCTAGGTCGTCTGGCACCCGGGGCCCATAGGTCGTCTGTCACCCCCCTCTCCGGGTGTAGCCGGCGGAAAGAGGGGTGCCTTCAGACGTATATGACACCCCCCCCCCTCTCTGGCCCCTTGCCCCCCGGCCCCCCCCTGTTGCTACGCCACTGGCGATAACTACTCCCATAGTTAAAGCAGACGACCACTCATCGTCTTCTTCTTGTCGGGCTATATCAATTCTATGTACTTCAGTGAAATTGCTTGAATATTTTCTGTTTAGCTACTTAATAAATGAAAAATGAGACAATCCCCTCAATCGTAGCAATTGCTACGAACGAAACCCGTACTTGTACCTACACAGAAAAGCATCGCAGTTGGAGAAAAATTCACTCTGTTCCGGGACGCATTGAACACGAATATCACGAAACTGGTGAGGTCCTCAAAATTCTTTCTCACGGGATACGCCTTCCGAACTCACCAGCTACAGTTTATAAATGCAGTTGTGCGCCGTAAGTTAACACTAAAACGTTAATTATTCTAAATATGTTCTTTATTCAATTAGGCATTTTTATTATACGTTTATTTGCACACAACATAAGAGCATAACAGATTCGGGACCCATAGCCGCCAGCCTAGTCGATGATCCATATATCGTCGCAGGGGGTCCGACCTCTCGCAGAAGTATTATCTCTTATCGCGCCATGAAGGACAAGGTTTAGAATTGTGCAGTCTGTCACAGGCAAGTTTTAAATATTCGACGCAGCTAGGAAAAACTACCGCGGAATAGTAAATTTAACGCTAATAGGTTGTTGTTTTTCTCTATTTTAGAGACATCACGAATTATGTTAGGTTTCACATTAGGATTTGTTTGATACTTGAAGTGTATTTTTGTTTCACTACCGTACTGCGTGTGCTTCACCAGTCATTGCTTCTGCTGCCAGTACAGCAACCAAAGGCATGGTTAACGCAAACTGAACGACAGCATTGGTTCTCGGGACGGGCATCTTTATACGCACCAAGACGGGAAATACGAAGGGATGGGACAGTGGCGCCACATCGTGGCAAAGCAGGCTAGCGAGATCATTGGCGCGAAAAATGTGTGTATTTGATCACGAAGAGACGGCGATTGAGAAATGGTGTTGAATATCCCGGTGATTTTTCTCCAGTCGTTCAATTATTGGATTATAAAAATATTTACAACAGCTCTAAGCCATGGTTCTAGGGAAACAATGTGGAAAATTCATTCGTACTTTTCTTACCCCAAAGGCGACGTTGAAGGCTGTTTGTCCATGTGAGTAGTTTATTGGTTGATATATTTGTCATAGCTGAAATGGAGGTTTTCAGTCGCGTACGGGCTACTCTAAAAATTTGTTGTGTGTGAAGTCGCAGACATAGCTCGCACGCAAGATTAACGGGCGGTTTTCATTCACTGCATTAGTTTTCTTCTTTCTATCTTTGTGTATTTGCTGCTGCCGGACCAGGAGGAACTTTTCATCAACTGCGAGGATTTTGTTTCGAGTAACTCTAATTGGTTCCTTTTGTAGCAATTGCTACGATGGGGCGGATGTCCTATTTTCCATTTATTCACTGTTTATCTCGACCTGGCGGGTTTCCGCAGAACTATTACGTCAAACTATCGCCTTCGCTTAGAGTTAGTGATAAGTTTTACTTCACCCTGCCGTCTGCTAGCCGCCTGATTAGCTCAGATGGTAGAGCGACGTCCGCGGAAAGGTGGCGCTCCCGGGTTCAGGTCCTGAACTAGGACGAATGTTTGTTCAACTGCGAGGCTTCTCTTTCGAGGAACCCCATGGGTTACCTTTGTAAACTTTGCTGAAAGAAATAAGCTTCACTTGATTAAGCCGCAGTTTGGTTTCTGACCTTCAGCAACGAAAACACGACGAACTGATGTACTATCCTGTCGTCTCGGAATAGGACACACATAAGGCATCCACAATTATTTACTGACTGGTGATGAACCACCAACGTGTGGGAGACGTGGTGAGAGGCTGACCACCCTCCACGTCCTCCTGGAGAGTCGGGACGCCGCAACAGAGAGAGAAAAAAACATTTTTGCCAAGCATACCGCTATCATGCGCCTCCTAATTCCATTAGTTTCTGGGTCCAGAACGATTTTCTGACACCAACGCAGTCCTAAAGCTCTTGAATGACGTCGTATTACATGTAATTAGACCTAGAATTTCAAGCACTTGCTCTCGCCAGAGGACGCTGCTCCGGAAGTGTTTAGTATAACACATGCCTCCAGGCCCTTGTGTTTCAAAGGTTATGTTTAAGGAGTAGTGCATCGTCCCAATTTTTGCATCTGAGGTGTTTAGCGTATATACCGTAGCATTTATTCGCAATACATATTTCAAGTTCATAGGGCTCTTCATTAGTTATTGGCATAATCTTCTTACATGTACATTTTATCCGGTTTAAAGCGGCTATATATTAGGGCCGTTTCCAGTCCCGCCACATGCACCTCTCCTTATTCATGGCTCCCATTCAAACTCATTAACACTGGCCAGGCACTCTTTGGCCATACGTGGCCCTTGAGCCACCAAACACTGCAGTCATCATCATCATCGAGAAGTAGTACATGGATTTCGCACGAGCTACAAGCTTCTGAAAAAATTGAACCCCCATGGAACGGGTGGAAGCAGGGTTTAATTTCATTCGATGAGAACAAGCTTCAAACCTTCAAAGTTACCTCTTACACGTACAATTCTGGGCCCTTTCTTGCCTATTCCTTTCAGAAAGAGGGACGGCTACCTAAGGCTCAATGTGCTCCATTTCAGGCTTCACTGGTTACGCTAATTATGCTCGAACTTCCGGAAGACATGCGGTGTCATGTTCAGCTTCAAAAAACGCACAGAAGACATACTGCAGAATCTGAAACAATTGTCTTATAATTATGAATAAACTTTGAGCAGTTAGAATAGTGTCCAAAAGGTCTATAGAGGGGAAGAATTACATAGTGCCAAATCCCGAGATGAACTGGCTCCACCGAATGAACAATTCGGATATCAGGAAGAGAGCAGGAAGGCAGCTCAACAAACCTCTCCTTACAAATCCAAGCCGGCGGTAGAGCGTACCAACTTGACGTTTATTCCGGTGCATGTTAATGGAAAAAGATCAGCGCGTTCGTTCACAGCGGAGCTTCCAGCACCGTTGTGAAGAAGAAACATATTCTAGGCTTAAGCACAGTAAATTGTTGTCCAGTCAGTGTGTATGGTTACGACGACAAAAATCAAGTGCACAATGAGTGGTGGTTAGGTAATCTTCACATATCAGGGCAAAAGTATCAAAAGAACAGCAGTGGTGCTGGATAGAATAATATAATAAATGATTTGGTCACGTCCAGTAACACGAGAGCTCCGTCCAAATATTTATTGGGATGATCAAGTTACTGCTGAAGACGATCTGTTGCCATCGCTCTCCCTACTTAGTCTACTTATTGAAACACTTCGAAAGCCTGCTACAAAGAATGACGCCAGTAGGATGTACCCGCAGGTCCTCTGTGTAGGAGATTATCCTAAGATCGCATGCAGGCTTAATGTACGGTTTCAGCTGCGAGATACAACAGTGGTATAACACATTCCTTAAAACATGTCGCGGGATGAGAAGCTATGGCTTACGGAAGAACCACAGATGATGTTCGTCGATGGTGTCATCCGTCCGTCCGCGTCTACATTAGCATCACCCGTCACTATTGGGCCTAAAGAAGAGGGACCGCATTGACTTTGAGCTGATTACAAGTGCATCAACGAACAAGCTGACCTGTGCTGATACAAGCGTCTTCTTTCGCTTGGATCTCTGCCAGAGCTTTTGACAAGTGTCTTCAGACGAGAACAACAAAACGCTTTCATTCTCTGTGACACATTTTGACGTATATTAATGTGATATACACCCTATTGGTTATATGAATTCTCCAGCTTGGTTTCAGAAGATGATCAGTATTGCTTTGAACCCGCATTTATTAGAATGTCTTCATTGATTATAATGTAGTCGACTCGGGTTAGAAAACAAAGCACTCTGGGCACTTGGCCACTGTTGTGCAAGTGCTTCGTAACGCACATCTGAAGGTAGACGAAAAGTCAAGTCTTCAAGGCTCAGGTACTTTTTCTCAAACAAGAACCCATGTAACAAATCTTGAAGCTTCAGAAGCCACACGAACTGCATTCATTCAGATGTTTTCTGGAATTCGCTGGTCACTTCAGAGAATTTATAAAATATTTTGCTATGACAGCAATGTGCTTCACTGACTTCACCAAAATTGGTGTCCCTTTAATCCGCACTGGAGACTGCAGGGCAACCAACCAGGAACTCGTAAATGAAATATTGTCCGATCGACTGCTTACAAGGCAGTGTTCAGCCTGCCATTTGAGATTAATACTGATGCATCTAACTAAGGTATTGAGACAGTCTTAGACCAAAGGGACACAGTAACGTCCCATTGGCAACAGCTATGGGTGATTGGTTACAAGCCCCACACCTTCAACTCTCGCGATGCTAGTTCTACTACGACTGAGAAAGAGGCTTTGGCTGCTGCAATGGCGGTGCGCTATTTTCGGTCATATGTCGTAGGGATAAAGAGTAAATTGCATACAAACAATTAAGCAATGACTTGCCTCTTGAACCTGTCGAAACCAAGAGGAAAGCTTTCTCGTTGGATAAATGAACTACAGCAATATGACTTCGAAATTTTTCATCGTCCCGGTAGCCATTCTACAGACGCTGATGCATCGTCTCGGTTGGCGATTGAGCTCCCACGTGAGCTGACTAACATGACCAAACTTTGGCAAGGATGCGGTGGCCTGTATTTTGAAAACGCAAAATTCCTGGCAGATGAGACCTTTATTTAGAAATATTTAACCTGTACCACGACACCAGAGGGTCCAGGATCTACGATGATTTCTGGTACGCGTACAAGATTTTTTAGACGTTTAGACAGAAACACACAAAAAGAAATGGCGAGATAAACAAAGCCCAGTGCAAGCCACGACCACACGAACGTCTGTTGACTGAACATTCACAAGAAACATTTGATGTGATATATCTAGATTTCGACGAGGTGAAAAAGTTCAAGCGTGCGCAAAGCTGAGTCCTTTCTGGTCGCCGTAGACCAACCTACGATAATGGCGGCGGAATGGCTAGGCGGGGAAGTCGTAAACACTATCATAGTGTTCCTCTTCCTATAAATATTCTCCGCTGTGAAAGTTGTAATATCAAACAATGGGCCTGCATTCTTTAGCAGAAAGATTCAAGAGTAGTCGAGGACCCGTGGCGTCACACTGCGGCGTTGTGCGCCTTACCACTCGAAGACAAATAAATGGAGTGGCGGAGAGTATGACACACGATATTAAATTATTTGCGCAGATGAATCCAAGTTTTCAAGAAGGCTGGAAATGTTGCCCAGAAGGGGCTGTGGCTCATCATAACAGGACTCCTACAAGTAGCCTTGAGTGCAGTCCATATTTTGTTGCCTATGGTGAGGTTTGATAGCAAAGTGGAGACAGAGAGCTCGGAATTGTAGAGAGACTACTGCTGGCAGAGCGTCGGAAAACGTCGGAAAGCGACAGATATGTGGAAAAGAGATGAAGCTGTACTTAGGCAAGCGACGCAAAGCCATATATCAGACATTGGACTAAAATGCATTGTGATTATTCGAAAAGGACTACAGGCCAGTGAAGCAAAGATTCTTCAAAATTTGAAGTATAAGATTTATTGTTGCAATAAGGTATACTCAAGACAGTGAGGTAGATGAATAATGGACAGTTGGAGTTGGCGGCCATATGAAACGTTCTCTATTATTAACTCAAGAGGAGGTATGCAGAAAAGGGGGGAAATGTAATCTAGCCGAAGAAGGAGCAGTGAGGAAGGTGCTCCTGAAGAAGTGTGGGGCATTTAGGAATAAAACTTTGTTGGCCTGGTCACTTGTTCTATTACATATCGGCAATCCTATTTACGAAGAAATGCGTGCATAATTAAGCTTCAGGAATGTTACCTGACAGCAATGTTTCGATCCTTGCTGCAAAATCCCATTCTTGACTAATTTGTAGAAATTCCAGGAACTCTAATTTGTGACATAGCTATACTTTAAAACATCTTTCACGCTGCTCCACTCGGCACCATCATAAAGGCAACGTCAAGCTTTGATGTTTATTATTGCGATAGCAAATACACGAGCGTTCTGCGCGCCTTCAAGCCGCCGCCGCCACGGAAAACGAGGGCTTGCCAGAGGATGTTCCTGAAAAACGTCCCTCTACGCCGTGAGAAGGTGCCGTAGCTTTTAATCTCCCAAATGAACGCTAAGCCCCAGGGAGCGGGTCGTTTTGCGTTTTACGATACTGTAACCTTAGCGAGGTACGCCAGGTTTTCGTTTGTCTCAGTGTGAATATTGGAAACAGTGACAATACTAGAATCATTGAGGACGAATTTAATTCTGGAAAGCGCACTAGAAGTGCCTTGCGGAGAAAACTACATGAGATCCATGTAACAGTAGCTGCGACTGTGTGTCGCCAGTTGTGTTAAGGGGCAGAATGGAAAGAATCGGCTTGCTGTAAGAGTTGCTTAATACAAAAAAAGCATCGCTCTTTCACCACAGAGGCGAAATATTGATTGCGATTGAAAAATAGCAGACGGGTATTCGAGGCTATGCTGTCTACTATGTCTACGCCCTAGACAGCTATGCCCACGCAGTGTGCCGACTGTTAAGCCATCCGCCCCTTTCGCGGCTGTGGCCAGCGCTGCTGCGCTGTTCTGGAAGTGACCATCGATATTCGGGCTGGTGGCCTCAAGGGTCTCACCTTTGAGAAGAGGTAGTGCACAGCCATGCCATGGAAATCACATCATTTTCAGTTTTCTAACCTTCTTTCGCACTTTTATTATTTCAGTTTTAGAACAAAGGAAGGAAGGAAGGAAGGAAGGAAGAAAGGAAGGAAAGAAAAAGAGAAGCGGAAGGCAGGGAGGTTAACCAGAATAATGTCCGGTTTGCTAACCTACACCGGGGAATCGGAAAGGGGAAAACAAAGATGACAGGGAGAGAGAGGAGGTAAGGAAAGAAGAAAATTTGCGGTGAGTTCGCTGATGCTTGTGGTCTACTAGTAATTGCACTAATATTCACAGACGCAGTGGCGTAGCTAGGTCGTCTAGCACCTGGGGCCCATAGGACTTCGGTCACCCCCCCCCCCCCGGCTGTAGTCGAGGAAGGCGAGGATAGCAACAAGTTCCGGGTGTCTTCAGACGTATATGACCCCCCCCCCCCCACCACTGGCCCCTTGCACTCGGGGCCCACGGCCCCCCGGCCCCCCCTGTTGCTACGCCCCTGCACACACGTTCAAACAAGCCCGTCGTCCTCAAGAAGCACAAAAGTGCCTTAGTGCACTTCATGGGCCGACGAGCGATGGGGGCAGTGTTCCAGCAGCTACAGCACGGAAAGCGGCCGACTGTCCGGTTTTTGGAGAGCGTTAGCCAGTTCATGTTATTCTGGGGCATATCGTGGATAGTGGCACAAAGGATGGTCGATATTTTTTTCGGTGCCGCAGACCTCGCATGCTGCACTTTCGGTCAGTCCAATTATTGTAGAGAATGCCTTTGTGAAGACAACTCCTAACCAAAGGTGACAAGGAAGCGTAGTTTTACGTCGAGCAAGTCCGAATGGAGGTCGCAGTAGGAGTGAGGTGTTTAATCGATGCAGTCGTGTAAGCCTTATGTTTGGCGAGTTGCACTCATCAGTGAGAGACTGCGCGCCAGGTGTCGAAGGTAATTTGTGGCGTCTGTCCTAGAAAGCGGTATTGAAATGCTGCACTCTTCTTGGTGTGACGTGCGAGCAGCGTTATCGGCGGAATCATTGCCACTGATTCCACAATGGGGAAGCACCCATTGAATGACAACCTCGTGACCTTTTTGTTGGATGCGATGGTGAAGTTTCACGATTTCGTATGTCAGCTCTCAATGATAACCGCGTCGGAGAGCTGACTGCGTACACTGTAATGCCGGTTTTGAGCCAGAGAACACAGCCCATTTTCTCATTTTAGAAGATTTATCATAAAACATAAGTGCTGTCGATCTAGCAAGGCATGGCACATACATATGCCGAAATATGTACGAAAATGTTTGCTCACTGACAACGCCGCCGACGCCAACACGAGTTTTTCTGAGACATGGGGCCCTTAACGCTTTCACATTAGAACAGCTGCCTGGGGGAAACGCTTGGTTATGTTCGTCAGTACTTTGCAACTGATAGAACAGTGCGGACATGTAGTACGTTAGAATGAAAAGTAATAATGTTTTAGGGTGAGTGTTTGCGGCATATATTTTGTCTGTCTGATGTTAAGACCTAAAAAAGTAAATACCGTGATTTTGTGACAGTTATGGCTAACATATGTATATTCACGTGAAATATGAGCTCCGACACAGTGCCCGTGATGAAACTGGCCCCTAGACTACCGGGCTACATTGACACATGAAATACTCCTTCAATAACTACCAGTAATCTGAAAATGTTTAGCTGTGCAACTTCTGGTATGTATGCACCGCTCTGTAGTCTTGAGGGCCTCTTTTGCCACGCGCATTAAATTTCCGCTAATATTTGAAGCAACAGTACATTATTATTATTTTTTACGGGTGAGCTTTCTTTACCGTCTCACCGCTTTCCAAAGTTGTCGCTTATCTGAAGACACCCCTGCATGTATTTCACGCATTCAGAATGCCTTCACGGGTTCAATAGCGAATAAGAGTTGTCTAATAAGATTGCGTGCATGAAGGGAATACTGGTGTATACATTCTCTATCACATTTCGGCGCCCGCGATAACGCTGCAATGTACGACCATTTCACTCTGATGAACCGATGCCTTGATTCGTAGAACAGATTCAGAGGAAGCACTTTTGCGCCCAGACACCGTTGTGCTTTGATTGTCAGTTTCTTTTCCTGCGCCAGTTCGCCTTCTCATGAGTTATCTTCGACTCACTCTTTTGAAACTGCCTTGTTTTTCACATCCCTACAACTTGACAGTATAGACGTGCTACATCTTCACTGAATGAATACTGTGAAATCGACTACGATTTTTGTTGCGTGCGCGTTTACTCATTTATATTAATATTTACTATTCACAACTGACTATTTTTTCTAAGAAATTGTAAATGACAGCAACCTGGTCACTCACAGAAGGTCTCAAGAATAAAGAAGATTTAGAAGGATGCTCAAAGACCATGCGTAATCGAAACGACGGATGGATTCCTAATTTGCTATGGTTCTCTCGAGTAGTTGCTGGTTTGGCAGGTGCCCTGCAGTGATCATAGGCCCCTATGTGTGTGCGACTCTGGAGCAGAACTCTTTTCGAAAACCGTGTGACTCTCGGGGAGGACAGTTTCCGCAAGCTTTGCTGCCAAGGGGAGACGTTTCCGAGAACTGTCCGACTTTGGAGAAAAGATCAGCCGCCCATCCCCGACCAGACTCTGTGGGTTGCCACCAGAGGAGGCAAGCACGTACAATCATCATCAGCCTGGTTATGCCCACTGCAGGGCAAAGGCCTCTCCCATACTTCTCCAACAACCCCGGTCATGTACTAATTGTGGCCATGCCCTGCCTGCAAACTTCTTAATCTCATCCGCCCACCTAACATTCTGCCGTCCCCTGCTACGCTTCCCTTCCCTTGGAATCCAGTCCGTAACCCTTAATGACCATCGGTTATCTTCCCTCCTCATTACATGTCCTGCCCATGCCCATTTCTTTTTCTTGATTTCAACTAAGATGTCATCAACTCGCGTTTGTTCCCTCACCCAATCTGCTCTTTTCTTATCCCTTAACGTTACACCAATCATTCTTCTTTCCATAGCTCGTTGCGTCGTCCTCAATTTGAGTAGAACCCTTTTCGTAAGCCTCCAGGTTTCTGCCCCGTAGGTGAGTACTGGTAAGACACAGCTATTATATACTTTTCTCTTAAGGGATAATGGCAACCTGCTGTTCATGATCTGTGAATGCCTGCCAAATGCACCCCAGCCCATTCTTATTCTTCTGATTATTTCCGTCTCATGATCCGGATCCGCCGTCACTACCTGCCCTAAGTAGATGTATTCCCTTACGACTTCCAGTGCCTCGCTGCCTATTGTGAATTGCTGTTCTCTTCCGAGACTGTTAAGCATTACTTTAGTTTTCTGCAGATTAATTTTTAGACCCACTCTTCTGCTTTGCCTCTCCAGGTCAGTGAGCATGCATTGCAATTGGTCCCCTGAGTTACTAAGCAAGGCAATATCATCAGCGAATCGCAAGTTACTAAGGTATTCTCCATTAACTTTTATCCCTAATTCTTCCCAATCCAGGTCTCTGAATACCTCCTGTAAACACGCTGTGAATAGCACTGGAGATATCGTATCTCCCTGCCTGACGCCTTTCTTTATTGGGATTTTGTTGCTTGCTTTATGGAGGACTACGGTGGCTGTGGAGCCGCTATAGATATCTTTCAGTATTTTTGCATACGGCTCGTCTACACCCTGATTCCGTAATGCCTCCATGACTGCTGAGGTTTCGACAGAATCAAACGCTTTCTCGTAATCAATGAAAGCTATATATAAGGGTTGGTTATATTCCGCGCATTTCTCTATCACCTGATTGATAGTGTGAATATGATCTATTGTTGAGTAGCCTTTACGGAATCCTACCTGGTCCTTTGCTTGACAGAAGTCTAAGGTGCTCCTGATTCTATTTGCGATTACCTTAGTAAATAGTTTGTACGCAACGGACAGTAAGCTGATCGGTCTATAATTTTTCAAGTCTTTGGCATCCCCTTTCTTATGGATTAGGATTATGTTAGCATTCTTCCAAGATTCCGGTACGCTCGAAGTCATGAGGCATTGCGTATACAGGGTGGCTAGTTTCTCTAGAATAATCTGCCCACCATCCTTCAACAAATCTGCTGTTACCTGATCCTCCCCAGCTACCTTCCCCCTTTGCATATCTCCCAAGGCTTTCTTTACTTCTTCCGGCGTTACCTTTGGGATTTCGAATTCGTCTAGACTATTTTCTCTTCCATTATCCTCGTGGGTGCCACTGGTACTGTATAAATCTCTATAGAACTCCTTAGCCACTTGAACTATCTCATCCATATTAGTAATGATATTGCCGGCTTTGTCTCTTAACGCATACATCTGATTTTTGCCAATTCCTAGTTTTTTCTTCACTGTTTTTAGGCTTCCTCCGTTCCTGAGAGCATGTTCAATTCTATCCATATTATACTTCCTTATGTCAGCTGTCTTACGCTTGTTAATTAACTTCGAAAGTTCTGCCAGTTCTATTCTAGCTGTAGGGTTAGATGCTTTCAAACATTGGCGTTTCTTGATCAGATCTTTCGTCTCCTGCGATAGTTTGCTGGTATCCTGCCTAACGGAGTTACCACCGACTTCCATTGCACACTCCTTAATGATGCCCACAAGATTGTCGGTCATTGCTTCAATACTAAGGTCCTCTTCCTCAGTTAAAGCCGAATACCTGTTCTGTAGCTTGATCTGGAATTCCTCTATTTTCCCTCGTACCGCTAACTCATTAATCGGCTTCTTATGTACCAGTTTCTTCCGTTCCCTCCTCAGGTCTAGGCTAATTCGAGTTCTTACCATCCTGTGGTCACTGCAGCGCACCTTGCCGAGCACGTCCACATCTTGTATGATGCCAGGGTTAGCGCAGAGTATGAAGTCTATTTCATTTCTAGTCTCATCGTTCGGGCTCCTCCACGTCCACTTTCGGCCATCCCGCTTGCGGAAGAAGGTATTCATTATCCTCATATTATTCTGTTCCGCAAACTCTACTAATAACTCTCCCCTGCTATTCCTAGTGCCTATGCCGTATTCCCCCACTGCCTTGTCTCCAGCCTGCTTCTTACCTACCTTGGCATTAAAGTCGCCCATTAGTATGGTGTATTTAGTTTTCACTCTACCCATCGCCGATTCCACGTCTTCATGGAAGCTTTCGACTTCCTGGTCATCATGACTGGATGTAGGGGCGTAGGCCTGTACAATCTTCATTTTGTACCTCTTATTAAGTTTCAGAACAAGACCTGCCACCCTCTCGTTAATGTTATAGAATTCCTGTATGTTACCAGCTATATTTTTATTAATCAGGAATCAGACACCTAGTTCTCTTCTCTCCGCTAAGCCCCGGTAGCACAGGACGTGCCCGCTTTTTAGCACTGTATATGCTTCTTTTGGCCTCCTAACTTCACTGAGCCCTATTATATCCCACTTACTGCCCTCTAATTCCTCCAATAGCACTGCTAGACTCGCCTCACTAGATAACGTTCTAGCGTTAAACGTTGCCAGGTTCATATTCCAATGGCGGCCTGTCCGGAGCCAGTGATTCTTAGCTCCGGACAGGCCGCCATTGGAATATGAACCTGAACCGCCATTGGAATATGAACGTAAAATATCACCAAGGAAAACAGGAGCAGCCTCAAAGCAATAACGGGGACGTGCAACATCACCCAGGAGAGAAGGAGTAGCTGCAAAGCACAAACGAGGATGTGAAACATTGCCCAGGAGAACAGGAGCAGCCGCAAAGCAGCGACGGGGACTCAGTGCATGTCAGGTGACGTTGACTTGAGCAAGATGCCGCCTGCGATTTTAGTTGGCCTATTTAAGGGGCCACGAGATGTACTTTTTCAATTCATTCATTATCTTCTTCCTTGACCAACCATTGAATAAACAGTGCAAGCTTCGCACTAGAAATCGTCTCGTCCCTGTCTTGTCGCCATGGTCTACCGGACGCATGCAGCCTGCCGACAACGCCACGCTACCGAATAGTAACGCCGGTCGAGGTTCGAGAAACAGCGTCGCAACAACTACTTGGGAGCGATGGGATGCGCTACCCAGGAGACCCCAACTTTAGACGACATCTAAGAGATCATCTCTTCTTCGTGCTGGTGACAACGTTCGGAAGGAAGGTGTCAGGATTCATGACTGCATGCGGTGAGTGCCAGGCTTTTCTTCACTGAGACATCACTATTTTTTGGCGAAGTAAAGAAGCAGTTATTTTTCTTTAACCGTTGACGGAAGTGTTGAGTAAGTCGAGGTTGTTATAGGGTGATTAATTAGCAGCACTAAGGGCAGCCATGAACTTGAAGACACTAAAGAAGCCGGAAGTGTTTAACTTGGCCAGGGAACTGAGCCTCAAAATTGCCGAATCGAGGAGAAAGCCGGACATCATTGAGGCGATCGAAGCGATCGGGGCCGATAACGATGAACTGAAGGAATGCATAGAGAGCAGTGCGGATAAGGGGGAAGAGCGTAAGCGCCTAGAAGAAGAAAAAAAAAGCGTAAGCGCCTAGGAGACAAAGAAGAGCGTGACCATGTTGCACGCGACGCACTCCAAATGAGGCGCCTAGAGATTGAGTTTCTGAAGGCTCAAAATACTGAAAGACCTAGCACACAGGCAAAAGAAAGCGTGCGCAGAATGACAGACTTGATGGCACCCTACGCAGTAAGAGGGTACATAGGTCTTTTTCTAGTACAGTTTGAGCGCACGTGTGAGAAGGCAAATTTCGCGAGATACACCTGGCCGAAACCCTTGCTTACGTTGCTGTCACGTGAGGTAGCGTGTCGTTGCCCGCATGGGGAAAGAAGAAGCAGAGGACTTCGATGAAGTCAAAGTGAATCTGCATAAAAATATAGGTTATCAGCAGAAGCATTCAGGCGAAAATTCAGGGAGGTCGAGAAGACCAAACATTTCGCATACACCTTGAAGGTAAACTGAAAAACTGGCCGACGGAAGCGGGTGCACTTAGCGACGCCAAAAAGACAATGCAGTGCGTTGCAGTAGAACGGTTCTACCACCGGCTGCCAGAAAACATCAAGTCTTGGGTTTAAGATAGGCCAGGCGTGGACACTATCACGACGGCGACCAATCTCGCTGAGGACTACGTAACTTACCGTGCGTTTGAAGGCAAAGAAGCTCCTAAGCAAGAGACACATAAATACAAACCCGACAAACCGGAGCAATGGTCAAAGTGGAGTGAGTATAAATCAAAGGAAAGGACAGATTCGATGAAATATAGTGACGACAGCAGCAAGCGAAAGGAGGAGTCACCTGAACAGAGTGCAGAAAGGCTAAAGAAAAAAGCTTTCGAGGTGAAGAAACCAGTAGTTGGCTACAACTGCCAGCCAACGGGGCATATCTCCGTGGGGTGCAAAAATCGCAAACTAGTGCTGATGTTACGAACTAGTAAAGAGGACAATCTGAAACTGAGCCACAATGGCTGTGGTGCACCCGTCGAACTTGTGGGAAGGCCAGTTCGCGGGAGAATGTGCTTGGATAAGGCAAGCGGTAGAGGCCTCCAGTTTTTGTCTCTCTGGGGCAAACATTCACATCGGAGGCCCTTTTGGAGTACTGGACATTGAAGCCGCCCTCTGGGCACATCTCCCGCCGCAGTATTCATATTTGTTTTCTAAGAAATCCACGGATTTGCTGCGACGCAGTGGAATCGTGTTTAGTGAGATAACAGTACAAGCCCAAACTCGTTTTAAGGCAAGGGATCTCGCGGCCAAGGCAGTGTACCAATGTCCGCTGGTGGAGGAAACAGAATTGACGGAAAATTCGTCAACCAGCACCAAACAAGACATCCCTATAGGGGATATCGCGGAAACAACACTAGCTAGTGAAGAGGTCAGGAAAGCAATGGAGCCTGAAATGTCTCGTGAGGCAGAATACAGAAGAAAGTTATTTGATGTAAGCCCTGCCACATTGATTGCTGAACAGGAATATGATTCCACCCTGTGTAACCTAAGGACAGACGCGAAAAAAGGTGGGGCCAAACATAACGTGAATTCCTCAAGAGGGCAGGTATCCTCTATAGAAAGTATGCCATTCGAAATGGAGTGCAATTTCATCAACTTGTGGTGCCGCATCCCTATCGTGAGCAGCTCCTTGCACCTGGTCCACAGGGGCTTTTGGACGGGACATCTGGTCATTCGGAATACAAAGGAGCGCTCACTGCAGGAATGTTTCTGTCCCGGCTGCTTTCGAGAAGTAGAAGCATTCGGAAGAAGCTACGACACATGTCAACACATAGGCAAGCCCGGAGATAAGGATAAAGCGTCAATGAAATTTGTTCCCAGTGTTACGGAGCCGTTTCGCGGGCTCCTAATAGACACAGTGGGACCACTTCCTGTAATGCAGTCTGGCTACCGGCATATTCTCACTATAATGTGCACCGCAACAAAATTTACAGAGGTGGTGCCCCTCAAAAAACTAAGCTCGCTGAAGATCGTTAACGTGCTTTTGTCTATCTTCGCACGAGCGGTGTTTCCCGCAGAAATCCAGTCAGATCAATGATCAGTATTTAAAGCACACTGGCCTCAACGTTTCTGGAAACCTGTGGTAGTAAATTATTGATTGCTCAGTGTAGCACCCGCTGCCAAACGCGGTACAGAGAGTCAACTTAATCATGGAACGGCTTTTGCGAGCGCTTTGTTATGAGCACAAAGCCGTTTCGGAGGTTTGCTTGCATGCAGCAATTTCGCGCTCCGAACCGCACCGCGCGAAGCAACAGGTTTTTCACCTTCGAGCTCGTTTACGGACGCTGCCGTCGCTCCCCTCTTCGCATTGTTCGAAAAGCCTGGGAAGGCAGGGCTGACGACCCCTCTGTTGTGGCGTACGTGCTAGAGCTGTCAGACCGACTGCACACATCTCAAGAATTAACAGGGCAGGAAATGCGTAAGGCATGAAGCCATGCTAAGCATTACTGACAGGACGGCTCGAACACGACGCTTTAAAGTTGTGCAAAAGGCAGTGATTCTGAAACCCTCATTAAAAAACAAAATACAGGTTCAACGGGAAGCGCTGGTTGATATATTTCAGAAATTATCTGAAAAAAGAACGTATATGACGGTACCGGGAGAACCAAGTGCACCACAAGTGTACCACGGCAATCTACTTTAACCCTACCGGCAGAGCGAGGTCATTGTGAACATGTTCCTTAAGTAACCTGAGAAGAAGTCTGTCGACTTTCCGGAGTTAACATCAATAACAGGCATAAAAGGCATTCAAGAAATAATTGACAAGCGAGTAGAGCAGGCGGAGTTGAATCCCAATCGAAGAGCCGAACTGATGTAAGTCGTGTTTGTATTTAAATACATATTACAGACACACCAGACTGGACCACTCCGATCGTTCACGATATCGAGTTAACCTCATGGGACTCAGTTTGTTCGAGAGCTTATCGCATTTCAGCTCGTCACTGTCAAGTCATGGCCACTGAAAGAGACAAGACGTTAGAACTAGGTGTAGTCGAGCCAGGAGAGAGTGATTATGCCTCGCCTCTTACCTTGGTGTTGGTCTCAGGAAAGGAGCCACGACCCTGCATTGAGTACCGCAGGCTCAACGTAATCACGAAGGACCAGACCTCCCCAATACCGCATATCAAGGAAAGGCTTGAGAGAGTGAGCAGCGCTAATTTCATCTCTACACTAGATTTAGTCAGAGGGTGCTGGCAGGTTCCGTTGACCGATAGGGCAAGCAGGCTTGCGGCATTTATTTCCCCGATGGAACCTTTCGGCCGAAAGTCCTGAGCTTTGGATTGAAGAATGCTCCCTATTGTTTCTCTAGCCTTATGGACCAGGTGCTACGGGGAATGGAGGACTTTGCTGTTCTGTATCTCGACGAGATAGCAATTTCTTCTTCATCACGGGCGCACCACATTCATCATTTGCGAACCGTGTTGTGTGGTGTACGAGACGCCAACTTAACTGTCGAGGCTCTCAAATGTCAATTGCGGCGCGCGCGGGTAGTTTATCTAGGTTATGTAATAGGGCAAAGCCATCGTCGGCCTTCATAGGGTAAACTGGACGCAATAGACAACTTCCCAATACCACACACCAAGCGGGACATCAGGTCATTCCTTGGTTTGGCAGTTTATTACCGAAGATACATGCCATGTTATCCCGAGATTGCACTTTCTCTAACAGCTGCTCTGAGAAAAACAGAACTGCATGCGGTAAAGTAGGAGGACGCAAAAGAAAAGACCTTTAGTGTCCTAAAGAAAGCACCAACGAGTCAGTCAGAGCTTAACGCGCCCAACTACTCTAAGCCATTCATTCTTAAGTGTGATGCCAGCGACCGGAGTATAGGGGTGCTTTTTTGTCATAAGAGAGATAACGAAAATGAACACCCTGTACTATACTCCAGTAGAAAGATTTCAGCTTGTGAGGAAGCATAGAGTGCATCAGAGAAGGAATGCACCTGCGTGGTTTGGGTGGTCCAGAAGCTAGATTGCTATATAGCTGGGTCAAGGTTCACCATAGAAACTGACCACTGTTCCCTCACATGGCTGCAGTCCATGTTTGCAAAAAAACGGCCGTCTTTTGCGCTGTAGCTTGGCTCTTCAACAGTACACCTTCGATATTCGCTACAAGAAGGATAAACATAACGGCGATGCCGACGGTCTGAGTAGTGACCCCTTGAGTAGCGAAAGCCTCATGCTCACTCTGGTTTCCGTGGCTTTTTTACGCTGATATTTTGCTTCTGGTTTTTTATTATCGCGAAGTTGTAGTTGATTGTGAGCTAATTTTAGTAACCGCGTCTTAACGCTTCCACGAAATGGCTGTTTTTAGTGTTTAGAGGGGAGGATGCGTGAAAGGGATGGGAAAGTAATAGCGGGTTTTCTTTTTTTTTTGTAAAGCCTGGTGTATCTTGCGGGAGGGTGGATTTGTGCTCGCTTGCTTTGTGGTTTGTTGGTCCGCCATTGTTCTGGAGTGATTGCTTGCCCAAACAGGAGACGAAAAGTTGCAAAACCAGTTTGCAAGTCCCGTTTCGCCGGACCGGACCAGGGAGAAAAGGCATACAAGAGCGCCACGAAGACTGATGAACGACTTCCAGGAATCAACAAGCTACGAACCATGGGTTCGTCACCGCGGAGGGAAATTCTGCAGCTGAAACGCCGATCCCTCGCCCAGTGGCCGCTGGCGCCCAGGCGTCGGGATCTTCCTGCGCCGCCGGCGATGCTGTTATGATTGGCGTGTAACACACCAGACAAAAAGGATGCTCAAAGGCCATGCCTAATAAAAACGAAGGATGGACTCCAAATTTCCTATGGTTTTATTGAGCGGTTGCCGGTCTGGCAGGCGCCCCAGAGCAATGGCAGGTCCCTTTGTGTGTGTGCGACTCTGGGGGAGAACCCTTTTCAGAAACTGTGCGACTCTAGGGTAGGACACTTTCCGTACACTGTGCGACCAAATGAGTACTTTCTGCGAACTCTCCCACTCTAGAGAAAGGATCAGCCGCCCATGTCCGACCAGACTCCTGGGGTTGCCGCCAGAGGAGGCAAGCACGCGCAACATGGCCCAGAAGAAAAGGAGCCACCGCAAAGCAACGACGGGGGCGTGCAACGTCGCCCAGGAGAGAAGGAGCAGCCGCAAAGCACAAATGGGGACGTGCAACATCACCTAGGAGAAAACGACAGCCGCAGCCGCAAACGACAGACTTGGGCAGACACCGCCTACGATTTTAGCGGGCCTATTTAAGGGGCGCCACAATGTACTTTTTCAATTCATTCATTCTCTTCTTCTTACCCTTTACCACACATTGAATAAACTGTGCAAGTTTCTCACTAGAAATCGTCTGGACCCTGCCTGGTCGACAGGGTCTACCGGACGCCAAGAGCCCGCAGACAACGCCACGCTACCCAATAGTAACGCCGGTCGAGGTTCGAGAAATGGCTTCGCAACAGCTGATACCCACTTGAACGTGTTTCGTATTGTGGGTCCTTGACGTACGTCCAACCGTCGAACAAAGGGTCATTCCGAATTTTTCATTTCGGGAAAGCGTGTTACCCTCCTGCCTTTCACTCCGGTTGACAGCCACGCTAAAGACGAAAGTTCTGCGTGAGCGACGTCCTTAGTCCAAACCCACTAGCTACCGTAACTTACCTCGCCTGTGCCGCTGTCATTTAGGCTTGAATACAAAATGTACCTTTTAAATCGATGCATCAGGAATCCTAAAAAAGCTGCCCTCCACTGGCGCAGCTACGTTTCTTTCATTTTCTACATTCGTCCTCTGAGAGACGAGGCAGGCCACTGTAAAAAAAAATGTGCATCATACTAAAGAAAAGGGCAGATAATGGAAGTGCGAATGGCAAGGAGTTTAACCAAGACGTGCCCGATTGGCTACCGTACACATGGGGCGTGAAATATATTAACGGTATTTTGCGATAAATGCGAGAGAAATGTGGTAAGCATTACGTAGCACCTCGGTGAGGTCCCGGATCCATGATTTATGACACGTTTACTGAATTGTCATGTTGTTCAGCACCTCACTCGACACACGTCCTGTCTCTTCTGGACCCGCCGTGGTTGCTCAGTGGCTATGGTGTTGGGCTGCTGAGCACGAGGTCGCGGGATCGAATCCCGGCCACGGCGGCCGCATTTCGATGGGGGCGAAATGCGAAAACACCCGTGTGCTTAGATTTAGGTGCGCGTTAAAGAACCCCAGGTGGTCAAAATTTCCGGAGTCCTCCACTACGGCGTGCCTCATAATCAGAAAGTGGTTTTGGCACGTAAAACCCCAAATATTATGTCTCTTCGGGGAGCGAAGTGCAACAAACGGTGGGGGCGAGAGCATACCATCATGCATATATGCACTGTTCTAAGCGGTCCCATCTCATCTCTTCCTCTCCCACGTGACCTGCTTGCCAAACCTCACACACTTACAGTTTCTTTTTCACTTTTCCAATCCTTAAGCTACGTATTAAATTATAAACAGAGAGATAACGAAAAAGAATGAAGACGGAGGGAGAGTCAGCACTGCAGTAGATACAGTGCAGGTACTATCAAGAAGCATACTTGGCCTTTTGTGGCC
Source organism: Dermacentor albipictus (assembly GCF_038994185.2). NCBI lineage: Eukaryota > Metazoa > Arthropoda > Arachnida > Ixodida > Ixodidae > Dermacentor > Dermacentor albipictus. The sequence goes on from NC_091829.1 coordinate 114,115,297, forward strand.
TTGTGAATTGAATATTCCTTACACTAAGTTCCCAGGTTACTTTTCTCCGATAGGGGTCTGCCTACCAACCCAGTAATAGCTGCTCACGGAGCAGAGTGTGGAGTGTGGAAATAGTAGAGAAGGTGCTGTATACTGACTCGTCCTCCAACGAAAATTGCAGGTGCTCTGCTGGAAATTCCTAGAAAACTATATATGCGACGCCCAGTCATATGCAATACAGCAGCATCGTTTTGCAATGGCAGATTCCAGGTGAGAGAGAGGGTGATTATGGAGATGAAGAGACGCTATAATCTGCAGCAATTTAGGATTAAATAAATGAGTGAATGCTTTCACAGAAAAAGGAAAGCCGAACGTCTGTGGAAGCACGTCCCCGTCATAGGGAAAGGAGTGAGGTACAAAAAGATAAAAAAATAGAGTCTAGGTGGCAGGCGAAGTCGCACTTAAGGGTCGAGAGAATGTAAGCAGGAGTTTCTGAAACCAGTTTAATTTAAGCGTAGATGTGTGAGGTAGCGAGCAAATGATTATAACCACCGCCCACCATGCATCCTTAGCGAAAGTATAAGCACCCGCCGTTCTTGGTAATTAACGTTTACAAAAACCACCCTTAGCAATTACTTATTCATTGACCATACCTCGCCGCGTATCCCTTAGTGACAGGCTCTGTGAACAACAGCGGCGCTGTCGCGACAACATACGACCATACCGTGATTCTTGCGGTTATGGTTGCCATAATTGTGACCATTGCGTTTGCGCGAATAGTATACACATCGGTGTACAGCACAGGTCCGAGAACAGACAGTTTAGAACAGCGTTTGTCACCTTACATACGCTCAACGAAAGCACATTTGCATTGTGTTACGGTGCGTGTCCCTTCAAGACAAAAGATAGTTACAGCACAGCGAGCCAGCAGGCCAGCGTGCCCAATGGGCTAGCGTAGACGCCAGTGCGCATGCATGGTACAACATGCGCAGTGGCGTCTTTGCTGGCCTGCTGTGCCCGGTGGCTGTAAGACGCGATCGCAAACATAAGAGCGCGTTAGAGAACAGGGTGCCGTCTCAGGTCTCATGCCAAACATATCCAAGCAAACAGTCTATTAGCAACCACACTGTCATTGCTATGCAAGGAGGTTATATACTTAAACTTCTGGAGTGCCAGTCCCAGCCGCCGCCTACGGGAGTACGTGAAGCCGCCGGCGGCCACATTGTAGAAGAAAAAGAACGCTGCTCCAGCATATATGTGTAAGCGGTTGTGGCGCTCCCTGCACTTGCGGTTCCGCGATGAAAACTAGAACTAACGCCTTTAAGAAGTATTTATGAAGAATTTAAGTAGTATATGATAAATAGATATTAGTGCATCCGTATTCGATTCCTGCATGTGTTTGGCGGTGGAGATAGAAGCCTAACTAGGCGCCCTTATACATCTGCGCATACATACAAATTGGCTGCGTTAAGTGAATTCAGAGCCGGAGGATTTACGGAAGTCTGCTGTTTCTTCTTCTTCTTCTTCTTCACTGTACTCGAACATACGAGTTGCATACAAAGTTCATCCCCATACATAAACTTTTGCCGAAGCAGTGATCCAAACCTGCGCGCATTGTATTGAATTGTTCCTCCGTGATAAACCCCCGCGCAAACAAGGACCAGCGCTATGACTGACGAAAGATGATGTGCATAAAGCGTGGCCGGAGCTTTCGGGTGTTCGGCGTGGTTAAGGGGATACGCACCGCCGATAGGGAAAGCTAATAGCGCGAAGCACGTCCCAGGGAGAGGGGGTATCCTGTAAGTGTCCACCTAGAGGTCACTTAGCCTTTCGTTTGCTGCTGATATTCTGATTGGTTGGGCTGCGGTATGCGTGAAAAAGGGACAGGCTCCCCTAGTCAATCAGCACTTCAGCAGCAGGCGAAATGGACATATCCAGTGTAGGTGGACGCTTACAAAATACCCTTCACCCCATCCCGCCCCCCTTCCTGCTCCGCCTTCTTTGAAAGATGAGTGCGTCCCGTTGGCCGCCCATGACTAACGACAGGCCCGAGCGCTTGTCGAAGAGACATCGGCCTGAGACCCAAAGAACCGAGAATGCCAGTGCATGGTTGGTGTTGGGACGCCTGTTTCTCGGACCTCGGCCGGCGTTACTTTTCGGTAGCGTGGCTTTGTCGGCGGGCTGCAGGCGTCCCGTAGACCATGGCGACCAGGCAGTGACGAGAAGATTTCTAGTGCGAAACTGACACTGTTTATTCAATGGTTGGTGACACGGAAAGGACGAAGGGAATGAATGGATATAAATGTACATTGCGGGGCTCCTTAAATAGGCCCACTAAAATTGTAGGTGGGATTTTGCTCACGTCGACGTCACGTGACATGCACTGATACTGGTAGGGGATAGGTGGCTGATCCCTTCTCCCAGGTGAGTTTGCACGGGCAATCTGGTGCAATCCGCGTGTCCTGTTTCGTTCGCAGAAAGCGTTTGGTCTCGCTTTGGTCGCAAACACAAAGGGACCTGTTATCATTGCTGGGCGCCTGCCAGGCCTGCAACCACTATGATATGGTTGTCTGCCAGACAGATGGCCATAGCAAATTAGGAATTCATCATCCCTTTAGATTGAGCAAGATCTTTTGAGCATCCTTCTTTCCCAGGATTTTACACGCCAAGCATAACATTGGCCAGGAGCTCGTTATTGCCGCAGCTGTAATCTGCACGCGTAGCGAATATCCAGAATATCACCCTTCGTCGACTGTAGTGGCGGATGCATGACCAAAACCAAGGCTTTTTCTTCCTTCCTGTAAAGTCCAGAGATCGTGTTTTCACAAACTTAGTTTTTCGCTTCCATGTTCACCTTTTGTTTTATTTTCTTGCATTCCAGTCGCTTTCTGCGTTTATCCACAAGCCCAGTCGTGTGGATTGCATAAATTGTTTTTGTGTAAAGAAAATGACGTAAATTACTAAGTAAATGATGCACATGCATGTCGAGTCATGTACTCATCGCATAATTGTGTATGAATAGGTCAAACACAAAAAGATTGCGACCTCCATGAAATAAAACTGCATTCGTGGTGCTCCTACGCTTCGACTTTAGTGAAGACTCCAGCAGTATATTACGGCCCCATAATAATGTTACGTAGCAGCGACCTCTTCAGTAAAACCTGTCAACCATAAATATCACACACCACTGGTCTGGACATTCCGAATAGAATACCACCTGTTCAAGGGCGTTTTGGATTGTCGTGGAATAAGTAGAGTACGACTGGTGCTCGAGCGGTTTTGACCAATGCTTCTATGCGTTGCAGTTCTGGCTACAATTCGCGAGTTCCGCGGCACATTCGATTGTGCAATATCGGATCTGGTGCTCCGATTTCGGCGCTAACTAATATATGCTACTGCTTGAGCGCCATTGTGAGCGTTTCACATTCTGCACCGTCTCTATACACAGTCTGAGCATGGGTTCCGTGTACCATTATGATAAAAAACAAGGAAAAACAACGTTGAAGATGGTAAATGATTGATTCATTCATGGTATTAGACCTGCCAATGGTATACATGCATACCAAGGGTTATAAGGTATGATCAATGCTTGCGATGGCGCTAGTTGGATGTCACTGCAGCTGCGTTCGTTCCTTTTAAATCAGTCGATTGAAGCGCTTCGTCGTCTTCGATCTTGTTCGCATTTTGTTTCTGCCTTAACGCTGTGCCGCTGTATTCTAATTATGAGAGATGAATACCGCAGTGGATGCCTGTGGAATAAAGTTCATCATCGTCATCATCATCATCAGCTTGGTTACGCCCACTGCAGGGCAAAGGCCTCTCCCATACTTCTCCAACAACCCCGGTCATGTTCTAATTATGGCCATGTCGTCCCTACAAACTTCTTAGGCCCATACAATGAAACCCCCTTTCCTCAGTAAGGAAGCCTTCATTGCGGTGAGGCCACCTTATGTCACTTTGAAAGCTTCCTAACTGAGGCGCCCTCGGTGAAGGCTTCCTTGGTACTTCCTCAGCATAAGCAGCCAAACAATGAAATCTTCCTTTACCTCACTAAGGAAGCCTTCATTGCGGTGAGGCTACCTTATGTCACTCTGAAAGCTTCCTTACTGAGGGGCCCTCGGTGAAGGCTTCCTTGGTGCTTCCTCAGCGTAAGGTAGCTCCAAAGCTACCTTCATGCGTCCTTACGCCACTCCTGGCCCTGAACGAGCGCTTCACCTCACTGCTTAACCACGTGGCATTCGCTTGCGCATGCGCACGGTCGCCCACCTGCGGAGAAGCGCGAGCACGGTACGTCTTGCCAGGCATGCTCGTTTCAGTCACGCGTGCGGCATGAAAGCATTGCTAGGCGTTGCTAGGCGTTGCAAGACGCCGGCGTGCCAGCGTTGCTGGAGCACATCAAGTTTTGCACTGTAATGCTCAACTTTTTTTTAACTTTAGTAAACAAAACTAGAAGAAAGCGTCCACGTTTCTCTATATTAGCTATTCAATTTAAAGGTTGTGCGACGATACAACATTTTTAATAGAAAAAATTGGAGGACGCTTAAGCTTCGCCTTCAAGAGTGGGACGCGACAGCGTTCCCGTCGACCCGCCAAGGGGTATAAGACAATGCGCTACGGCACAGCAATCACGATGCGCCCCGCATCGGACTTAGCGCCCACCTATCACGCGGTGAACGTCGAGCAACGCAGCGTTCGGCGCGACAACGAAACGTGCGCCTGAGCGAACGAAACGAACCAAAGAACTCGGTGTCTCGGAGGGGAAACGATCTTTGCCAGCGAAACGTCGTGATCGGCACGGGCAGAGAGATAGATAGTAATCTAAACCGGGAGCCCGGCGAAGCGTCGTCAGGGGAGAGGGAGTCCCGCGACGCGCCTGGCAGCGGTCCCAATGCGCGCGCGGCGCGCCTCCTGTCGGGGCAGCGCCGTACATTGAGAGGAGGGGGTCTTCTGTGTTTGCCGCAAGATGGCTCTGCGTGTGCGGAAAGCGCAAAAGAAATGCAGCGGAAACGCACTTCGCAACTCGTGTAATTGTGACTTCTGTACGTTACATGTTCATAATTACCGATATACACCGCAGTATAACTTTCCACGGCTGGTTTCGAAGGCAACACCGCATTCACTAGAGGCGCGTTTGCACCGCTTGGAAGCATCGAACTCGTGGCTGAGTGGTAGCGTCTCCGTCTCACACTCCGGAGACCTGGGTTCGATTCCCGCCGGGCCAATCTTGGAAGTTGCTTTTTATTTATGAAGCGCCTGCCGTGATTTATCGCTCACGGTCGACGCCGACACCCGACGCCGACGACACCGGCTTTTCTGCGACACGAGCTCCTTAACGCTAACGCGTTAATAATTGTGTTCGCGGAAAGATTTGAAGAAATAATCTCGAACCCAGGCACGCGGCAACCGCTCCTTATGTGAGGACGGGTGAAGGGAGCTTTGAGAGTACGCTTGCTTCCTCCATCGGTCCTTCGCTGTAAGGAGGCCTCACCTAAGGTTAGGAAGCGCTCGAAGGAAAGGAACGTTTTATTGTTTGGGCCAAGCTACCTTCATGGGTCCTTACGCCGCTCCTGGCCCTGAACGAGCGCTTCGCCTCACTGCTTAACCACGTGACGTTTGCTTGCGCACGCGCGCTGTCGCCCACCTTCGGAGAAGTGCGAGCACGGTACGTTTCGCCAGGCACGTTCGTTTATGTCACGCGTGCGGCATGGAAGCGTTGCTAGGCGTTGCACGACGCCGGCGTGCCAGCGTTGCTGGAGCACATCAAGTTTTGCACTGTAATGCGCTACTTCTTTAGGTTTAGTAAACAAAATTAGAAAAGGCGTCGACGCTTCTCTATATTAGCTCATCAACTTAAAGATTGTGCGACGATACAACCTTTTTTATTGAATAGTGGTGTTCGGGTGTTCGGCTAAAGCTTTTAAGATATAATCTCGAACCCAGGCGTGGCGGCAACCGCTCCTTACGTGAGGACGGGTGAAGGGAGCTTTCAGAGTATGCTTGCTTCCTCCATCGGTCCTTCGCTGTAAGGAGGCCTCACGTAAGGTTAGGAAGCGCTCGAAGGAAAGGAGCGTTTCATTGTTTGGGCCTTAATCTCATCCACCCCCCTAACTTTCTGCCGCCCCCTGCTACGCTTCCCTTGGAATCTAGTCCGTAACCCTTAAAACCCCCGGTTATCTTCACTCCACATTACATGTGCTGCCCATGCCAATTTCTTTTTCTTGATTTCAGCTAAGAAGTCATTAACTCGCATCTGTTCCCTCACCCAATCTACTCTTTTCTTATCCCTTAACGTTACACCCATCATTCTTCTTTCCATAGCTCGTTGCGTCCTCCTCACTTGAAGTAAAACCCTTTTCGTAAGCCTCCAGATTTCTGCCCGGTGGGTGAGTACTGGTAAGAAACAGCTATTATACACTTTTTTCTTGAGGGATAATGGCAACCTGCTGTTCATGATCTGAGAATGCCTGCCAAACACACCCCAGCCTATTCTTATTCTTCGGATTATTTCCGTCTCATGATCCGGATCCAACGTCACTACCTGCCCTAAGTAGATGTATTCCCTTACCCTCTACACCTAATCTAGCTTTAGATTCAGGCCAACCACCTGGCCAGAGCAGAGCAGAGTGTTTCATGTTACACGACTGCGGCTCTGGTTATTCTACGGCGAGTCATTAGGCTATAAGTTTATGTGGTAACCGCGCGACGGGCATGGGAATGAATAGATGGAAATAACCTTATTTTATATCCCGTATAGTTCAAAGCGTCGCGCAGCGAAAACCTGTCGCTCTCAAACATGCGAATACCATGCATGTTGACGAAGGAAGGCATGACGAAGACGGACCGACGACAGAACGATAACGACGGCATGGCAGCGAAAAGAAAGAGACACCAAGATGTAAAGGCAAACAAGACGGTTCCCAATTGATTACCCTACGCTCAGAGAAGGGACAAAAAGACGATGCAAGAAAACGCACCGACGATTACAATACTCCCTGATGCGAAATTTGAGCGCAGCTCTATACATTATTTCATTTCGCGATATGTTGGCTGCAGCGGACACTCCGTCTCGTGCTTCACGATCCAAACGGAGTGAAGTGGGCAGCCTATGCCTGGCTAATCGGGAGATCACGAAAGGCAGCGCGAGGTTGACCCGAGGGTGCCATTCACAGGTGCCTCCGCATATAGGCCTCCGTTCATGCAGCGCTTTGTTTCCGTACAGACGATCCGTGCTACTCTGGCGCCATATCACAGCCATCGCCTCCACACAGCCCATCTTGCGTGGCATTGCGCTGTTCTTTTCGCAATTTCGTTCCCCCAACGACGAGAGCGGCGGTTCGTCGCAGGTTAGTCGTCCCACCAGTGTTAGCGGCGACACCACTCAAACGAGCGTCACTTTGAGCCCAACTCGTAGCCGCTCGCCATCGCCGCTTGCAGGCGCTGTGATACCCTTCACGCAAGCTGATACCGCGGACTGCCCTCAGCAGCCGACGGCGCGGACGGGCGTAGCCCTCCCAACTCCTCACGGCACCCTGGCTCCCCCTCGGAAGCGCAGATTGGGATCGCCTACGGGGCTGCGGATGCCGTGGCCACCGGCAACTCAGCGCATGCGTGGGCCGTCTCCCCTCCGCTCCTCCTCCGCTTGCAGTCTCATGGTTCCGCTGCACCCTCCTCCTGCACTGTCTTCCTCCTCTCTTCGTTATGGTCTTTCTTCCGCGTTCGCTTTCATTCTTCGGGGTGCTCGATCACTCAATTACGTAGGGGCCACCGACGCTCGCCGCAGGAACAGGCTATTAAGAGCTGCATCTGGAAAAAAATTGGAAATAAATAGGGCCAGTCAGTGTGAACACATCTGTAAATTAATGTACGCTGACAGTCAAAAGCGTTCATTTTAGGGACACTAAAGATACACTAAAGATGACAGGGTCCGCTCGAGCCTAGTAATTTCTTTATCGGTAACCATGAACTACACGGCATTTCAAAAGAGCCCAAGACTGGGAAGCTTTAGCTCGTGCACTCCTATCTAAATACTTCGTAGAACAGAAATCGTTTTTGCCGGCAATCATTAAACCAAACTTTTTGAGGTTTGTTGCATTTAAAATTAAGTGTTCAAATGTAGTGACTTCTAGAAGCGGAATTCTGATTTAGGCTATCAAATTGTTGTGCAACTATTGTTCAATATCACAATAATTGAAAAAAAGAACGAATGTACCACATTACTAGCTCCGTTCATCAGCAAAGAGCAAGGACGTCACCACGCTTTAAATTTCGCCTAACAATAAATCTAAAAGGGACAAAATTGATTTAGTATACGCCACTATAAAATCTACCAATGTAATGTGGGTAGCGTATTTGCAAAATGCCGGTAAATATTGTAACCAATTAAGATAACCTGTAAATTCATATATCAAATTTGTTTGCCCTAGAGGCTCTAACAAATGCAGTTTACATCTGTAAACAGTGGTATCTGATTTTGAAGCAGAGTTACGCAATGTGTAAACATCGTGCTTCTATATCATTCTATTTATGTTAAACATAACTGTATTCCATGTATTGTCACGTGGTGGCGATGTTGAAGAACAAAGTACTGTTCACACACAATACTGTTTTACAGCAATACTGTGAAAGACAAAACTAACGTTTATTGGGCGAACCTGCGCCCACAAAAAAAGGCTACACTTATAGCACAACGGTAGCGGCGAACACGGTCGGCGATCGTCGAAAATCTGATCTGCGGGTCAAGCACGTGGGCTTTTATACATCAGTCGTAGAATGTTCCAGAGTTATCACTGGGACCCGCGTGCCTTCCACAAAGTTCTACATTATTCGCGTCACGCACACATGCAATGAGATTACGTAAGGTTCGGTCACAGACAGCGGATGGAAGCATCGATAACATTCCAGAAACTTCCGAAAGATGGAGGCGCGTCCTGCGCTGTGCGATAACATTTGCTAGGCGGTGAAACGTGTCGCCCGATAAAGACAAACAAGTACACTGTCACTACCCCCCTCATAAAAAGCATCGACGCGATGCTGCAAACGATAGTAATAAAGAAAAACACCCATAGCAAAGAGAAAAACAAAATAAGGAAGTTCGTCAGCGTTCATAAAATGGTTTAAGACGCACCACGTGGACCACTTCTAGTCGTACGCTGCGCCACTGGGAATGCGTCATGCCGTCTGGCCCGACCTCATAGTCCAGTGCGCCAATACGTCGGATGACCTTGTAGGGTCCGAAATAGCGTCGCAATTGATTCTCACTCAGTCCTCGTCGGAGTATCGGGGTCCAAACCCAAACACGGTCGCCGTGCTGGTACTCGACGAAGCGTCGTCGGAGGTTGTAGTGTCGGCTGCCGGTAAGCTGCTGGTTCTTTACCCGAAGGTGGGTGAGCTGTCGGGCTTCTTCGGCGTGCTGGAGATAGGTAGCGGCGTCAAGATTCTCTTCGTCAGAGTCGTGCGGCAGCGTGGCGTCGAGCGTCGTCGTCGGTTTCCTGCCGTAAACCAACTTCAACGGCAAGGTCTGTGTTGTTTCTTGCACCGCCGTGTTCTAAGCGAAGGTTAGATACGGCAGGACCGCGTTCCACTTCTTGTGCTCAACGTCGACCTACATTGCTAGCATGTCGGCGAAGGTCTTGTTCAGGCGCTCCGTGAGACCATTCGTCTGCGGGTGGTGGGCAGTTGTCTTCCTGTGACTTGTCTAACTGTATTGCAGAATGGTTTGGGTGAGCTCTGTTGTAAAAGCCGTTCCTCTGTCGGTGATGAGGACTTCTGGGGATCCATGTCGCAGCAGGATGTTCTCGGCGAAAAATATCGCCACTTCGGCTGCACTGCGTATTGGTAAAGCTTTAGTTTCAGCGAAGCGGGTGAGATAGTCCATCGCTACGACGATCCCATTCTTCCGAGATGTTGACGCTGGAAACAGCCCCAACAAATGTATCCCGGTCTGCTGGAACGGTCGGCGAGGATGTTCAATAAGCTCTAGTAATCTTGCTGGCCTTGTCGGTGGTGTCTTGCGTCGCTGACAGTCTCGGCATGTCTTGACGTAGTGGGCGACATCGGCGGTCAGACGCGGCCAGTAATAGTTTTCCTGTATCCTCATCCTCGACAGCGTGTGGGAGAATCCGAGGTGCCCAGTGGTCGGTTCATCGCGTACGGCATCCAGTACTTCTGGAAGCAACGCTGACGGTAAAAGAAGGTAGCTGGCGCGGACTGGTGAGAAGTTCTTCACGAGCAGGTTGCTTTGTAGCGTGAACGAAGACAACACGCGCCTAAATGCCTTAGGGACAACGTCAAGATTCCAGTCGGCCTAATGAGTTGTCCCTCCAGTGGTTCGAATTTGAGGGCCTTCCCATGCAGTTTTAACTTTCTTCTGGGCGGTGATGTGTCCACTCATTTCGGAGTCATCGACCCCTGTGTCCACTAAGGCTGTAACGGCGTGGCCGTCGAGAAGCACGTCGAGGTCGGTGGTTCTTTGTCTGGCGTTGCAGATAGGTCTTGGCGTGGGATCACGGATGCGTCGTGTTGAACTGAAGCTGGAACATTGCGTCGTCAAATCGTTTTTCGTCAGTGTAGTCTTGGCTTCCTGACTTCATCCGGACGGCGGCGTGTCGTTATTACGTCGTCTAGATGGCCTCTTCGTCGTCTTCGTCAGCGGCGGAGGATCTTCGTAAGTTCGACGAAGAGCAACCGCACCTCCATCGGTTGCTGCTTATAGTTTTCAGGATATGGGTTAGCAGAGCGGCCCCGGGCTGGGCCGCTGTATGGCCGGCACTGCGGTGACAGGTAGCGGCCCGGTGACGGCGAACGGGATGGTCGTCTAGGGCTCCACTTAGTGGTGGCGAGGTAGCCGGCAATATCACGAGGTCGTTCGCCAATCTGTGGTCGCGGCGCGTTAACGGCGAACCTTCGGAGTTCCATCTGCCGGTATGGGCATCGACGGTAGATGTGCCCAGCTTCTCCGCAGTGATAGCAAAGCAGACGTTGGTTGGGGACGCGCCAAACATCAGTCTTCCTTGGACTGCTGCGTGGGGCAATTGGTTGGCGTGCTGGCGGCGGGGGTGGTGGCGGACGACGGAACTGTGTCGTCACTGCGCCCGGCCGTGGGCTCGAAGGGGGTACGTGATAGCGGGCTACAGCGGCGTATGTCATCACTTGCGGCTGAGGCTGCGGCGATTCAGCCGCTACTCGGAGTTGTTGAAGCTCCTCACAGACGGCGCCAGTAATTGAAGCCACTTGAGGCTGTGATGAAGGGAACAGCTTTCGTAGCTCCTCCCGTACGACTGCTTGGATTGTCTCGCGCAAGTCGTCGGTGGCCAGTGACTGAACTGCGGCGCGCGAAAAATATGTTTGAGGAGAGGAACAGAAAACTGGGATACTTTGTACTAGTTTTTAAAAACCAGCAACATAGACGCGGACAGAGAAAGACACAAGAACGACAGCAACACCTAATGCATTACGAACTGCCGAATTTATTTGTGCTGTTGTCAGATTGTATAGTTGATTTACTACTTTATTGTGTGTGTTTCTTGTCAAAGAAGAAAAGCAAGACCGAAGGAAATGTAACGATTGACATTCACGTAAGGAAGAAACCGCTGTCTAACACAGCTGTCTTCGATATTCGAGAACCAATCTTACATTACCTAAAAAGAAGTATGGTTGTATGTCGGAACATATTCCTTTTTCTTAAAAATGTTTCCGTAATTTCTCCTGTGATCAGATTGTGGTTCCAGTAGAGCGCCCGCACCTTCTTGAGGAGTTGCTGTAAATTACAGACCTGGCAGTGCTGTGCTAAACGCGAACATATAGATGGCTTAATATTGTACTGGTCTTTGCTAAGGTGCTTTTTAATATGCATTCTAGTAAGCCCGATGTAAATATACCTGCCGGACAAAGCAATCTCATAAATGACAGAGCAAGTGAATATACAAAGATTACAGTATTGCTCGTTGTGCAATCTCATTGTGAATTGCCTTCAGGCAGCACTTCTGCAAAGCGTGACCGAAGTAGTTGCATACGGAAAACACTAAGTCCTCTTTGTACTTTGGCACGACTTCTTTCAAAACCTAGTAGGGACCATGAAAATACTGCATCACTGTCTTCTTTTTACGTGTAGTAAACAGTCTGTTGGAGTGAGTGTTCACACATTTCATTTTCTACCCGTCTACTTTACCTGCCACGTGAAAAGCACCTCCAAACTTGCACGTATACAAAGGAGGTGTTGCACAAACTCTATCCCCTAAGACTATAAAGTGTACGGTCAAAAAGGACCAAGAAATTCCAAGAAGGAGCTCCTGAATTATTGCTCAGGATACCCTAAAGTAATAAAAAGTGTCCTTTTCAAGCCGTGAATAGCAGCAGCCGTGAGAACTTGGGTCCACCTGATGAAAATCAGTGGTGTGGAGGAGATAACGAAACCTAAAGATTCCTGTCGTTTATTTATTTATTTATTTATTATACCCTCAGGGCCCAGTGGCATTAAAGAGGGCAGTGGTTACAGTCAGTATGAAGAACGGTATAAAAACAGAAAAGGATGAAAGAGTCAAAGGGATTTCTCATGCAATATTGCCTAAGCGATTCTTGAAGTTTTCGTTGTCGACAATGACGGCAATGTGCCCAGGAAGGCGATTCCACTCTGCGGATGTTCCTGTTAAAATGACTGAAAAAAAAGCATTACTTCGTCATGATCAAATTCCAACCTTGTGCTAATGGCCTCACCGATATGACACATAATGGGCGGCAAAATCACTTGATCGCGCTGAGAATCGTGATGAAAGATGTGATGAAAAAGACACAGGCTGCCAACATCAGGGGGAGTGTTACAAACTGTATGTCGAGTTTGGAATTCATGCTGCTTGTACTGGCAGTTCTGCTGTGATTAGATGGGATAAAACGGGCGGAGTAGCTTTGGATTATTTCGAAAGCGAATTTCAAGCTTTAATGGTTCAGCTCCCGAACCAATGCGGCGTTATTCTAGTTTCGAACGAATTAATGATAAGTACGGCAAGTGTTTTAGTTTCAGGGGTGCCTCTGAAAAATGTCTTCAAAGGTATCCCATAGCTGTGTTGGCAGTGTTCTTAGACAGTTAAGGTGATTGTGAGACGACGTACTGATTAACCAAGGTGGTTTATTGGTAGAACGTTGGAGGTGCTTTCAGAACAGTTGAAAGGGATTTCTACCAGTACTGAGCCCAGCATTATGTCTTATAAGCTTAAAAAGGAGGCAATGATATTCTACATTTCTGGCATCTCATATAATTTGAAAAGGGACGTGCCTAGATAGGGAATGAATTTGATGTTTCTTAGCATAGCAGAAAGTTGCATTTGTGCAGAAATTAGCAAGTGCTTTCACACAGAAGGCTGTGCGACTTTGTGAGACTTCTGTCTCCTGAGAAAAACTGTCGCAGACTCGCGACGTTTTCTATAAAAACTTACACGTTAAAAAGAATGGGGCTAGAATGAGCTTCGGAACTGCGACTTCTTGATTTAAGTCCAGGCACCTAGTCACTGCACTAGCGATCTTTCTCTTTACCATTATTACCTTTTTTGCAATAATACGTACATACGTACAAAGCAGCTCATTCGGTGATAAACAATATTACATTTTGGCCGGACTATACTAATTGAAAACGCGTCCAAAGAGACTACCATAGACACCAAAACCATGAAGCTCATAAAACCACTTTTTCAGAGTTATATTGAGAACATCACCTGAACACAAGATTTTCAAGTTTGTTACACAAAATGCGGTTAACAGGCCACGGAAAAAAGAAGTCGTTGCTTTGTAGCCGTGGCTTCATACGGTGAGTGCAAGAATGTCATAGAAAAAAGGCTTTCGATTAAGATCTAGCCGGCAATTCCTTTTCGCGCGTTTCAGCACATTGCATTCATGTTCTTAGTTTTGCATCGAGCGATATACAGGAAACCGCAAATGGACTTTCAGCAAGGAATAGGACATAACTTCTCTCATGACCCTTATGAAAATATGAGATGAGTTTCACATGAAAGTCTGACGAGTTTTGACATCACAGCCATTAGACTTTCTGATGAGTTTCTTTGGAATTTTCTGATGTATTCCTAATGTCATTCTATAACATATTGGCCACCGTCTTTCTGTAGAACTCTTGACGAGTGCTTTTCTTGTGAGCATGAAATGTCTTCCTAATGTGCGCTCCAAAGCAGTTTTCTTGTGACTTTCTCACGTCTTCCTAGCGAATCTCTAATGAGCTTATACATTAGACTGCCGGTGCTCGTATTACTCCTATAACAAAATTGGCAACCACGTGTGGTAACATTTTCTCATGTGTCCCAATGGCAGTCAGACCTTATTTAAATATGTTACCTGTGCGTGACTATCTTTGGTGCTATATATATGCAGCCTGTATGCATGTATGTCCAGTGAAGATGCAGCACTTCTGACATGTACATGGGCCCTACATATGCTGCATGTTAGACATTACTCAACGAAAGAAGTTTAACAAAAACATTTATTGGGCATATCAATGCTTCCTTAAATGCAGAAGGAGGTTAAATGAAAGGAAAACACAGTATCAGGCTGGTTACGGATGTGATATCTCCCTTTCATTTAATCTCGCTACTTATCACTGAGGAGAGGCTGTTCTTGAGGTGGAGTGTCGTCATCTTGAAGTAAGTGCATGTGTACCCTGCATGGTAGAAAGGACAGATAATTAACAAAACTTGGCAATCAACCACAGAAATACACGCTGTATCACTTGCTACAGAACGGTCTGGAGACGTTATAGCTAGTTCTGCGAAAAATTTATGTGGTGTCGGCTCACACAAAGTTGAGGAACCACTGTGTGGCCTTTGGGTGCAGCAGTAACTACAGTAAGCAGAAATTGCTCTTGGCTGAACAAATGTGCAACATGGATCAGCTGTGGCGTGTGTACATGTCGTGAACTACTTCAGCTATATCGGTTTCCACTTGACAAAGGACAGCAGTGTCTGTGGATTGCTAGCGTGAATGAGAAATTCTCACTAATTACTTGAAATGGAAATGAGCGTAGGAGTGTTTGTGTATGGGCAACCCAATGCATCCCAGAGACATCCAAGTGCCAGTCGTTATAGAATATTTGCATCAGCTACGGGCACAGTTCTCATACATTCCAAGCCTACTATGTCATGCATGTGTTGGCCTCCTGAATGATGACATATATCCCATTCAAGAAATACACCACAGCATGTCTGGGGTTTTTTATCATTTACACCCGAGCACTGCTTTCAGAGAGAGGGCACAAGTTGAAAAACAAATGCGTAGAAGCATGACAAACAAGCTTGCATAAAAATAATTTAATAAATAAGCATGGTGGTTGCTATGCCACGTCATTAGAGAGTATTCCTCTTTGTCATGCAATCATAACGAGCGTCGACTGACACACGTCCCATTTTTGGCTGTGGTATTCTTCACTGATTTTGTTGTATCAGTCGGTTGCCATAGGCGAACGAAACAGATAAACAAGCTAAATTCAGTGCACAGCTTGTCGGGTCAATGCATGGTCAAATAAGACGAGCACACTGGTCCTTTGAGTGAATTATGGTGCTCTCCTAGGCGCATGCTGAGGCACCGGCTAGTCAGCGTGCCCGATGTACAATGGACCAAATATGCACGTGATCAAAAGAGTAGCCTACATTAACCCTGAAAGATACGAGACAAATTTTGGGTATTTTTACCTAGCAAGCCTCCAATGCCTGGGTGCCTTTGTCAATTCACTTGTGGACTGCAATGCACGTATATTTTAAATTAGGCAGCATATGCACAACAGTCATGTTGTATGGTCTCCCTTCCCTCGCTGCGCAAATTTTGTCCTGAAAAGTTACATGAACTGATTGAATTGAAAATGGAATCGAGAAATGCAAGGAGGCAAGCGAGGCTTGCTTGGTTAAAGGTAGCGCCAAATTTGTCCAGTGCGTGTCAGAGGCACTGTGCTGTATTCCTTTCACATGTGGTCAAATGTACATAGCGCAGACTGGCTGGTGCCGAAAGTACCTGTGAGATCACCATATTTCATTCAAAAGACCAGTATGCTCGTCCGACTTGGCCACACATATCTGCAATGGGGCTTCAGGCCAGATTAGGATTGTTTATCTGTTTTCATCCATGGCTGAAAATTGGCAAGAGAAATCAGTCAGGTGCACCACATAAATAACAATGAGTGTGAGCCAGCCCCCATTATCAATGCATGAAGAAAGGCATCCTTTGTAGATTACAAGGGATAGAAATTAGTCTGTGCCTATTTACTTCTTTTTATGCAGACACCATTTACCATGATTTTATGCCTTTGAATTATAACTTCTGCCATCCCTCTCAAATTAACTGGTGCACAACACAAGTTCACATCCAGTGCTATTTTTGTTAGTCCTTCCAACAACTTAAACAGTCAGTTGTTAGCCAAGGTCATGTTGCATAGTCTCCCTTCTCTCACTGCGTAAATTTTGTCCTGAAATGTTACATGAACTGATTGGTAAATTCAAATGGACACTACAAGTTTCGCCGAGTGGACACAGCTGGTTCTCAGAAATGCACAAAAACAGTGATGGGTATCTGTTGGCATCCTGTAGTGTGTGCAAACTAGCTGTGACATTGCTGCAGTAAACACACTCACAACTGCTACAATGCCTACCAGCATGAATAAGGGCAGCTTGCAAAGAAAAGAATACGAAAAAAAGTGAGAGAAAAAATAGAAAGCTTACCAGAAAACACCTCACTACTTAAGTAACTGCGGCACAATGAATACTGGCCTTCCTATTTCATTTCAAGAAATTCTAGTTCATCAAATGTGTATTTGCCAGTGACAGTTATTCTGAGAACAAGACAGACATGATTGTAAATATCAATGTTAAACAATGGTAGGCACACTGCGTGCTTAGACCTGTGACATATATGACACACTACACTTCGAATTCTTACATTGACAAAAACAGCACATATGTGTATCATAAGCAGAAAGGAAAACAGGGAAATATGGGCTACAGCATAAGAAACAGTTCCAAACAAATAAAACCAAGATAAAAAGAAACATACTGTGTAATAGGCAAAAATAAAATGGACTTGCAGCAAAGCAATTGTTGCGAGAAAAATACTAAACGTCAGGACATGCGAAGTGTAGTTTTAACAGAACAAGATAATGTGTGTATAATATCTACAAACACAAATAAGCAGCAAGTGGAATGATGTTGCAGAAATATTTAGCCTATTTAGCAAGATGCATTAAGTAATATGTCGATACACTTATCCACTAATGATACCGAGATCCTACTTTTGTGAACACGTACACTTAAAGCATACCTGACATATCCATCCAGATTACACGCCGTGTTGCTGCAGCCATGGCCACGGGTTATGTGGACACTGTTGTGGGTCACGGCTTCACCACTACAAAGAGAATTCTGTGTTAACTTATAGCTGTGGCACAGTAGGACTATCACATAGTGCACACATGCAAGGTGCATGTAAAAACAGTCATGAAAACAATGCCTGCACTGGTGCAGGGTGGCAACAGAGCACAAAGTCAAAGTTACTGATGAATGTCACGATAACAGGGACCCCTTCAACAAGGCAAAATTTCACACGCAGGAGCAGCAGCGCATTACATGAATGTTTGTTTACATAACGATTCTCGAGTTTCTTTCATAACTTTAAGTAATTATCCCTTGTAATGTTTACTTACGTCGAAGTTATGGCAACACCCCTTCAAAACAAACCTGTACTAGTAGCACGCTGTGACTGCTTACATTTTTTCCCCAATACTGCTCGTAAATCGAAAACCTTGTAAGCAGATATTATCTACAACGTCGAATCATTTATAAGCGAGGAAACGTCATAGCAGTAAGAATCGGTCAAGAGGTAGATGAGTCGTTATCATGCGACTTCAGCAGAAAAACGGGAGCTCACGCACAAGCGCGCATGATGAACACGATTATTTCTGAACGTAATCTTTCTCATCAGAAGAAAACGCTTATCAAGATTTTCAATTCTGCATTATGGCAATTGATTCGCGCAACTAAACTCTGACACCCAGCAAGCATCAGCATAGGTTTCACTGTTGTCGTGGGAGTTCTCTTTCCTACGTTCGCAAGGCACCCTATGCCCACACGAGAAGCACGCACAACACGTGTGTAGTTAGCAAGCACGGTTACTCACCTTTTGAACGGCCCGACGCGGTCGAAAAGCGCCCTCCAAGTTGCCAGTGCTTCGATGCTACTCCCAGCAGACATACCGGTGCATAGTGGACGAGCAGTGGCACGCTAACAACACGCATTATTTCTTCGCGACGTCCACCCAACTTTCCACGACAACCAGAGACAAAGGGAACGCACTCGACAGCATGAACATCGTTGGTCCACATTTCGCTGGCGCGCCACGCACACGGCGAGTTTGCAGCGAGACACAAGCTGTCTGTGGCGCTTATGCGCACGCGAACTAAGTCACATTTGGTTACAGCAAACACAAAAACACACGATCTAACAAGCACATCGTTGCAGCTCGCACACCCGACCGACTCGAAAACAGAGCGACAGACTGATTGGATTGGATTGGATTGGATAGGAAACGGGACGGTAGGTGGCGCCACGAACAGGTCGGTTGGGGGCAGCCAATGTCTCGGCTAGCGTCATCTGAGGATTTGTGCGGCTGCCTAATTGCGCATAGCTGTTGCAAGACAAAGAGAACCAAAGATAAGTCTATATTGTAAGCTATAGCTTGGCATAGAAAGAAATTCCATAACGCATTTTCAATTTGAATCGCTTCAGCTATCTGCAGCCAGCAAAAGCATGGCCTTCGAGATCTGAAAATGTTAACCCTATAGAAAGCCGTTGCGGTGACGCTATTCGAACGATTTTCACTTCAGTTACCTCTCATAAAAACCGTGAATTACGCATTTCGCTGCTCCCCGTGCTACCTGCGCCGTCACTTCAATTTAAATAACTTCCTGCTGTCGTTCACTTCAACTATATAGCCTCAGACATCGTTGACGCGATCTCCGAGCGACACATGTGCAGTGTGTGATGTTTTAGTGCCCGTTGCAACAGTGTCAGTCGGAAATCATCAAATCTGCTCGTGTGGCGCAGCTTACACCCCTGTCGTCCGTATCTTGCTTTCGTGTTGGCGTGTTTAACGTGCGCAGGTTGCACTCCTGTCGCTCGTGCCTTCTGTGTTGATCGTGCTACCCACGAAGATTCCTCGAAAAACCCACATGTCTCGGCAGCGTGCATTTGTCCTATGTGGTATATGCCAGAAGTGTGCGCTGGCGTACGATGTGCGTGCAACCAAGTACTACAGTGCCTTCCAGCAAATAGACGCTGCCGCTTACGCGCAGTTTCTTTTTCTTTTCTTTTTTCCCCGTCGTGGTTGCTCAGTGGCTATGGTGGTGTTGGGCTGCTGAGCTTGAGGTCGCGGGATCGAATCCCGGCTTCGGCGGCCGCATTTCAATGGGGGCGAAATGCGAAAACACCCGTGTACTTAGATTTAGGTGCACGTTAAGAACCCCAGGTGGTCGAAATTTCCGGAGTCCTCCACTACGGCGTGCCTCATAATCAGAAAGAGGTTTTGGCACGTAAAACCCCATAATTTTTACGCGCAGTTTTCCATGTCATGATCATGCCAATCTGCAGAATTGTCGGTTTGCCACTTAAAGAATAGTAACACATCCGAGTAATCAAACTGCCCAGAACAAGGCATACGCTATAGTTTGGCACTGTTTACCAAATGTGATAACGGAGTAACACAATCTTACAGTGCTCTTTAAAAAGGAAAGAAAATGACGTCGTTGTTTTGTGCCTAGCCCTGATATATCGGAAGCGTTTCCAGAGTACTCGGCGCTCACGCTGTGTTATATCGTTTTCTTCATTTTTGTCTCTTAGACTGCCCCCAACGATGAATCGAAACCACTCCCAGCAAAGGCCAAGGGTCCGAGTGTCTTAATTAACTGTATCCTAATTAACGGTACCTTACTTAACATCGTCTTCATTAACACCAACGGTCATGAGTTCGACTCCCACCAATAGTCATGGGTTCGAGTGCTTTCATCAACTATATCTTAATTAGCTGTACATTAATTAGCATCGCCTTCATTAACGACAACGTTCGTGGGCACAACTCCTACACAAGATCATGGGTTCGAGTGTTTTCATTAACAATATATTAATTAAATATGCATTAATTAACATAAACTTTACCAACTAAGGCCGTGGGATCGAGTGCCTTAGGTGACTATATTAATTAACAGTACCTTAATTAACATCGCCTTCATTAACAACAAAGGTCGTGGGTTCGATTCCCACCCAAGGTACTGGGTGCGAGTGACTTGACTGTTATATCTTAATTAACAGTGCATTAATTAGCACCATCATCAATAACAAAAGTCGTGGGTTCGAGTGCCTCAAATAACTGTATCTTAACTGTGCTCAATTAACACCGCCTTCATTAACACCGAATATCGTGGGTTGGAGTGTCTTAATTGACTACATATAAATTAACATTACCTCAATTAATATCGCCTTCATTAACAACAATGTTCGTGGGTTCGATTCCCACACAAGGTAATGAGTTCGAGTGACTTAATTCCCGGGTCGTAATTAACTGCGCCTTAATTAGCATCGTCATCATTAACAAAGGTCGTAGGTTCAAGTGCCTCAAATAACTGTATCTTAACTACGCCTTAATTAACAGCGCCTTCATTAACACCAAAGGTCGTGGGTACGAGTGTCTTAATCAACGACATAATAATCATGTGCACATTAATTAACATATTAATTAACATGCTTCGACTTCCACTAAGGGTGGTACGTGCGTTCAAGTGCATTAATTAACTATATGTTCAATAACTGTCTTAATTAACGGTATCCTAATCAACACCAAAGGTCGTGGGTTCGTAGCCTTAATTACCGCCAAAGGTAGTGAGTTTAACTCCCATGAAAGGTTGAGAGTTTGTAACCTCTTTGTACATCGAGTGCTCAAGCCGACAATGCCGGATTTTCCGGCTCATGAGCCATTTAATGCTATCGCATTACAAAGAATTTTTCACGACTTGGCATCGTGCACATTCATACGTGATGTACTTTGACATTAGCAATAACACAAAAAAGCTGTATACTCCTCTCATCAGAAATCTTAAGGTGCATTGTCATTTGAGTCTCTGATGTACTTGTGATGCCAAAAAACATTAGACGATGCATTTCTTATGCATGTCTGATGTCACCTTAGAAATACGTCACGTCCTCTACAGAAACTCATGGTTCATTTTCATAAGGGGAGTCTAACTGTTGTTGGTTCGTTCTCACAGACTCAGGCAAGGAAGAACTTAAAAGGACACTAAAGGTTACTATTAAGTCAACGTGGACTGTTGAAATACCATCACAGAAACCTCGAAACGCTTGATTCGTGCCAAGGAGAGACTTATTTTAAGAGAAAATGCGTTCTGAAGCATCCGCGTACCTCTAGCGCAGTTCAAATCACCCGCCCTCCCATCGAGGAGTACTGACATCATGGTCTCATAGTGACGTTGCGCCATCGGTGAGTAGAACGGCGTCCGCAGACGGCGCTACAGCTTTTCTGCGCAAAACGCAAACGCGCAGCCAGAAAAAGAGCCACGACAGAGCCAACAGCAGAGCGAAAGCGGGAGTATGGTGGCTAGCGGAAGGAGAAATGCGCGACCATGGAGCTCTTGCATTGCCCAGGGGGCGCTGCCAGAAAAGTACTAAAAAGCGCCCTGTGTCCTAAAATGGGTCGTACCTCGGTTGTCTGCTTCGGAAAGCACGTTTACAATATGGACCCGCCACTTTCGGTTGTGTTGTAGCACGCCCTGCTGCGTATATCGGGCGCCGAAGATTTTTTCAGGGGGGGGGGGGGCACGCTGCGTAAAGGTAAGAAATCATGCAGTGCCGAATACGTGTACACCGTTCAAGAATTAGGCGGCGAAGGTTTAGCATGGCATCAATCGCAAGTGAAGCGAGTCGCGTACGAAGTGGAACAGGTAAGGTTTGCACGCTAGCTGCTATGCGGGCTATAAATGAATCCACAGCAGCGATAAGCAGACATAATGTGTACGGAACTGCTCGAGCACACAACGGTACGCGCCGCGATGTACGAACTGCTCGAGCGCACGATCATACGCGCCGCGACGGCAGCGGTCTTTCGACATGCCGCCAAACGGCGGGCCTCCTGTAATCTTTGTTGACTGCATGCCGCTAAACTGATGCAATGCATGTGAGCTCGCACGTACGTGTGAATCGCGCTGCAGCGCGATCTCGTGCGCTGTTCGCTTGATGTAGCTTTTAATGACAGCGCTCGAACATCGATGTGCTGCAATCAATATTACCTTGCTGCTCTGCCTCAACGTGCTGGCTTGAGATCAAGGAAGAGCGCATTTAACTCTTTTAACCTGTGCTGCTCGTAGAGTAGTAGTGAATCGTCATCGAATGAGCCCGACCATTTGTGCTCATTTGCACATACTTCACCACTTCGCATCGGTCGAATTGTTAATTGTCGCTGTGGCCAAGTCTCGAATCGTGTATTACCAGCCATGCCTGCTGCTATGTCGGTCTGCTGTCAGTACTGTAGGTGCAAAAGACCGAAATTTCGAACGCAGATAATCAAGCAAGCTTCAAGACAGGCGAAGCAGTCAGCATGGCACGAAGTTTCGCTTACTCAGCGCGACGAACTGCAGCTATGCAGCGCGCCCAACGCTCCACTTCGTGAGGCCTTGAAGGAAAACGGCAGAATCAAATGTTGGGATTCAGGCCTTCTTATTCATGGCAGCCCACGACGCAGAAGTAATGATGGTGCCGCCTTTTCGAGGCTGGGCTAGGTCTCTCGACGCCGATTCCTTCTGCTCCCAGCATTACGTCCGACGGCACACGGAGAGTCCGTTTTCGTTAAACTATAGGCTGCGGCGAGCTCGCAGCGTGGTCGGCGTGGTCTGTGAGAAGTGACAAGCCTTTTCACACTCGCAACAGGGCATAAAAAGTGCGAATCGACGCAAAACTAGGCCTAGAAACGTGCTTCGCCACAGCCAGGGCTCAATACGACCCAAGCTCGCACCCCAGATGTCGTTTCTCGCACCGACACCAGACGCCGCTACCATACCTCAAACTCCAGCGCAAGACGCCCATAAGCTGGTACTTCATTCTATGACGCAAAATTCGACGCTCGTCGCAATGGGCCCTGACACCGACAGATTGGCTCGCGATGGTGGGCTGAACTTCAGCGATTTGAGCACTGACGAGCGCGACCTGCTGCTGAGGGCTCGCACTGCCGGCGTCGTTGCGTACTACGACGGTGGCCTCGACACCGCCTCTCCGGAGCGGGAAAGCAACGAGGGCTTCCCACGACATCACAAGGACGTGGCATTCTCGCTGCTTGTTCCAAATTAAAGTTTCGCGAGCAAGCAGAACCCCCACTGCACGACGTGATAACCAAACTACTGAAACTCCAAAGCGTGCGCGGCGCAGAGTCGAGCGCGCAGAGCCGAGCGAAAACGAAACGTTTCGAACACCCACATTACTTAATGGTAACGTCAAAATGTTATTTTTTTCTTAGAATCGAATAGACGTAGACAAGTAGCATTTTTTCCCGTCTTATAATCGAATGAAATGATATTTTTAATACGAGTAGTTGTGGGGACCCCTTTTGGGACCCCTGTCTCCTGTTCACGCGCGACTTAAGCCATTCGGCCGCGCGATCGCTGGGGACACGCAGTTCCAAGCCTTATTTCGGATAGCGTACATTCCCCGCGGGCGCCGGCGCGACGCGGAGCCTGCTGCTTGCGCGCGCGGCTCACGTTACGCCGTGCGTAAGAACAGTGCCTGAGGAGCGGGCCCCTCTCGCCCTCTCTTCGGTTTCTCTCTCCTTCAGCATCGGAGATGCGCGGGCGCTTTCGCCCGGACAGATTGACTTTCGGTGCTCTCGGCTGTCGAACGTGCGAACTCTCTTGGTCCCGCGCCCCTCTGAGCAAGGCGGCCCCCTTTTAACGCGATAGCGTTAAGGAGCTCGTGTCGCAGAAAAGCCGGTGTCGTCGGCGTCGGCGGCGTTGACCGTGAGCGATAAATCACGGCAGGCGCTTCATAAATAAAAAGCAACTTCCAAGATTGGCCCGGTGGGAATCGAACCCGGGTCTCCGGAGTGTGAGACGGAGACGCTACCACTCAGCCACGAGTTCGATGCTTCCAAGCGGTGCAAACGCGCCTCTAGTGAATGCGGTGTTGCCTTCGAAACGAGCCGTGGAAAGTTATACTGCGGTGTATATCGGTAATTATGAACATGTAACGTACAGAAGTCGCAATTACACGAGTTGCGAAGTGCGTTTCCGCTGCATTTCTTCTGCGCTTTCCGCACACGCAGAGCCATCTTGCGGCAAACACAGAAGACCCCCTCCTCTCAATGTACGGCGCTGCCCTGACAGGAGGCGCGCCGCGCGCGCATTGGGACCGCTGCCAGGCGCGTGGCGGGACTCCCTCTCCCCTGACGACGCTTCGCCGTGCTCCCGGTTTAGATTACTATCTATCTCTCTGCCCGTGCCGATCACGACGTTTGGCTGGCGTACATCGTTTCCCCTCCGAGACACCGAGTTCTTTGGTTCGTTTCTTTCGCTCAGGCGCACGTTTCGTTGCCGCGGCGAACGCTGCGTTGCTCGACGCTCACCGCGTGATAGGTGGGCGCTAAGTCCGATGCGGGGCGCATCGTAAGTGATCGCTGTGCCGTAGCGCATTGTCTTATACCCCTTGGCGGGTCGACAGGAATGCTGTCGCGTCCCACTCTTGAAGGCGAAGCTTAAGCGTCCTCCAATTTTTGTGTGGCGAATCTGCTTGGAAGAGCCAGCGTGGCGGAGCAGACTTCCCGGGAGCTTCAACCGTAGTCTGCGACTGCCACCCCAGTGCCGTATTCCTGTATTGTACGCGCATTTTGTACATAGCAGGGAATAAACCCCCATTCGTTGGTGGCACGGCTGGAGTCGTCTCTACGCCTTGCCGGTGAGTCAGCGAACCCGCCCCGGCGCCCCTTCTGCGTGCGCTGCGGAGTGGAGACGTGTCTTCTTAGACCTTAGCTAGCCGGGTCCGGGCACGTTAGCCCGAAGCCCCACATATCTGGCGCCCAACTAAGTTTCGGCATGGCGTCGGAGCAGGCCCCTTTGCGGCCCCCGTTGCAGCCTTACTCCTTGGTTGCTGACCTTCTGTCGTTTGAGGCAGCGGACAATGCTGTAAGCTTCAGGGATGCTCTTCGTGGCAATCCCATGCTATCAGATGCCAAGTGCGGTCCCCTAGGGACGCCCATTGGTCAGTCCGTTCGCCCAGCGGCACCCTACGGTCCAAGCAGCGTGAGCCCTTTAACTGCTCAGCTGCTTCGGCGTTCTGCCGAGCAGGAGCCATCCCGCTCCGCTGGCTACTGCGATCCGCTATCCGGCTTCAGTTGGCCTGGCGGGCAACCTTTTCGCAGCACCGTCGGCTGGCCTCCCATAGGCCCGCACGACTTTACTCCGCCGTTCGCCGGTCCCTTAGGGCCACGAGCGGGCACATCCCGGCAGGCACCCTGCGAGCCTCGCCCACACCAATCGCCGCTGCACAACGCAGCCGCGCAGTTGCTATCATCGCTGATGGAAATGACGCAATCTCAGGCTAGCGTCAGGCCTCCCGAGGTGGACCCTAGTCCCCCTAGGCCTGCCCTGCTGAGCAACTTCAAGGTACATATTCCGACGTACAGCGGTTACTCAGACCGCATGAGCGCTACGGAATACCTGGAGTCTCTATGTCAATACCAGAAAGCGATGAGGCTGGAAGACAGCGTGATTATAGGCACCATACTGCCTGTCTCGCTGACCGCCCAAGCTGCGTGGTGGTACCGCCTAGTCGGACAGCGCGCTCGCAGCATGGAGGAGTTTAGGACGCTGTTCAGCCATGAATTCCTCCCTCCTGACTATGAGCGACGCATGCGGCGCGAGTTGGAGCTTCGAACCCAACACCGCGACGAATCTCTGCTCGAGTACGTGAGAGCCATGCAGGAGCTTTATCTCCTAGCAGAGCACTCGGCGTCGAACTCTGAGAAGGTGGAGCGGGTGATTCGGCAAGCCCATCCAACCTTCACCGCTTACCTTCGAAACGGCCGGTTCCACGACCTGGACGATT
Source organism: Dermacentor albipictus (assembly GCF_038994185.2). NCBI lineage: Eukaryota > Metazoa > Arthropoda > Arachnida > Ixodida > Ixodidae > Dermacentor > Dermacentor albipictus. The sequence continues at coordinate 114,141,402 of NC_091829.1, forward strand.
TGGCCGCTGAAGCGAAGCGTATTCAGGGTGACATTCTGGCCGCGCGGGCCTAGCGCCCGCCGCCGCCAGCGTCGTTGTCCCTTGAACCCCGGTGCGCTTGGAAAGGTGGCAACGTGCTTACGCCCGCCCCTTTCCGGCTAACCGACGCAACGGCAGCCCTCGGAGAAATGGAGCGAGGCGCGTGGGAGCTCTCTGACCGCGCTCTTGACCCGTACTCGTATGCCAGGCGGGCGCGCACAGTCGCTCAGCCCGGCCGAGCACAAAACTGGGACCGCCGAAGCGGCCCGGCGGTGGAAAGTGATACCAATGCCCACGCGGCGCAACAGAAACCACCGCCGGCGCGCAGCGCGCCGCGAGCAGCTCCGCCTGCACGCAGCCTCGTCTGCTACAAGTGCAATGAGACGGACCACATTGCCCGGGAGTGCACAAACCGCCGCGCTACCGAAGGGCACAATCACCCGACGGGAAACGGCGTGCGCCGCCGGTGACTCTGCCTTCGCCGGCGGTGCCTGAAACAAGGGGTTCCTTAGCCCCGATGGCGTGTAGGGTCAAAATTGATGACCCGCCGCCAGCCCCCTCCCTTGCGCTCACGATCGCTGGTCGAACATTTGCAGCGCTACTGGACAGCGGCGCCACAGCCTCGCTGTTCGGGGAGGAAGTTTTGGCTCACGTACGCCGGCACTCCGCCCGGCTGCGAGCCTGCAACACCGCCTTCCATCTCGCGAGTGGTGCGGCTACCTCGTGTGGCTCGGCGAGGTTGGTTGTGCGCTGGGAGGAGCGTGTACGCAGTCACAGGTTCGTGTACATCCCTGGTCTGTCCGTACCCGTGATAGTAGGCCGAGACTTTCTGGCCCGCACTGGGATCGTGATAGACATTGCGAACAAAGGATACAGGGAGGGCCCTGGTGCGCCCCTGAAACCTTTTGCGCATTTCCCTGTCGCTTCGGTGGCACCTAGAGCCCCAGGCGCGACACCACGACAGGAGGAGGGGCGAGTCCCGTTGACCCCCCAGACTTCGGCTGTCACAAAACCCGCTGTACGCGGCCCCTCGTCGGCCAGCGAAGCGGGCAGAGCTCGTTGCGAGACTCATTCTCCCGAGCCGAGCGCAGCGCTAGCGGATCGGATTTCATGTAATCCTACGATCGCTGCGCGCGCGGCGAAACGAACCGCTCGCTGCCGCCTTTGCCTGGCAGTTCGTCGGAACGTCAGAAGGCGCGCCTGTCATCGCTGCTGAACCAATTTCACGCGATGTTTACAGATCGGCCGGGACGCATCACTCTTGTGCGACACCGGATCGACACAGGCGACGCGCTACCGTGGAAATGCAATCCTAGGCCCGTGAGTGTGGCCAAGAGGAAAGCTATCGACCTCGCAATGGACAAAATGATCGAGACTGGCGTAATCCGCCGATGTAATAGTCCGTGGGGTTCTCCGGTAGTGCTGGTCCCGAAAAAAGACGGCTCCCCTCGTGTTTGCGTGGACTACCGCCGACTCAATGAAGTCACTCGGAAGGATGCTTACCCTATGCCGAGCATTGACTCAATCGTGGTGAGCCTAGGTGGTGCACATTATTTTACCACTCTAGATGCTAGCCCCGGTTACCTGCAAGTGCAGATGGAGCCAAGGGACGCGGAGAAAACCGCTTTCACCTCACATAGAGGCTTGTACGAGTTCACTCGCATGCCCTTTGGCTGCTCGGGCGCTGCAGCGACTTTCGAGAGATTGATGGACAGAGTTCTGGGAAGGGTAAAATGGCAATACGCCCTAGCCTACCTAGACGATATTGTCCTCTTCTCTCGCACCTTTGAGGAACACCTCCGCCACTTGGAGGACATCCTCGGAAAGCTGCACGCTGCCGGGATCACTCTGAACCCAAAGAAAGCTGAGATCGCAGAGACCCGTGTCTCACTGCTGGGCTTTACAACAGAGCGAGGCCGTGTTTTGCCAGCGAGGAAAAGGTGCGAGCTATCCTCGAGTACCCAACGCCCGCGAACATAGAGGACCTCAGACGCTTTTTGGGCATGGTGAACTATTACCGCCAATTTGTGCCCAACTGCGCCGCTCTACAGGTTCCCTTGACCTCGTTGTTGAGGAAGTCTACAAGCTGGAGCTGGGGTCCGGAGCAAGATGATGCCTTCAGGGCTCTCTCTAAAGCTCTTGTGGACACAGCCGAGCTGAAGCTGCCCGACCTGAGCAGGGAGTTCGTAGTCCAAGCTGACGCGAGCGACCTGGATATAGGTGTGGTGCTGCTCCAAGAACATGAGGACGTTCTTCGGCCAGTGGCCTTTGCCAGCCGGTCGTTGACGCCCGCACAGCGTAACTATTCCGTGACTGAACGTGAGTGTCTAGCGATAGTATTCGCTCTGTGTAAGTTCGATCACTACGTCGGCGGACTGGCTTTTGTTGTTGAAACGAATCACATGGCGCTCACCTGGCTAAAGCGCTTGCGCGAGCCCACAGGCCGCCTCACGCGCTGGGCATTGACGTTACAGCGCTACAACTTTGTTGTTCGCTATCGGAAGGGAGCACAAACGTGGTGGCCGACGCCTTGTCGCGCGCCCCCGTTTCAGACCCGGACACCTTTGACCGGCACCCCTCCGCGACAACGCTTCCGAACGGAGCCGGAGCCCTTGTCTCCAATGGCACGGAAGGAGCGAGTTCAGGCGGCTGTGCGGCCTATAAGCCGCCGTCGCCGGGCGAAAGTGCGTACCTGCTGGACCCTGTAACGTCCATGGGTATCACATTCAGCAGACGGGAGCTGCTGGAAGCTCAGCGGAAAGACCCATTTTGTCAGCAAATTGCTGACGAGCTCGAAAAAGAGCCCAGCTCCGAAAGGGAGCGAGGCGGCAACGCCGATGGGCGCAAATTGACAGCTGGTATTGCTATTGGCGCCGGGTGCGACGCAGCTGGTATTGCTGCAGGCGCGTTGGATTCGTATCTGCTGGAAGCTGATGGAATGCTCCTGCGCTATATCGCATCTGAATAGGCTCCTAATGAGTAAATTAAGGTGTTGATACCCCGCAGTCTACGGAGGGCCACGTTGAGCTATTTCCATGACTCGCGGTTGGCCGGACACGCGAGTGGCCGTAAGACTTATCTTAAGTTGTAACGCTCCGTAACCTGGCCAGGCATGAAGCGTGATGTACTTCATTACTCTCGCTCCTGCCGCGTGTGTCAGAGTGTGTAGCCCCGTGGTGGCAAACCCCCCGGCCTCATGCAGCCGATCGACAGCCAGCTACCCTGGCACATCGCGGCCTGTGACGCTACGGGACCTTTCCCAAGAAGCCGGCAAGGTCACACATTCCTGCTGGCCGTCACAGATCACTTCACGAAGTGGGTGGAACTTTTTTCCCTTCGGAAGCTAACGGCACGCGTCATATGGGACAAGTTGCTCGAGGTATTCACCCGCTTTGGCTTTCCGGCGGAGTTGATCACGGACAACGCGTCCTATTTCACGGCCAAGGTGTTCGTCGATGTCTGTGCAGCCTTTGGCATAAAGCACCGCAAATCAACGACTTATCACCCTCAGGCCAATCCCACCGAGCGGATGAACCGAAATGTGAAGCCCTGGCTCGCGGCCTTTGCCCGGCAACACAGGGACTGGGACGCCTGTCTCCGCGAGATAGGTTTCTCTTTGCGCACATCGGTGAACCGTTCGACTGGGTACAGGCCCGCTTTCCTCAATTTCGGGAGAGAGCTGCCAAACCCTATGGATCGCGTTCTGCGAACCGGCAGCGGGGCGAGCGCCGTTGCGTCCGGTCTCTCCGACTACGCGGTGCAAGTGCGTGCTAGGATGAGCAAGGCCCTTTCTCATGCTCGAACCAACCTGGCAAAAGCACGCGCTGGACAAAAAGCATAATACGACCGGTCGCATAGAGAGGTGCATTATCAAGTAGGTGACCTTCTCCTCAGGCGCAATCATGTGCTGAGTGACGCAACAAAGGACATCTCAGCCTCTCTGTCGGCCAAGTGGTCGGGCCCATACCGAGTGGAGACCGAAATGTCGCCTCTTGTGTATAAGCTGGTGGACTCAAACGGTAGACCATCCGGCGGTCCAGTGAACGTTTCTGACCTCAAACCTTTCGTTGCCAGAAGCAGCAAGTGGGAAGAGGAAGAGACACAGCGAGCGCAACCGAGCAAGACGGCGGATCTCAATCCGCGCACTCTCCGGTATAACTTGCGAAAACGCTTTTAGTCGCCGCTTCTCGCTGGTAGGCAGAGGGACCTTATTCCTCGCCGAGCTGGCAAGCGGAGAGGTGTGACTATGGCGTGAATGCACGCATTAAAGCGGAAGAAAGGCACTCATTAGCCGAATAAAGCGCTTTTTCGTAGTGCGCAGCTTCTGCTGAGGGCCGTGGTGAACCAAAGTGATCCGTGAGCCCGCCGGCGTGAGCTGTGAAAGCCTACCTAGCCGTTGCCTAACTGCTCGTGCCCGGTGAACTTTACCTCCAGTGGCGCTCGAGTACCATGAAAGGCACAGTTATTGTTCAGCGCTGGCCGGAGGGATGCATGAGGATACCATCAGCCCAATATGCCCCTTTCCGTGGCCCTCCTCCTTCCCTCTGGCAGCCGCCTGCAAAGATGAATGCTCCAGAACGATGCGTGATTGGCAAGCTGACGGATTCAGTGTGAGCTTCGTGTTCTGTGTGTGAACATTGTCAGCGGATGGTGAGATTAGCTCGTAGTGTTGTTATTATAATCGGAGTGCGGATTAAGCGTGTGAAGTGTTGATTGTCAGTGTGGTGCCAGACGGACGCCAACAATGAAGCCGTCGCAACACGCCTCGAGGACGACGACCGACTCGCCCAGGTCTCACGGGAGCCGTCGCCGCCGCCGCGGGAGCCTCCAGTCGCAAGCCGTACGAGAGGCCACTGCCGTCGCACTCGCTCCTGAGACCACAGCACGACCCGTGGTGCGAGCTGGCGCTGTTACCACCTCCGCATCCTTCCAGGTGCGGTCGTTGCCGGTGTCTCCACAGCCAGCTGCCCGTTTGCCTCCAAGCCGCCATGTCGCTACCTGGGCCTTCCAATCCGGTTCCGAAGCACCACTTTGCTTCGTGTCGACGAAACGGTGGAAGGAGCAAAGAAATGTGGAGAACCACATGAGCGGGTGAGAGATACCACGCATTTTCTGCGGCCGCACGCTATCAGCCATGGTCGAGGCCTCGGGTGGAACCGTCATGGCCTCTGACCCTTCGGCAGTGTACTGCGGCGTGTGCGGTGTGCTGCGGCTGTGTGCTACCTATGACTCCAGCGCGGTGCACAAGCTTCACGTGAAGGGGATGGAGCCAGCTGCCGAGGAGCCCGGGACGGATCCAGCCCCACAGGTGCTGCAGAACACGGACCCGGACGTCAACCCGGCCCTGCTGCGTTCCGTTGTCGGCGCTCTCGCTTAGGACCCTGTGTTCGCGGCGACCATCGCGGCAGCTGTGCAGCACGCGACGGCGCTGGCGCCCGTCCACAACTCCGTCCTTTCTCAGGAAGCCGGAGGCACCGACCCTGCGAGCGAGAGTCTCGACTTCGATATTTTCGCTTGAGAAAATAAAACAGGTCAGACGTCGGCTTTACCATTGATTCCGGTCGGCTCCCTCATGGGCCGGGCCGAGTCTTCAGGAGGGGGGAGGGGATGTGGGGACCCCTTTTGGGACCCCTGTCTCCTGTTCACGCGCGACTTGGGCCATTCGGCCGCGCGATCGCTGGGGACACGCAGTTCGAAGCCTTATTTCGGATAGCGTACATTCCCCGCGGCCGCGGGTGCCGGCGCGACGCGGAGCCTGCTGCTTGCGCGCGCGGCTCACGTTACGCCGTGCGCCGCGCGTAAGAACAGTGCCTGAGGAGCGGGCCCCTCTCGCCCTCTCTTCGGTTTCTCTCTCCTTCAGCATCGGAGGTGCGCGGGCGCTTTCGCCCGGACAGATTGACTTTCGGTGCTCTTGGCTGTCGGACGTGCGGACCCTCTTGGTCCCGCGCCCCTCTGAGCAAGGCGGCCCCTTTTTGTGTGGCGAACCTGCTCGGAAGAGCCAGCGTGGCGGAGCAGACTTCCCGGGAGCTTTCACCCGTAGTCTGCGACTGCCACCCCAGTGCCGTATTCCTGTATTGTACTCGCATTTTGTACATAGCAGGGAATAAACCCCCATTCGTTGGTGCCACGGCTGGAGTCGTCTCTACGCCTTGCCGGTGAGTCAGCGAACCCGCCGCGGCGCCCCTTTTGCGTGCGCTGCGGAGTGGGGACGAGCTACGTGTCTCCTTAGACCTTAGCTAGCCGGGTCCGGGCACGTTAGCCCGAAGCCCCACATAGCTGAGTATTAGTAACACAAATTATAAGGAGTGCTTTCGTCATCGGGCTAGTACAGGAATGTCGCTGGGGGGTCTCAAATCCTGTCATGCATTTACCTCAATTTCTCGGTTACTGAAGCTCTGTTCGCGATTATATTGATGCCTTAGACGTTCTAGCACATTACTCTACCACTTTAACTTGAGTTTCTGGTAACCTTTAGTGTCCCTTTAATGTCACTTGATTAACAGTGCGCAGAAATATGTCACCTACAACTTTTCAGAAAACAACCTACTAGAATTTGTTCCAAAAACGATTGTGCTTGTCCCATTATTCACCGAACGAAACAATTTACACGAGATAGTCCTTTCCCAAGTGGATCGCCATGTGTATAGCGCAAACAGTATGTGTAATCTTTCGCGCGTTAAATGATTTAATTCGCCTGATCTAAGCAATTTTTTTGTAAGTTTAATCGTTTCTTGGGCTATTGATATGAAATTTCTGCATCGAAATTCTGATGATGTATACCACTTGTAGTAACTGCAAATAAAAAAATATTGCAAGCACTAGCTATTCAAAACAAAAAAATTATACCCCCGCCTCACAATTTTCTCCAATCCTTAGGTCTCTTTATTTCTTCTATCTGAAACTCTGCACTGTAACGTTAATGTTGCAAAGGCACCTCATGGTATTTTACAAAGGTAACGCTTAATTTCATGCTGCAAAATATTCGGGTGTCTCTGGACAGCTGCAGTGCAATAAGCCTATGGATTTAGTTCAGCTGACAACACTTCCAATTGCGGTGCAAGAAGAAACAACCTGTTTCATTGCCACGTCGTCCGGATAAGCCAGAACTCTAAATTAAATTCCTGAATTTATAAACCCAAAAACAGGTTGCATTTTATTATTTTCACACAGAACTACACGAAATACAATTTTGAAAAACAGACGACAAACAGCTTCCTCGTTTTATTGATTGCTCCACATTTATACTAGTGGTTAACTTAATATTAACTAATTTCTTTGGCGTGCAATCTTTGTGTACCCTTCTTACTCCATTTATTATCACTGCACTGGTGTTAACACGTTCTAAGAGCAAGAATATGACATCATGGACAACCACACCAGAAGCATTTCCAAGAACAATTTGCATCATGGCATCTCGGCCCTCCTATTCGTCACAACATTTCAGTACGACCTTTGCACTACGTGCATTCGGAAACATTAACCTGCCTTTAATACTGCAGGTCTCATAGAGGCCTACGTGTTTTTATAACAGTTTGAAATCGTCGCACCTGTACGTACTGTAAGTATTCGTCAAGCCTATTGGTCTATACGTTTCAACAGCTAAAAACCCCGCTGGCTGTTCGCTTTAGGGCTTAAATAAAATTGAAATAAGATGTTCGAAAGGCGCTTCCTTGTCCTCGCACATGTCACTCTTATCCTGGGGCATAATGATATAGCCAGTATGTTTTTAAAACTCTTGTATAAAGCCCCTCCAAGACCATAAGGCCCAGGGGACCCGACGTGCCCAGACTCGGATCGTTAATGCATACTCAACTTCCGCCAGGCTTATTCGTTTGTCGAGTGCTTCACACACCTTGTGTGATAGCTTTGCCATTGATGGCACGAAGTCACCTTTAAAGCTTGCAATATCACAGGCTTTTTTTCATCTTGAAAACTGATACTAAGGCTGAAATGCGTGCGCTACGGTTTAAACAGCATTAGTGACGTGTCCTTGCTAAATTATTTGCTTATTTCTTTAGCAACCGCATGTTTTTCTCGTCGCTTATCCCTCGCGCGGATTGCGTCTCTCCATTCATATACGCTCGTCCTGTGCCGTTCCTGCGAAGCAACTTAAAAAAACAAAAGCACAAGTATATAGTTCTTCGCAACCGTAACAAGCTGGCGGCGCACCTGGCATGATTTCGCAACCGTAGCAAACATGCAGAGCGTCAGCCGCAGCGTGGACTACGAGAGAAAGAACTCCAGGAGGCACCTAGGACGAGCGGGGAACAATAGTAACAGGAGTTAATGGATGATGATGGCAACGAAGAGATATACAACAAGAGAAGTAGCAAGATGCTCATATTTCCCGACTGCCCCTCGCATATCAATCTGTAAAGTTGAGAAGATAGATAGTTTTTTTCTTCTTTCACTGCTTTCTTTGAAGGAAAACATTTTAGTATGAAGTTTTAGGTAGCTTGGGGTAAAATTTTTCTATTCTGAATATTCATTCTCTAGGGGTCTCTTTCCTCGGGACCTACCACAAGGATGTTTGCTCAGTCGTAGAATAATTTAGTTGTTTAAGGGATATTTTCTTAAGCTCTTGATTTATTATACTTTGTTCATTGTCGCCTGACAAGTTTGCCAATTTTTATCTTCATAACAATTTATGAATACAATCCAAACCTTTGCCTATCCCCAGCAGTGGTTATGCGCCATCATAGAAGAAACCAAAATAAACCAAACAGAGAGTGATGATACGAGCAGCTTGAGGCCTTCATGTTGTGCTACTCTAATTAATATCATGGCGTTGCAACCATATTTCTCCATTTCCCTATGTTGCTTGCGCGGTGTTTCTCACCATTATACTAAACGCAGTACCATACGACGACGAAAACCGGGCGATTAGTAGCAAATGCTTCCGCATGTCTTGCCCGAGGAGTTTCTGCGTGCTTTTTTTTTCTTGACTTCCTTCTTTTGGTTTAGCTACAAAATGGGCTAAATATTAGCATGAAAGCTATAAAAAGGGGTGGTCACACAAGCACGCTTGCTTTTCTATAACTGGCCCCATGTTCCTCTCATTTTTTCCTTCGGAATCCTTGTTGTTGTGCTGCTATGATTAATCATTTAAGTATACAAGAGATATTCATACATAGATGATATTGAAATGAACAAGAGAATGTAAAATTATTGCTGGTTCATTAGTCTAATACATACAATGGGCGATATGGAGCAATGAAGGATAATTGTGTCAACAGTCAATGGAAGGTATTTCCAGTCATGGCATTCAAGCAATATTATCGAAACACAAAAGTTAACTGTATACCAGGACTAATTTCCTCTTTATTACTCTGATTAGGTCGCGAAGATATGGATCTGTACAAAGTGAAGAAGCTTCTGAACGTCTTCTGAGAAAAATTACGTGAGAGAAGGTTTATTGGCGGCTCCTAATGCGAAGGCACAGCAACCGGGAACGGCGAAGCAGCCCGAAGCACTGTCCAAACGGACGCCAGCAATCAACAGCGTGAGCCGAGACGAGCCGTGCGTTGACGATGCGGCTGTGCCGCGAGGCGCGTCTTCTTCACAATCTCCCCCCGGACAAAAAGAGCCATCCTGGCGCCTTAAGAATCGGGAGGCAGAGGGTCGTGGTAGGGCTTGAGACGCGAGACGTGGACAATGTCACGTCCACGCCGGCGCAAGTCTTCAGGTGGTGACAGGGGCTCAATGAGAAAATTCACCGGGGATGTTTGCTCCAAGACTCGGTAAGGCCCTTCGAATTTTGGGACGAGTTTCGAGGAAAGCCCCGGCGTTTGGAAAGGGACCGACAACCACACAAGAACGCCTGGAGCGTAGGTCGTATTTCGATGCGTGTCGATGCGGTTTTCTTTCTGGCGCTGCTGTTGCTCTGTCGTAAAGGAGCGCGCTAGCTGGCGGCATTCTTCGGCTTGTCGGGCGACGTCGGAAACAAGTAGGCACTCAGAGGCGTCAGGACGGTATGGAAGGAGCGTGTCGATGGTATGCGTAGGCTCGCGGCCATACAGGAGGAAGAAAGGTGAAAATCCCGTAGTGGCCTGGATCGCGGTGTTGTACGCGAACGTGATGAATGGAAGGATGCGGTCCCAGTTACCATGATCAGATGCCACGTACATAGAGAGCATATCACCAAGTGTACGGTTAAATCGCTCGGTGAGCCCGTTAGTCTGTGGATGGTATGCCGTGCTTGTCCGATGAATAATATGGCATTCCGAAAGCAAACTTTCGACGACTTCGGAGAGGAAGGCGCGACCTCGATCGCTGAGGAGTTTCCGAGGTGCGCCATGTCGAAGCACGAAGCGATGTAGTACGAAAGAGGCTACATCCCGCGCTGTAGCACTTGGTAAAGCAGCAGTTTCGGCGTAGCGTGTCAAATGATCAATAGCAACTACGATCCACCGATTGCCGTCTGGTGTCATACAGTGTAAAAAAAATTTGCCTTACTTTACAGAAAATTTGCTGGTAATTTGTGACCGAACACTCTTCCGTAAATTAAGAACGGTCATTTCCGTAGAACGGACAACTGTAAAAAAAGAGACCGTAATACAAGATACGAGTGCTTCTGTATCTAGAAAACGGAAGACTCTGTATTCTGAATCTGTACTATAACCGTTAAAGTACGGTGCTTCTCGTATTCAGAAAACGGAACACACCGTATGCTGAATCTGTGCTATAACCGTTAAAAAACAGGTGCTTGCCGTATTCAGAAAACGAAAAACTCCGTATACTAAATCTGTACTATATCCGTTAAAGTACAGGTGCTTCCCGTATTTCGTCTTGCAGAGCATATCCATTCGAAGAATGTGCCATCGGGCACGAAATTGCCCAGGACGTGCGAGAGTCGACCGAATTTCATTGGTGTGCTATTTGCTGGGATCAGCCATGCCACCATCTGCGTTCGGAATGTGCATACGTGACCCACTGTTTTCAGCGGTCTTGAGCAGAAATGCAATTTGGTCAACGCTCGCACTTCCAGGGTACTTTTGTCCACGATAGTACATCTCCTTTAATGCAAATGTCATGAAGGCAGCTCATAGTCAAAGTGCAGGTCACCATTGAGAAAATTGTCTTGCCAACACACTGACATGGCTGCAGAGATAAAACACTTTGCACTTGGTGATATGAATGCACTGCATAGCATGTATACAAAAAGGTGCAACATTTCAGTCCTCAAGTTCTTAGATCACAGAAGCAACTTTATTTTCTTCAATCACTCGTCTTGCACTTCTTCCTGGTGAAAGTTGTTCTTGACTCCAAACACTTGCAAGGATAAACTTGCTGCTGTAAGGAGAAACAAATAGTATTCGTGAATATCCATCCTAAAGAAAGCGGCAAAAAAGTTTAATCACAGAACACGACAAAGCAGTAACTTCTGTGTTAGAAAAACATGTAAGTAGATCAACATTGTTGGCACAAGGGATGTTGCTGTAGCCAACATTTCGACATAGGTGCTTGTCATTAGGGTAGCAAATGTTTTCCTTGGCTGTGTTGTGGGATTGTGCATATCTCACTGGCCCCTAGCCTCATTGGGGGAGAAGTAACTGGTGCATATAATAGGTCAAGAGAAGCCAAAGTGTTAAAATAAAGGAAGGAAGGGTGTGCTTAGCAGTGGTGATTGTGATGGAGCGGGTATGAGCAATGCTGTCAGTACTTGCCAAGAGTAGGGGTGACCAAAACAGAAAACGATGTACACATGTATGCAGTCATTAATCCAGTAGAACCAATCTTCCCAGAAGACAAAATAGGTATCAAGATAAACAGTTTGCACTTTTGGAAAAAGAAAACAAAGAATTAAGGAAAATAAATTTTGTATCAAGATGCATCTGGTTAAGATCACTGCAAATGGCAAATGAAGGCACATTATGAATATATATTTTGTTGAAAGCCGATGAAGAAAATATATATTAACCAAATATTAAAAAATAGGGACATTAAAATTAAACTGGATATGACCATAAAACAGTAAAGAACAGCCTGTGGAAAAAAATTGGATGGATAATATAACCAGGTGCAAGATTGCAAAACATCGAGTGCTGTTTATATTCATGCTGCTGTTGACGGCTTCAAGTTTCTGTCTTCCTATGGAACCTTTGTCTTACTTGAACAAGGAAATGGGTCATTTTTTAAACAAGCCAGTTCAAATGCAGTTCAAAGCTTCAGCGGTGTTATAATGAAAGAAAATATTATGGTCAGTTCTCCTGCTGATCTTGAAACTTATTGTGCGCAACAAACAGGGACGAAGAATTGAAGAAACGCAATGTTAAGCGCTCGTCCTTGTGTTTCTTCTATTCTTCGTCCCTGTTTGTTGCGCACAATAAGTTTCAAGATGAATTTGTTCCAACTAGGCCGACTCGCAGTCTTGCTTCAGTTCTCCTGGGTGTGCTTTCATTCACCAGTTATTTCCACCGGTGTAAGTTCAAAATTTAATGGTCTAAATGGACCTTAGCTTCTGGCAAACCATTAGCTGGTCTTTTTTTCAACACAGATGCCTGCACATTATATGTGTTGGCAGGAGTGCTAGCGAACTACATTATACTTGTTGCCGCAACAAAAGTGAAACTTGGTAACAGTGATTGAAAAAAAAAACCAGCATTCCACAATACTGATTCAAGTCGTCTGGAAAAGTTGCTTAAGTTAACGTACACCCCCTACTCCACCAGACAGTTATTCACCACACTGACTCTCATGGTGTCAACCATGCTATTACAACACTAGGCATCAAGTGAGGAGAATTAGGGGATAAGAGGGCACAATGCTTTTTGTTAGAACATCAAATGTGCTTTACATAAATGCTACATTCCAACTAACAAAGGAGCAACCGGTTTGTGAGATAGTGACCAATGCATACGAAAGCTAATGACATTCTGTGCAGCAGAATGTTGACGATGAGGTGTTATGCACACAAGTGTACTCTTTCACACAAAATGACATCCTGCACTCAAACCTTGTGCCAATATTAGAGTTTGAAAAACACCGTAGTGGAAAGCAAAGAGTGCTAAATTTGTTGAAAATTACTAAAAATTATTCGATTATTCATTATCCTTACTGTTCGTTAAAGATTCACAGATTGTTCCCTATGGATGCTGTAAACAGGTACCCTGCTTTTATAGTGGTAGCAACAATGATCTGTGGCACAGACAAGAATAAATGCTCATGAAGTTTATGCAAGAGTATATCCTACAAATTACACCCCATTTCACATTCCAATATGGTAAAGAGGAAGACGAAAAAAAACTACTTTCTGGTGGAGGATGCATACCCCAGAATAGAAGAAACAAGTGTACCCTAACCATTGCTGCTGCCGATGCCTGTGCACTAGCAGTTACATATAATATGGCAGTTACAATTGTTTTTCCACAAGCACTGCAAGCTGCGGCCAGTTTACCAGTACACAGCTGTAATAAATTTAGGGCAAGCTAAAGCTCTCTAATGGATTTATCTCATATGACACAATTGGAATGCAATATTCTGCAAATAAGTGAAGCGCGATGTGCCATCCCATACAATGAAACACCTTTGAAGAATCTGAATCACCACCTGCACTCTTAGGCAAAGTTACACCCTTTGGAGTGCCCCTTCTGCCACACAACAATAATCGTTATTTGCCTTGATGCGTTTCCTTTCTTGAAGACGCCGCGCCCGCTACTTTGTTGTCGGGAATGCTATCATGCTGTTAACGCGCATGCCGTTCGTTAATGGAAAGCACAGGGCTCGCAGCGTTAAAGAAAGAAAATGCATAAAGGCAGATGACAATTATCGTTGTGTGGAAGAAGGGGCACTTCAAAGGGTGTAACTCTGCCTAAGAGTGTGAGCCGTGATGAGGAAAAAGAGTGTGTTCTGTGTAAAGTAGTGCACCTGTATAACCTAAAGCTTTGGAGAATGCATTTAGTATGAGCTGGGAAGGTTCCTAATTTTAATTGCACACAGTGAAAACCTCCATGCAGTTTTGCAAAATGCAAACCCCCTACCTTATTGTTGTTCAAACGTAATGACACGTAGGGCCATAACATGTACATTATGGGTTTCGTTCCCAAACAATCAAAGTGAATAGCACCACCCTAAGTGTTATGTGCCTTCTTGTTAGTGTCGAATGCTGCGATCGGCAGAGAAACGGATTTCTGGAGCAATATAAAGTATTAGGTACTGTGATCTCAGTTCTTTCACTGCTGTTTAAGCATTATCGGGTCCTAAAGTAAAGAAACGAGGAATAAATACATGCATATTTTATGCTACAACCCTCATAAGTATTTAGTAGTCTGGATTGTAAAGGATTCCAGATTTACAATGCAGGACAGATTTTATTCCACTGAAAGAATGGCATCATGCCAATGATTCTGCATTTGATGCTATATTTATTTGTATTTAGTTCAGTTGGAATGTGTGTGTATCGTCAGCGATATCGCTTGACATGTTTTATATTGACTGTTTTCTAAATTTAGGCAAATCGGTATTCGCAAATAACCTTGTATGACACCAAGAACTTGCTTAGCAGGAGTATTTCTAACATGTGCAAGATATGAGGCTCTTGAATGCATATCTCAGCCTGGGGTACACGCCGCCCCCTAATCTCATCAGCAAGTTTCTGGAACTGATCTACGAGGTTTCTTATGATGAATGTAAAGTTGCTTGAATGGGGGAAATAGGGAATTTATAACAGGTGAATTATGCAGCATAAGAATGATGTCAGCAAGAAGCAAGCATCAAGAACTATAAAATGAAGACTATAAAATGCCAGAATTATTTGGGATGATTTAAAATTCTGGCATTGGAACGAAATGTCTTTCAACCTATATATTAACTCTGATTATTCACTCTACTACCACTGCCTTCATTAGAAACATTCATAATCATTATCCTATATATGCCACATCATCCTAGCTAATATTCAAGCCTTCATAAGCTGCTTTTTTTACTGCTAATTCTCTGTGGGAAAGAGGTGTCCGTATGAAGACCATATCATACACTTATTACCCGTTTTTTGATAAATGATAAGGGAAAAACTTCACACCAAAAATGCATTGAGCTTGAGCAAGTTCTGCGTTTGATGCTGTTAATTCTTTTTTCCCTTTGCCATCATTGACCCACCTGGTTAGCTAAGTAGACAGAAAAGCTGCAGGAGAAAGGTGGGGGTGCCAAACCAGACTTGTGCCCCAGGGGACCTTTTCACGGTCACTGGAGGAACTGCCTGTGGCCTCGGCATCTTCCTTGAGGGCCACGGCCATGTCTAAGAAACCTTGTTTCCACAGGCTGCACAAAGAAAGATAATTTGCTGAGCTAAGTCTTTTTCTTAAAAGAACCCATTTAAGTTGTATTCGTGGCTTTGCACCACAAAACTGACACATGACTGGCCACTCAAGACACTTTATGTGTATTCGCAGGCTTATTCCTTGGAAAAACACTTTTATGTAGCACACAATGAGTAACAGTAACAAAAAAGTGTATCAGGAGGCTCTCATATTGCTCTACAACTTTTCATTGACACATTTCATTTAATTATTTGAGATATTTAATAACTAATTAAGAATTATGTAATTAGGCATAATGCACAATATAACAGAGTATCTCCAGGTGATGGCAAACATTACCTTCATTTTGTCTAGTTAAATCGCATTTACATATTTCTAAATCTTGGTGCATGATAGTTAAGACACCCTGTAGATCAAAAAACAATATTAAAATTTTCATAATCATCTCTTGCGTGTTATTGGTGGCTATGGCTGCTTCAAGTTATTCTTTCAGTATGGTACAAGCAGTTTTGAAGTGAAATTGTTTTGCATCGAGGGCATGTAATCTAGGCAATCAAGCAAAATGTCAAGTTGTGTTCACTATTCAGATGTTTAACTAAGAAGCTGCAGGAAAAGGAAACAAGACACAACACCTAATAAACAATGCAAAATTTGAAAATATAAACTGAACAAGAAACCAGTTTTTGAAAACACAGAAAAAAAGCCAGCAGCTTACATCGAATACACCCTTGCTATGTACTCCAAGTGAAGTTGTTACCGCAATGCTTGGGCACCATATGAACGTAACAATCAACAACTTCGAGCAGAATATTAACACCACTAAATGAACTGGCCTTTGAAGATTCTTGATATGAAATCCTCAACGACTTGTTCTGGCGTTTAATCTGTCAAGCTCAATCTGTATTCTCAAAAGCTGGCTGTCGGCCATAATTTCTCTAAACGCAACATCAGCTTAAATCTCAACATAGGGTTGACCTGTAAATAAAGTGGATAATGCATGGCAAACATCATGAAATCTCTTACATGTTAACCAGAGGGTTCACTCATGCAGCCATGAAATTGTGATGCAGACACGATATATTGAAGCTGGTTTTGTGAAGTGTTTCATGCTTCCAAGGCTTCTTCAGTTGTGAAAGCTGTCTCCGTTAGCTAAATAAGCGATGAGAATAAAAAAAGAACTTCAACATGCTCACAATATGTTGGCCATTTGCAAGTAAACAGCAGCCTTTTTGGGCACCCAGGTTGCCTGGTGCAAATCTACTATGCCACAGTACTTGCGTTACCCAGTACCAGCCACTTTAAAATGCAATGTGTTCAGAACCCTTTCCCTCTGTTTGTCTGCTTTGGAAACAGTTTAACATGTGTTCAGTAGGCGTCGAGAAAGGGGACAGAAAACACTGTGCACCACTGATTTCTAACACGTTTCGCTGGATGCAGCACACCGCACCGGATGCAGGTGAAGCCAGTGGAAATGCGATGTCATGCAGTCGCTTGTCCTGGAAGCAGGGCATATGGTGGACTAACTAGTGCGTGCGATCAGATAATATTGCTGCCGAAAAACTTTTCTTTGTGGTTTTTCACATTTTAGGAGATCTCTACATGTCTGGTAAGCACTTTTATGACAATCTGAACCCGTATACGATAGTGTTCTCTTACATCAAGTTTTTTCTGATTTACCAGTGTTTCCATTGCATGCCACTTATTTTAGCGACACTGTAGACACTACAATGGAAAAATTCTGGACACCTCGAAACACTGCTTGGGTAGTTTATGGCACATCAGGCACGCACGTTAGGGGAAGAAATGCTACACACCCGTGCAACAAAGTGCTGCCGCAAAGTTGTCAAGCACCAACTTCCGGGACAAGGCCGGCTTCAGTCGAGGGTGCTCGATGTGCTGTTCATCCCCTGTAGTAGAGATCAGTGGCGTGGACCCTTTTATACTGGCTGTCTTTTCTGGTCGGAACCTTGGCAACAGCTTCCACCATACTTTTTTTGAACCTGCAACATGTGCAGAGAAAGTCACATCACTGTGCGTTGATTGTATGGCTTTATTGTGCTACACATTCTATCAAATCATTAAAAAATACAGTTCACACATTTTTACTTCTGTATATAGACAGTCTCGTTGCTATACACGCGAAACATTACCATTCCTCTGACAGAATGCAACAATAGAAGCGTACACTGTAAAGCTACACTAAAATTTAAATTAATGTGACACCATATGAGCATACAGTATGCTTACTGTATGCTTTAGCCCTGTGTCAAGTAAAAGTTAATTGTCAATCATTTATGGTGTATTTCTACTTATTCTGGGTCATCAAACTGTACAATCAATGTTCCAAGTTTACACAATGTTGGCTTTGGATTGCCTATGTGATCCGTTTCCTACTTACGCACGTAGTAATCCGACTGTATTAAGGAAAAAGAGAATAGGAAATGCCGTGATAATCTTCTACATTTGATGAGGGCAGGAGCAATGACCAATAGCATGTGGTTGAAGCTACATAAATACTCAGTTTTCGCACAGCTTAATTATTCAGCAAGTAATAAAGAGCTATCCTGTGTACCTCTGCATGACCAATAAAATCTGACTACTTGACACTGCACTAAGGCTGCCGCTTGGTACTGTTCGGCAGTTCAGCTTTGGTTTTCTGATATACAGAACTGTTTAGGTACCAGTAGTTTACTTTGCGATAAAATGGAGCTTGGAGCACTGGTCATTTGCACATAAATAATGCGCCAGCAAATATAACACAAGGATAGGAATATGGGTCTCTTGGAAAAAGTACATACACATTATGATTATAATGTGATGTGATGCCACAATGAAACAGAAAGCAACGCATAGAAGTGGACGGCGCTTCCATGCCACCAAGGTTATTGGACAGACAGTACTTCAGAAGTGCCCGCAACACAATGTGTTGGTGGACTAGTTGGTGTGAATCCATAAATACTTTGTTAAGCGCAAAACAATGGACACAAGAAAGACGACCAGCACAAGGCGCTACACTCAACTGACATCACTTTATTGCGTCGCTCCTTTATAAATAGTAGAATCTAGAAGAACATCCGCAGTGAGCACCATGTGCAGAGACCACCAACAACCAATCACAAGAGCGTACTCATGTGACGGGATCCAAAAAACCATATTGAGCACTGCACAAGGTTAAAGAAGGCACACTAATGCACTGTGACCCCAATGACTGTATGAAGAAAGCTTCCGATAACTTTCAGGCGGTGGTATCACAGCACTTTTTCAAAATCGTAGTATCACGAAACATGGCTTTGCACTTCCATATTTTACAATGTTGAGCCAAATGGGAACCTGTGCCTGTTGGTATGGATCGCTTCGGTTCGCAATGTTTCGTGATGCTACGGTTTTGAAAAAAGAGCCGTGATACCACCGCCAGAGTTATGGGAAGTTTTCTTCATACAGTCATTGGGGTCACAGTGCATTAGTGTGCTTTCTTTAACCTTGTAAAGTGCTCAATATGGTTTTTTTTTTATTCTGTCGCATGAGTGTGCTTTTTTGATCAGATGTTGGTGGTTCCTGCACATGGTGTTCACAGCAAATGTTCTTCTAGATTCTGCTGTCTACAAAGGAGGGACGCAATAAAGTGATGTCAGTTGAGAGTAGCGCCTTGTTCTGTCGTCTTTCTTGTGTCCGTTGTTTTGTGCTAAAAAAGCAATGATGTATTTCTTGTGTGTGTTTGAAGACAGCTCCACACGCAGTAGCGTAACCAGTATTGCTGCCCAGTGGTTTAGCTCGCCGCAGTTTGAAGTGCCACAAAACATAAGGAGAGAAACCTGCATTATAGTCTTGTCGCAAACAAGAATATAACGTGAAGTGCATTCTGAGGCCAGAAACTATAAAAAAAAATTTCATGATGCACCGCTGTGCAAGGTTTTAAATCAAAGTCAAATACATTTAGTGTAAATATGACACTATGATGGTGCACAATGGTGGTAATCTGTAATAATATAAAAGGTGCCTTAATGTTACAACAAAAGCTGACATTACTTAATAATAACCCTGTAAAATTTAGCATGCAGGGGCACCGCTTGGTTAAACAATAGTGATGTATTGTCTATGTACACAAGTATTACCCACGCATTTCTGCCATTTTCTAAATGGCATAAATGAACGGGTAATACTTGTATACATAGATATTACATCTCTATTCTTTAACCAAATGGGTAAACTATGTCTGCCTGACACAAGACTAGAATTAAACGATAAATTATATATAGTCACCCTAACAGTAACACCTCATTTGAACTTCACAGTAAGTAGACGCCTGTTGATGCCAGCCTCCCCCAATGCTAAACTGTGCTGCATGCTCTACAGAGAAATTATAGTGGTATCACTCAACTCTGAAGCAATTCAGGACTGCAGCACTGTAGAAGACATCTAAAAATGTCCCATTTCATGTATAACAGCCTGAATTGCTTGCACATCTTACCAAGTGCAAATTAAAATTTCTTTTTGTTTAGCATTTTTGCCTGCTAGACCACAATCCAATGTAATCAATATATTAACATATTACCTCAAAGAACCTAATTTGGCTTATAGATTAACACCTTTGCATACTGCCACAGCTGCACTCTGTCATATGCGTTGCAATCATAAAGGAGTGCTGGTCCACCAGCACTCCAATGTCACTAACAGTGATCACCTACACAGCTAAGTAAACGGTCATGATTCAGGTGGCAAATAGCTATGAGAAAAAAAAATCCACTCACCTTGAGAGCTATAATACTGCAATAACTTGAGAGAGATGGACCCATTGCAGGCAGCAGACCTCTTCTCAGCTCCAGCACAACAGCAACTTGCCTTTCAGTAAAAGAAAAGGATTGATTAGTAATGATAAGTTAGCTTGTTTTTGCTGAGTATCAATACAATCTGACTTTCATGCATATCCACTCTCCGCTTTAGTAATACAACTGAATTATTCGTCAAATAAAAGAGTCTATGATGATACCATTCGCTTCTCTTATGTCCAAATTTTTTCGCACTGATACCCCGTTTACTGCTTGCTTAGTGGCACGAATGCTTTGACTGCCCAGACATCATTCGAAGGAACACGTCTTGCTGCACCGCAAACGGTGCAGCAAGACGTTTTTTTCTGGTCACAATTAAAACGTGCACCCAAGCAAGAAAGTAACGATCCCAGGTAGTGAGCGACTGCTATTGCCTCGAACGTTTATTTCCGTATTTTAACAGAAGTTCTAGTGTCGGATACAGTATGCTCTCAAGCCAATACAAGCGTCAATACAAGAGCTCAACTGAACGTAGTTTTATTCTACGCTTTTAACGCGAGTGAACAAAAGGTTAGAAGTACCTCACGGAAATTGCGATCGAGCCAATCGCGCTACGACTGGAATCGATCTGAAAAGATAGGTTGATCCCTTTCCCCATTCATGCGTGATTTTTGCCCTAAGACGTTGCATAGTGGTCTTTTGAAACAATATCTCTGTTCGCGACACCGGCTTACCACACATCATTTTAGCACCTACGTTATGCAAACCAAATAAGATTAAAATGGGCTTACCTCATGTGCAAGTTACGAGCGCGCGTAGACTGTTGAACACCCGTTGAGAGCAAGCAGGCTATTCGTGTCCAAGCGCATACGTGCACCCAAACACAGGACAACTTCTTCGATGCCGCAGCGAGCAGAGTTTTGTACACGAAGTGAAAGACATCCAGCGCAAATATCTCCGCGCGATGACGGAAAATGACGAGCGCACAAGCGTACACAACACAGCGACAAATTCGGAACTTTGCCAATTCGAACGTGCCGAGACCCAAGCAGCGTAGCCATCCATCGTTTCTGTTCTTCACTCCCGATGCGTCAATCTCTCTTCCTTGGGGTCTTGCTCCACCCTTGAGTACAAATCAAGAGATATTTACGGCGAATTAACAACATTTACAACACGACTCGAAAAATGCCGGCTGACTAGACATGTGCATCTCCGTCTGCCACTCCAACGGACGCGCAGCGCGCCCTGCCCCCTGGTGCCGCACTCTGAGCGCGGAGAACCGAACAGAATCGGTTTCGTTTTCGCATTTGTGCTCTAGTTACTGGAACTGCAATATAATTGCTTGACAATTAATTGAAATCTAAAAGAGGAGAACGCTTTCTCTCCCACAAGTTAGTGCGTTTTATACAAAGGGAGAGAGAATTCAAAAGGCAGAAAGGCAGGGAGGTCAACCAAAGCATTCGCTACTGGCGATAGCAAACCCCTTTGCTACAATGAAGTGCAAAGCAGTGCACTGCAATGCGTCCATAAGCTCGAGTACAGTGATAATTTGGGCGGGTTGGTGCATGTAATGAACGGGTAAATAATGAGTTGTGTCATAACATTACCCATGCATAAAGCACGTGGAACTAATGGTGTTGCATTCTAGGTCAAAAAGAAATAAAGCTTGAATCGTTACATCTCGACACTGGGCATTCTTTCTTTCCGAAATATTTTTTTTCTTCTTTTTGACAGTATACACAGTACTAGCACGGTAATAGGTCCTTCATCTTCAGTCACCTTCCAGTAGTTTACATACATGTCGGTGCATGTTCGCGTTCTTTATTCTACCGTACAAGAACGAGCGCGCTTACCGGTCTTGTTTCAAGATGAAGCGCCAAATGTTTGCGATTACATCTTACTGCAAGAATTAACACATGAACAGTGAAGATTATGCGTAATCGATTTGTCTCACTGAATGGGCAGTTATTGTCAGAGACGAGATATTTTGTAAATATCATGGGAATGAGTTCAACCAACTACATTGCAGTTCAGCAGTGCCCTTTGACACTTGGGTTAATTGCTTGCCGCATTCGAAAATTTCCTCCGACCGTTGTACTTGGATCTACAGGCCGCCAGTCCCCTTCGATACCATTTATTGCCAAATGTAAACGCAGTTACTGTCATTATACCACTCCCTGCGTTTCTGTACTGATTTAGAGTGCGCACAATTTTTGGCGTATACAGAGCACCAATGTCATTCCCAGTGCACCAGCACCTGAGTGCCGCAAGCTTGTTTACGTATGCACGTATGTCCCCGGCTCTTCATTCACTTAAACATATATGCTGCGTTATTAACTACAAAACGCTTAATTTGAGAACATTGCGAGAACACGCATATATTTGCGCATATGATCAGCGTTACTAAGCCCATATGCGCGGCAAACTGCGACCGGAATAGAAGATGCGTATATATATTTATACGATCTGTTATTGCAGCTTTTGGTAGAAGGCTAGCTGTCACATTTTGTATACGCAACTTCATAATGCGTACAGTTTGCGTGTTCAATAAAGTATTGTTAGCTGAAACTTTATGAGCACGAGCGCTCATTCAGACAATTTAAATTTTCTCACAATATACGGATGTTCACATAACAAAAATACGGAATTCTCTCTGTTTCTTCCAAAACAGTGTATAGCCGTTATATGATTACAGTGAAAATGTCCGTAAAGCTGAATACGGAGAGCACTTTCCGTATATTAACGGCAGATTTTGCCGTATTTTTGAAATATGACATACTTTCCGTATTTTTATCTGCAGTTCTCCGTATAATGACAGAAATCCCCCGTAAAATTACGGAAAATTTTTACAGTGTAGGAAGCGGGCCGTATAGGTCGATGCCGACGCGATCGAAGGGTGTCGCAGGGCACGGGAGCGGCCAGATGGGCGTAAAGGCGGCGATTTGCGGCGTTGACAGTCAAGACAGCACCGAACAAACTTGTGTACAAAATTGTACATGCCGCGCCAGTAGTAGCGGTGGCGAATTCGTTCGTATGTCTTGAAGACTCCGGCATGGCCACACTGCGGATCGTTGTGGAAAGCGGCACATATTTGAGACCTTAAGCTGCGGGGAACCACCAGAAGCCACCGACGACCGTCAGGAGTGTAATTGCGTCGGTGCAGCAGCTGGTCACGAATAGCAAAATGAACTGCTTGGCGTCGGAGGGTTCGGGATACAGGGATGGTCGACGATCCAGAAAGATAGTCGAAAAGAGAAGCGATCCACGGGTCACGACGTTGTGCGGTTGCAAAGGAGTCCATGTCGGGAGATGGCACGTAATGTGCGGAAGTTGTTGCGCAGGCCGAGTCTGGAGGTAAAGGTGAACGAGGCAAGGCGTCTGCGTCGGAGTGTGTGCGTCCACTGCGGTATACGACGCGAATGTCGTACTCCTGGATGCGTAGTGCCCAACGGGCTAGGCGGCCAGTGGGATCTTTCAAGTTGGCGAGCCAACAAAGCGCATGGTGATCTGTGACCAAGTCGAATGGGCGCCCGTACAGATATGGTCAGAACTTGCCAAGTGCCCATACTAAAGCCAAGCACTCTTTTTCGGTCACGCTGTAATTGGCCTCAGGCTTCGTCAGTGTGCGACTCGCATAGGCGACTACATATTCGGGGTAGCCCGCCTTTCGTTGGGCGAGGACGGCGCCGAGACCGACCCCGCTGGCATCTGTATGCACTTCAGTTGCAGCTGACGGGTCGAAATGGCGAAGAATAGGTGGGGAGATGAGAAGACGACGCAGCGTAGCAAAGGCGGAGTCACATGCAGGGGACCAGCAGGAGAGGGCGGCGTCACCGCGTAGAAGCTGAGTCAATGGCGCCATGATCGATGCGAAATTTCGAACAAAGCGCCGGAAATATGAGCATAGGCCCACGAAGCTTCGAAGTTCTTTGATGGTCTGAGGCTTCGGAAACTCGGCGACTGCTCGAAGTTTTGCAGGATCGGGTAGAACGCCGTGCTTGGACACAACATGGCCTAAAATGGTGAGCTCTCGCGCGGCGAAGCGGCACTTCTTGAGGTTGAGTTGAAGGCCAGCGTTCTTTAGACAGGTCAAAACTTGTCTGAGGCGGAGCAGGTGAGTAGGAAAATCAGGCGAGAAAACCACGACATCGTCGAGGTAACACAGACATATAGACCACTTGAGGCCACGCAGCGTGTTGTCCATGAGTCGTTCAAAGGTGGCAGGGGCGTTACAAAGCCCGAAAGGCATCACCTTAAATTCATATAAACCGTCAGGCGTAATGAATGCGGTTTTCTGACGGTCGGCCGCAGCCATCGGGACCTGCCAGTACCCTGAACGCAAGTCAAGGGACGAGAAGAATTCTGCTCCCTGAAGACTGTCGAGGGCGTCATCGATGCGCGGCAAAGGATAGACGTCTTTGCGCGTTACCTTATTTAACCGACGGTAGTCGACGCAAAAGCGAATAGACCCGTCCTTCTTGCGAACGAGAACGACAGGAGATGCCCAGGGACTGTGCGAAGGTTGAATAACATCACGGCGCAGCATATCTTCGACTTGGGTGGTAATGACACGACGCTCTTCGGCAGAGACGCGATATGGTCGTTGACGTAACGGCGGATGTGAACCGGTGTCAATGTAGTGCTGCACTTCCGACGTGCGGCCCAGGTGAGGTTGTGAAACGTCGAATGAACTTCTAAACTTGTGCAGGAGATCAAGAAGGTCGGCGCGTTCGGCAGGTGTGAGGGTATCGGCGATGGCAGGCGAGAACGCAACCCTGGACGTTTCCTCAAGCGCGGACATCGAAGATGGTTGGCCGGGGTCGACGTCAAAAGAGTCTCCAGGGACGTCAACCAAAGAAGAAGAGTCGAGGAGTTCCACGAAGCCAAGGCATTCACCAACGAGCAACGTAATAGGCGCACAGAGGGGATTGTAAAAGGATATATTGCTGCAGCCACCAGCCATGTCAAGCGTCGCGAAGGGTAGTGGGAGAGATTTACGGCTCATGAAGACGTCGGACGGCGTGAAGAGGACCGTTGCATCAGCGATGGCATCGCAAAAGACGGGTACGAGGGCGAAGGAGCCAGGTGGAATATCTGTGTCCTCGCGCACGGTAAGTTTAGAAGGGCGGTCGCAATCTTCGTCCAAGGGTGCGTCACAAGGGGAAAATTCAACTTCGGCGCGTGCGCTGTCGATCACGGCTTTATGACTGGATAAGAAGTCCCATCCGAGGATGACGTCATGCGAGCAGGTGGGAAGAACAATACACTTGACGATCTAAACAATGCCGTGAATAAGCAAACGTACAGTACAGGCTGTGTGTGGAGTGACGTGCTGCGCGCTTGCCGTACGAAGCGACAGTCCAGAAAGCGGCGTGGTCACCTTGCGCAGCGGCACAGTTTGGCGGCTATCACAGAAACGGCTGCGCCGGTATCCACAAGAGCGAATGCTGGAACACCTTCTACACAAATTTCAACCACGTTAGCAGGAGAGGCGCGAGGGTTTTGACAGTTCGAATGGGGCGCAGTTCTTGCCCCTTGAACTGCGACGTTCAGTTTTCCTGGTCAGGTGGTGCGGGTCGCCGACGCATTGGGGAGAGCGAGCGTCGGCGAGGGGATGGTGAGCGACGCGAAGGAAATGCTGGGATGTCAGCACCAGCATACGGTTGGGGGGAAGGAGCGGCGGATTGGCGAAATGGCTGGCTGCCGTACTGGAAGGGCCGCGAGGCGTCGCCGAACGCTTGAGGACGACGGCGGCAATATCGGGCGACGTGTCCGGGAGTGCAGCAAGAATAACAGATGGGTCGATTGTCAGGTGTCCGCCAAGGATTAGCGCGTGGTGCGGTCCAAGATGTAGCATGGGCTTCCGGTGGCAGCGGTTGGGACTGGGTCGTGAAAGACGCCGGTGGAGGCCTGCGTACTGCCTGCGCGTACGTAAGAGGCGCGGCCACAGGCAGGACTGGCTGCGCATAGGTGAGAGGCGTGGCGACAGGCGGCACTGCCCGCGTAGAGTTGAGATTCGCGGGTGCAGGCGGCTGATGGTGTGCGGAAGGGACAACTTGGGCGACCTCTTCGGAAATGAGGGTGCGGAGCGTGTTTGGAAGACGGGACGTGGGCTCCTGAGTGAAGGGGACCAAAGAAAGTTGGCGGGCAACTTCCTCACGCACAAAGTCCTTTACCCGCTGAAAGAATGAAGATGGGTCGTACATGTTGTCAAGGCTCGCCAACGAGTCGTCGCTACCCAAAGGACGCCGAGTCGAAGCACGTTGCTTCCTTAACTCATCGTAACTTTGGCAGAGGCTGACAACTTCAGACACAGTGCGCGGATTCCTGGCTAGGAGCATCTGGAATGCGCCGTCATCGATGCCTTTCAGTATATGGCGAATTCGCTCAGCTTCGGGCATTGCGGCGTTGACTCGTTTACAAAGGTCCACGACGTCTTCTATGTAGCTTGTGAACGTTTCCGCCGTCTGCTGTGCTCGGGCGCGCAAGCGCTGTTCGGCACGCAGCTTGCGAACAGCGGGTCGGCCGAACACTTCCGTAAAGGTAGTCTTGAAGACTGACCATGTGGGCACGTCACTTTCGTGGTTGTGAAACCACAGTTGGGCAACACCAGCCAGATAAAAGATGACGTGAGTTAACTTGGCTGGATCATCCCACTTGTTTTGTGCGCTCACCCGTTCATATGACGCAAACCAGTCTTCTACGTCTTCGTCGTCTGCACCGCTGAAGACCTTGGGGTCCCGTTGTCGTGGAACGCCGGTGCAGGTGACGGACTGTGGCGTCGGTGCCGTTTGGGAGGAGCTGTCGGTTATGGCGGGTGGTAGCGTTCTTGATCGCAGCTCCAGGGTTTCAAGCGATGGGGTTTGAGTACCAGCACCTCCACCAATTGAGAGAAGGTTTATTGGCGGCTCCTAATGCGAAGGCACAGCAACCGGGAACGGCGAAGCAGCCCGAAGCACTGTCCAAACGGACGCCAGCAATCAACAGCGTGAGCCGAGACGAGCCGTGCGTTGGCGATGCGGCTGTGCCGCGAGGCGCGTCTTCTTCACATACGGTAGAACTCATTTAATGACGACTGCAGATGGTAAAGAGCATACCATACAAGTAAGGCAATGATACACTCTAATGATGAAGCCATCTTATTTACCATCTGTAGTGGTCACCCTGAGACTTCGATTTTTTTCGCTATGCGACACACTCTGGCATCATCCCACTTCGCAACCCATATCGGAAGTCGTAAGAATGACATTCATTCAACAACCACGATGACATCACGACGATCTATGACAACGAACCCATGACAACGACACAAAAATGACAATGGCATGACAACGATATGAGGGCAATAAGATAAGTGCATGAGAAAGGTGGAATGACAACTGTATCAGAAGCCTGTATCGCGATGATGGCGTTACGAGAACGACACGAGAAGTGCTGGATGACACAACTGCCGCGACAATTAAAGACCGACCGCGACGACCTCAAGACTGCGGTGTGACAGCCATTGCATGCAGACTTTGTGATGATGATGGCGTGACGACGATGGCGTAATGAGAGTCGGGTGACAAAGCAGGAATAGCGCGACACAACGGCCATGACGGCACGGCAAACATGACCGCATATGCATTGGCCGCATCTATTAGACAACTTGGGCCACTGGGTCGGCATGGAAGTCGTGACGACGACGAAATGGCGAGAGTGAGATGACGAAGCTGGAAATGACCACGACGTCATCATTACGAATAGAAAATACGCATAGTCACGTAGTAGTGACGCGGAAGAGCACAGCAGGAAAACTGTGAATTACTTGACTTCTTATTGGGGGAACCGGTGCCCACGAAAGGTTGTCTCACATGGCGCGATTGGGGCGAAAAAAGTCGTTCTGGCACGCAGTCGTAGAGCGATATACGCTGACAGCTTTCACATGCGTTTGCGGCAGCGCGATATCCGTCGCAGTGATGCGCAAGGTTGCCTCCTGCACAGAAAGTATCCATGCCTGCATCGTTAAATAAAAAACAACATGGATTAAACTAGTCAAATATTCAAATTTTCCTATTTTTATTCGATAATACAATAGTTCCACCTTTTTTAACGTTTAAAAGTATTGAGGCTTTACGACAGCTTGCAGATACGGTGAGTGAGGCGCTGCACAAAACCGCAAGTATGAGCGTGCGGCTTGCGCGGCGTCGGTGGGTTGGTTCCGTTTATTACACCCTAGTTTTGTTGGTACTATGGAAGCCGCAACTTTTTTTACTGCATGAATATTTGCTTTTGCAAAAGAACAAAAATACTGTTGAGTGTGCATGCATATAAGCACCTGGCTCAATTTGTAGGGATGAAGAAATTGACGACGGCGGCGATGAAGTGGGAACGCGCCTTATGTTAAAGCGGCATCCTTCTCCCGACCTGGTTAGCGTGCAGCTTCGCCTTTCAAACGAATTGTGTAGGCAAAAGAAAAAAATGTATGAAGCTCCTAAGTGCAAAACGCTGGTGGGTATGCCCTAAACATAGCTAGAACTGACGCGCGACATTGCTCCACAGAGCTACCAACGCGCGGTGAAACACACATTGCCCCTCCCACATCGCGCTGATCGCTGCGACTTGTTGCAACACAGTCGCGGAGAGGCCTCGACGTCGCGGCGGTCGCTGAGCGACGGAATTCGCTGTGTCGCTGACTGAAAATCGCACCATGTGAAACAGCCTAAAGGTAACTTACACTCGGATCCCAACGATAGTGGCGAGCACAGTCGACGATCGGCGGTGCCGGTTCGGTGGGTCAAGCATGTCGGCTTTTATACATCACTCGTCGAAGGTCTTAGTGTAGTCACAGGTGCCCGCGTGCTTTCGAGTAAGTACTACACAATTCGTGTCGCACACGCAGTTTGAAAATACATGCTTCCGTGAGGACATACATATACGATAGAATGAACGGTAACACTCACGTAAGTTCCAAATTATCCAGGCGCTTCTGGTGCTGAGCGAAAATGTTCAACAGTTGCTGGCCGGTGAAAATTTGCCACAGGAAAACCGTAAACAAGTGCACATATCAGTGCCCTCTCTTAGAAAACATTGCCTGGATGCTATGAACATACCAGGACCGCAAAAACGAAAGCACACTTGGTAAAATAAAGTAACAAACCAATGGAAAAACAAGGATCGATAGCGTTAATAGAAATGCTTCGGGCGCACAAAATGGAATATTTGAAGCTGTGCGCGGCAACACTGTGATTGCGATACGCTGTCTCGCACAGCAGGCCAATACATCTGATGATTTTGTAGGGTCCCATATAGCGTCGTAATAGGGTCTCGCTAAGTCCTCGTCGACGTGTTGGAGTCGAGACCCAAACGCGGTCGTCGAGCCGGTACTCAGCGTAGCGTGGGCGAACATTGTAGCGTCGGCTGTCAGTTGTCCACTCGTTCTTGATGTGCAGGTGCGCAAGCTGTTGGCCTCCTTCGGCACGCTGGAGATAGGCAGCAGCGTCGAGGTTTTGCTAGTCGCAGACGTGCGGCCGCACGGCGTCGTGAGTCGTCGTCGGGTTCCTGCCGTGAACCTGTTTGAATAGCGTGGCCTGCGTTGTTTTTTGCACCGCTGTGTTGTAAGCGAATGTCACGAATAGCAGGATGGCATCACACGTCTTGTCCTCTGCACCGACGTACGTACATTGCAAGCATATCGGCGAAGGACTTGCTTAACCGCTCTGTAAGGCCTCTCGTCTGCGGGTGTTAGGCAGCTGTTCTCCTGTGGCTAGTCTCGTTGTACTCTAGAACGGCTTGGTTGATCTTTGCAGTTAGTGCTGTACCTCTGTCACTGATGAGGACTTTTGGAACACCATGTAGCCGCACGATGGTCTCAACGAATAATATCGCCACTTCAGCTACACTACCTTTCCTCACAGCTTTAGTTTCGGCGTAGCGGGTGAGGTAGTCGGTGGCCACAATGGTCCAGTTGTTTCCATAGGTTGACTTTGGAAAGAGTTCCAATAAATCTATCCCGATCCACTTAGACAGTCGGCAAGGATGCTCAATCGGCTGCAGTAATCCATCTGGCCTTGTCGGTGGTGTCCTGCGTCACTGGCAGTCATGGCATGTTTTCATGTAACGGGTGACGTCAGGGTTGAGGCGCGGTCAATAATTCTCTTGTATTTTTGGAATATACGGGGAAACTCGAGGTGTCAGGCTGTGTGATCATTCGCGCAGGGTGTGCAAGTCTTCTGACCGGAAAGTTGCGGGCTGAACGACGAGGTAGATTGCGCGGGCTGCGGAAATGTTCTCCACTAGGGCATGATTTCAAAAGAAAAACAACGGGAATCCGTGCCTGAATACCCTTGGGACAAAGTCTTGCATTTTAGGCGCTCCACAGGGTTTTTTAACTTCAGGCAAGCTAGTTGCTGTTCATAGAAGTCGCCAGCAGTTATTCTTTCTAGAAAGGCGTTGTCGTCTTGTTCGCTTTAGAGTGATGGGTAAATAGGGGCGCGCCACAGGCAGTCGGCGTCAAAATGCTCAATTCCGGATTTATGCACCACGGTGATCCCAAATTCCTAGAGTCTGGGACTCCATCGTGCTGGGCCACCTGAAGGATCCTATAGGTTTTCCAGCCAACATAACTGACCACTTTGAAGTGCCTGCCCTAATGTAAAGCCGAAATTTTGCCGTAGCCCAAATGATCATAAGGCACCCTTTCTCCGTCGTACAAAAATTCGCTTCCGCTTTCGTCAGTCACCGGCTAGCCTAAGGTATTTAGCATTAAGCCTCGTCCTTTGAACTTGCACGGCTCTGGGGCCTACGTTACTTGTATTGGTGTGGGTTCCCGTATAGGCATCTTAGCCGAAGTGTGAAATCACCTGCGGTGACTGCAGCCATCGCTTCAGTTCTTAAAATGCGTCATCCTACCGTGTTCGCCATTCAAAGTTGACGTCGGAGTTCGTGAAGTGGGTTAATGGCTCCGCAAGAAATGGAAAGCCTCTTACGAAGCGCCTTTAATAGGTATACCATCCAATCATTCTACGCACTGCCTTCTTGTCGATGGGCAGCGGGAACTTATCGATGGGAGCTGTCGTCTGTGTGTCGGGACTGACCCTAGGCTTAATGATGATGTGGCCTAGAAACTGAAGGGCTACGTAAAGGAAGTTGCAACTTTTCTGACTTCAGACTGAATCCAGATGGCTTGCTCGTCCCTCGTACTGTCTGAAGCCAGCTCAGCTGATCTCCGAAATTCTCGCAAATACTACAGTCATCCAACTATACGAGACACGCCTGCCACTTCAGTCCACCAACTTTCTGCCTATTATGCGTGGGAACCTTGCAGGTGCAGAGCACAATCAGAATGGCGTTACATTGAACTCGACGAGGCTGCCTGGCGTTATAAAAGCTGCATTCTCTCGATTCCTTTCGTCGACTTCAATTTGCGACTAACCAGTCTTGAGGACCCTCGACGAAAATTTCTTAGCATTGAAATCTCAGTCTAGTGCGTTGCATATCCGAATGGGGTATACATTGTTCTTCGTTATTTTGTTTAAGCCGCGATAATCGATGCAGAAGTACTGAGTTCCTTCATTATTATTCACTAATGCCATGGGAGACACCCACCGGCTTTTTGACGTCTGGATGATGTCAGGTGGTATTTCGTCAAATTGTTGCTTTATAGCTTCTCGTTCTGGCATCGGCGCTCGGTAACGGCTCTAGCGCAGTAGTCGAGCAAATTGTTTGTTAATTATACGATGCTTTGCAAGTGGTGTTTGTCAAATCCTCAATGATGTCGAAAAGCAGTCATTTTATAGTCGAACACTTTCGAAGCGTTGTTGCTTACTCATGGGGAGGTTTTGATTTATGCCGAAGATTGGTTTGGGAGCTACGGTTATCGAGGTAGGTCTATGTGGCAGAATCCGTGAGCACAAATTCATTTCTGGATTCTACAATTTCCTCGAGGTATGCGATTCTCGTGCCCTAGTTGAATTGCTTGAACTTCTGGCTCAGGTTGGTCAGCACCACTTTCGCTTTTCCTAAGTACTGTTGAGCAATCCCTCTTGTGATGGAAATTTCACGATCGAGAAATAAACTTTCTACGCCTTCTACGTTTGAGGCAGTTTCGGTGCCAGCGGAAATGAGAATGCTAGAGCGAGGCGAGATGCTCACCTGGTCTTCGAGTACACTCAAGGCATAAAGACTACGACAGTTTTCCTTCGGTAACGCTTCATCTTCAGACAGCGTTGTCGACGTCTACTTCTAGGCACGGCATTGCAGAACAGGTACAAACGTTCAAGATATTTTTCTGAACAGGTAAGCATTTGGCCTCGAAAACAAACTGCAGCAAGCAAGGCAAAAAAAAGCTCCGAGAACCCGCCAGCCAGCGGCGCCTCTGTTAAGACGTCAGAGAACGTTAGAGGACGCCACATGCCAGCCGCGGTGTCAGTGGCTGCGGCCAAACGACCGCGCGGTTGTCGGATGCTTTGGACGATGAAAATCGGCCCGTTTTTTCACACACCGGGCATCAGATCCGGCCCTTCGGCATGGCAAAATACCTCGATTCCGGCTGCCGTTTCTACGCGTCGGACGCCGCATCGGACACCAAATCGGACCGTGTGTATCCCGCTTAAGACAAGACAATTATCTCTATTGAACAGTTCACAACAACAGTTGAATTGATCCAACGGGCTTCTTAGCGCACTGAAATTGACTAGAAAAGATCCCAGGGCACCAAAATGACTTGCAAGAACAAAGCTGCCCAATTGTTTCAGGTATAAACGTTAACGTTCTACTAGTTTATAGTAGAAAAGGTACCTGGACGCCATTAATTGATGCGTACAACAAATGGTGTAGCCTGAAACGTTACGTAGGCAATTGTTCACTTCTGCGCAACAGAGTATGGTGCCGGAGCTCCAAAGAAGAAAGAGAACGATCTATCGCTTCCTGGTATCCTTCTTCTGGCCAGGCGTCTAGAAAGAAGTGAGAAAGTACGTGTGCTCTGGCGACGGCAAGAACGGATCCTCAGGGCAAAATGAGCCACTGGTCGAAGCGTTAAAGATGTGCTGTCTGGTGGCGGACCCGATCCACCACGCCTTCACCTAAAAGGGACGAAAGGAGAACAATCCGTGAATCACGAACTTGTGGACTCCTGCACTCGTGGGCATAAAGGAAGTTGGTGACTGCAGGCTCGAGCTAGCCTGCATCTGCTTGGCCAGGACGCCACCACAGTCAGCCGAATCTCCTTCCCGACGTCTATGCGGTACCGGTGTCTCCTCAAGCGGCTGTACCCGAGCCATACATTTACAAGTCGTCGTTCAGCTTCATCGTCGCCTTGGTGAGGACTTCGCTGCTTACCGTATCTTCTCAATGTCGCTATTCATCATTATCATCATCATATTCATCATCTGCCTGGCTACGCCCACTGCAGGGCAAGGGCCTGTTTCATATTTCTCCAACTACACCGGTCATCGACGAATTGTGGCCATGTGGTCCCTGCAAACTTCATAATCTCATCCACCCACCTAACTACCTGCCGTCCCCTGCTACGCTTCCCTTCCATTGGAATCCAGTCCGTAACCCTTAATGACTATCGGTTATCTTCCCTCCTCATTACATATCCTGCCCATGCCCATTTCCTTTTCTTGATTTTAACGAAGATCTCATTACCTCCCGTTTGTTCTCTCACCCCATCTGCTGTTTTCGCATCCCTTAACGTTACACCTACCAATATTCTTTCCATAGCTCGTTGTGTCGTCCTCCATTTAAGTAGGACCCTTTTCTCAAGCCTCCAGGTTTCTGCCCCGTACGTGAGTACTGGTAAGGCACAGCTGTTATACAATTATACACGCCGTCATTCAGCAGTGAACTGATTAAGCTTTGACTTTACAGCGATAGGCTATGCTGCCCGTTGTATTGCTAGTCTCGTGATAATGTTGGTTGTAATCGCCTTCTGCTGTTAAAATTGCCATAAATATGTAACTCTTTTTTATCGCGTGTGCAATAAAACCGCAACCAACGCAAAAATGAAGCCTACCCTAGAAGTCCCACACAAAAATAAAAAGAAGCGCCATCACAACATGATCTTCGGATCTAACCTCTTCCGTGAAACCCCGCGGGGGCGTCTTCAGCAGGCGTTTGGTGTGTTGCGACATCACCTACCCGAGTACACTATGGTTGGACCCTCCTGCGTTTACCCGTGCGCGGCTTAGCCATGTCCGGGGAAGGGGGATCCTGGGGGCTGAGCCGATGCCGGGTGTTCGGACCTTTAAGGCCCCCGGCGAGGCAACACAGCTCTTTGGCATCTGCTTCACGTAGACGGCACCCCCGGACTGACCCACCCGGGAGAAATCGGCAGTTGCCTTTTCCTTTCTCTCTCTCCCTGCAACCTTCGTCTTTCTCTCACTTTCCACCTTTCCTGTCTTCTCCTGGCTTCCCTTTCCAATTTACCAGGCAGCAAGGGTTAACCTTGTGTGAATAGCCAACCTAGGTTATTTCATATTTGGTTATAGTGATGACGTACAGCTGGCGTATACAGAACCTGTTCATACAGTCCCTGTAGCGTCCCCTTGTAGGGCTCC
The DNA here is from genome assembly GCF_038994185.2 of Dermacentor albipictus. Taxonomy (NCBI): domain Eukaryota; kingdom Metazoa; phylum Arthropoda; class Arachnida; order Ixodida; family Ixodidae; genus Dermacentor; species Dermacentor albipictus. Next base: position 114,175,983 of record NC_091829.1, read on the forward strand.
ATGGTGGGTGGCTGACGTTATTACCGAAATTTAAATTTGTCTATGGCTGCCTCCTTTCCTCGCCTTCCCGATCGCCCTCAGAAAAGAGGGCGCACCGAAGATGTTCTCCAGTTATTTGGACGCCAAAGCCCGACCTTCCCCCGGTACCATGTGATCCATTCAGCAAAATCCGATAAACAAGTACGAAACATTTCCCCTTTTCTAGTTTCCAATTCCTTAACTGATGCCCTTGGTCTCCTTGGTCCAGGCTACAAGGTATCAAGGCTGGCAAGTGGTGATCTCCTGTTAGAGCTGCATGATCAGAAACAATACGAAAAGTTGCCCAGTCTAGTATCATTTGGGGTTGTTCCATTGACAGTAACTCGACACCGCACTCTGAACACCACCCGTGGCGTGGTCTCGGATGATGATTTGCTCCAGCTGACAGAGGCTGAGCTTTTGGAGGGCTTCAGTCAGCAGAATGTTGTCAATGTGGGAAGAATTAAGATGAGAAGGGACAGAAAAGAAATTCCAACGAAGCACCTAATACTCACATTTGGTTCAAGTATTCTGCCCGAGTCTGTAGAGGTGGTGAAAAGCATTCATTGTGCTATATATACAGAGAGGTGCTCGGGGAGAGATCTCTAGTTGGTCACGTCGCTTGCAATACTGGGCGGAGTCTCTCATTCCGGGACCCCGTTGGTCTTGACCACTACGCAGGTCCACCGAACTAGGGCTTGTTGGGCCGATAGTTCCTGGCAGTCGAGTAGGGCCGCCTCCCAGTCCTCTCGGGAAGGGGAAGGGGTGATGGGGGGAGAGAAGGATTTTGCCTCCATGCCCAAACCGTGTGGAAGGTGTCGGCCACCTCCCCACAGAAAGAGCAGCGGCCGTCAAAAGAAGGGTCCAAGTGCTTGAGAACCGCCGGGCACAGCAGGGTGTTTGTAAAGATCCTAACGAAAGTTCGTTCGCCAGCTTTACCCAGTCCCTTCATAGGAACCGGATAAAGGCACTGTTCGGCACGACAGTGCTCAGTAATGTCTTTAAAAGAAAGAAGAGGGCTGGGATCTGGGTCAGGGTCCTCCCATGTGATGCCTGGTGCCCGGTAAGTGAGTGCGCGGGCTGCCGCATGGGCGGCTTCGTTACCTGGCATGCCTTGGTCGCCGGGGGCCCATATTATTGAGCGATGAGTTGGATCGCTGTCGCGAATACTGCGGCGAAGAATTTTGTCGGCGAGAGGGGTGATCCATCCCAATTGAAAGTTGCGACAGGCTCCACGGGAATCTGTGAGGATAGACAGACAGACAAAGAACTTTATTAATGGTCCTGAGGAACCGGCGTTAGGGTACCCCCCTTTTCAGGGAGTCCCCGTAGCCGTCGCGGGCCGCACCCACGTCGGGGTCGGAAGATCGTGGTCCTCCGCCCTGTCGCAGGCCCCCTGGACAGCCCGTAGTTGCTCTGAGAGGTCGCCGCTCTTAAGGGCTGCCTCCCAGTCGGTTAGAGTGGTTAGCGATGAGCTGCGTAACGCAGGGCATTGCCAGAGCATATGGGACAAGGAGCAGTACGCCTCCCCACAGTCTGGACAGTGGGGTTCTACGTTAGGCGCGAAGTGACTGAATCTGCCCCTGGAGGGAAATGACCCCGTCTGAAGCATGCGAAACGCCGACGATTGTGGTCTATTAAGTTTAGGGTGTGGTAGCGGAAAGGCCCGCCGAGCAAGTTGATAATGTGTCAAGACTTCGTGGAAGGTGAGAAGCGAATCCCTATACAGCCCTAAGTCGCCGCCCGTGAGTCCACCTGAACCGCCGCGGTGTGTAAGACCTCGCGCACAGTCATGGGCCAACTCATTGGCGTTAACAAGCTCAGAGTGTACATTGATTCCCATATGGGCCGGGAACCATTTGATGCTATGAAAACCAGCAGCCCCCTCGCTGCCGAGGATGGCCGCCGCCTCCTTTGAGATCGAGCCGGAGGCGAAAGCTCGGGCTGCCGATCTGGAATCTGTAAAGATATTGGAACGTAGAGGGTCCTTCAGTGCTATAGCTATAGCAACTTGCTCGGCTACTGTTGAAGAAACCTTCCGCACGGATGCTGAATTAATGAGATTGCCATTACAGTCAACCGAAACTACGGCATAGTGATCAGAGCACTCGTACTGGGCGGCATCAACGAAACATGCCAGATTCGGAGTGGCAGCAGCCGCTTTTAACAGGGAACGAGCCCTGGCTACCCGGCGCCCTACATTGTATTGAGGGTGGACGTTACGTGGCATGGGATCTACCTTGAACGTATCTCGGACCATGGGTGATAGGGTCACGTTGCGCTCCGTGATTTCCTGGTGACCGCATCCAACGGATTCGAGGATGCGTCTCCCCGCTCGCGATGATGATAGTCGCATTATTTGAGCCACTCGTTGGGCCTCGATCACCTCTGATAGGGTGTTGTGCATGCCTAGTTGCATGAGACGCGCGGTGCTGGTAGTGAGTGGTAAACCCAGCACGCGCTTGATGCTTTTGCGCATGAGGGCATCGATTTTGGCCTCATCCCCTTTAGACCAGCGCAACGCGGAGGCTACATAGTTAACGTGGCTCATCAGAAACGCGTGGTAGAGTCTGAGTAGATTGCTCTCGCTTAAACCCCCTCTGTGGTTCGAGACCCTGAGGATAAGCCGAAGCATATTCTCCGTCTTCGAAGTAATGCGGGCTATAGTCTGTGAGTTGCCCCCGCGAGATTCCAGCAAGAGTCCGAGGACCCTGATGGTATCCACTCTGTGAATTTGTTGTCCGTCCTTCGTATAGAGGGCTATGGGAATTTGATCTAAGGGTGTGGAGCACCTAACCCCCCGTCGGGTGGGCCTATACAATAGAAGTTCGGACTTGGTTGGTGACAGACTCAGGCCCGTGTCTAGTAGGAAGTGTTCTGTGATGTCGAGCGCCTCTTGGAGCGCACTCTCAACTGCAGCGTCAGACCCTCCCAAGCACCACACGGTAATATCATCCGCGTAGAGGGCGTGACCCGTTCCTCTTACTGTGGCCAGTCTGTCCGAGAGGCCCTTCATGGCGATGTTAAACAGTAGGGGAGAGATGACCGCCCCTTGCGGGGTGCCTCTCGCTCCCAATGTAAATTCCTTCGATTTGATTTGCCCTATTTTGACAGTGGCCTTGCGATCCCTGAGGAAGGAGCTAACGTACGCATGGAATCGTGGCCCCAGGCCCAGACCTGAGATGGCGTCTAGTACGAACCGGTGCGAGATGTTATCAAAAGCCTTGGACAAGTCTAGAGCAAGGATGCCCCGAGTGTCTCTAGTGTCGACATCAATGATTTGCCTCTTTATAAGTAACATGACGTCCTGTGTGGAGAGTGCCGGCCGAAAGCCGACCATGTTGTGAGGGAATAACTCATTATTTTCTATATGCCTAGATATACGGTTGTGAATGACATGTTCGGCCACCTTACCCACGCAGGACGTGAGCGAGATGGGCCGCATGTTTTCCGGCCCAAGAGGTTTGCCTGGTTTCGGGATGAGCACCACTGAGGCTGTCTTCCAGGAGTCGGGGACTAGGCCCGTTTCCCAAATTTTATTGACCTCCCCGGTGAGCAGCGCAACTGATTGTTCGTCCAAGTTTCGGAGGAGCTTATTGGAGATGCCATCCGGGCCCGGCGCAGAGCGACCGTTGAGCGTTTGCAGCACCTCCCAGATTTCGGATTCCGTGAAGGGTGCGTCGAGCTCCCCCACCGCTCCCCCCCGATAACAAGGATAATCCCCGTCACCGGAGTGGCCCAGCGGAAGATACTATGCGATCGATGGCTAGTCTCTGATTGCTTTTGGTTTGCGAGTCGTCGAGTAATTGTTTGAGCAGGTTCCATTTGCCCCCCGTTCTCATCTGCCCATCAACCGAGGAGCACACTTCATTCCATTGTTGTTTGGACAGTTCGATGGAATGAGTTTCAATTGTACGATTGAGCTCCGCAATTTTCTTACGAAGCCGGCGGTGGAGTCTGTGCGTTCTCCAGCGTTGCAGGATGGAGTTTTTGGCTTCTAGGAGGTGTGCAAGGCGCGCGTCCATACGATCTACCTTTAGGTCGGTCTTAACCACCTTGGTCGCAGCTTGTACGTCCTTCTGTAGTCTTGTGAACAGACTATCGAGATTATCGTAGTCGGTCTGGTCCGCCTTCCGTATTTTCCGGAAGGCATCCCAATCCGTCACTTTAAATTCCCTGGTAGGGGCTGTGCTAATCGTTAGGGTAATCTCCACAATGAAGTGGTCGCTGCCCAGGTTCTCTTGCAAATTTTGCCATCCTGCTCCGGGGGCGTTCTTGACGAACGCCAGGTCCGGAGTGGTGTCTCGGACTACCGACGTGCCGGTTCGCGTCGGGTATTGAGCATCCGTAATCAATTCCAGTGAGCAGTCAGCAACTGCCTGGACAAGGAGATTGCCCTAAGTGGATTGGCGGGGGTATCCCCAGGCATTGTGGGGGGCATTGAAGTCACCCGCTATCACTATGGGGGCTCCCTTGCTCAGGGCCACCGCCTTTGTCATGATCGTGGCGAATGACTGCCGTTGATCCGACGGCGAGCTGTATATGTTTAAAAGAAAGACACTGCTCTTAAGCCAATTGTTAGGGATAATTTCTACCATAATGATTTCCGCCCTAGTTCTGCCAATTTGTAATTTGTGTACTTGAAAGGAGCACTTCCGTGCGACCAAGGTTGCTAAACCCCGCTTTCCTTCCTCCCGTATCGATACAACCCGGTATCCCGGGAAGGTGGGCGCGTCATCGAGAGTTTCTTGTAAAAGAATTACGTGCGGTTTGACCGCCTGTGCCGAAACGAATTGCTGCAGCGGAGCTTTGCGCCGTTGGAAACTGGCACAGTTCCACTGCCACACAACCAACTTATTGGGATTGACCGCCATGGTGATTGCCTTGGATTGGCCATTCCACCGTCTTGTTGACGGGGACGGCGCTTGCGGGTAAAGGTGCCCAACGGGGCTCCCTCGAAGGCTGTCTAGCCGTAGCTAACGCGGCCTGTGCACTTTCCAGGGACGCCATCCTTTTAAGGAGGACAGTCACGCTTTCAGCGAGCTGCTGAATAGCCCGCTGCATGCTTTCTAAGTCCTTGTTATTGGACTCGGTCTCCATAGAGTCAGCGTCCCCCTCTGGGGGCGCGGCCCTACGTTTACCCGAGCGCGCCTGTGGCTCCCCTGAGGGGGGCACCGGTTGCTTCTCGACTTGCGAGGGGTACGACTTACGGAAAGACTCAAAGTCGGCCCTCATCTGCTGCATTTCTGCTTTGAGTCGAGCGTTCTCTTGCATGAGTTGAGCGACTCTGGGATCAACCTTATGCTCCGGCAATGCTACCTGCGTTACCTTTGAAGCCGGCGTCGTCTGCTTCGACTTGACACGATCGGCCCAGGTTGGCGTTTCCTGGATCCGAACCCGGGAGCTAGAGCGCCCTCGGGAACGAGAGCGCCCTCTGGAGAGGCTGCGTTGTCGACCAGAGGGCGTGACGGAGCGCTCCCTCCTGGGGGCTCCCGCCGCGCTGGAGCCACGTGGCTTGTTCTCCTTGGCCAGCTGTTGCTGCTGGTGCTTGTTGTTGGCGCGCTTACGGCGCCGTCGGCGTCTGCGTACGACGTATGGGACTTGAAAGCGCTGCTTACACGTTTTGTCCGCCGTAAGATGCGGGCCTCCGCAAAGGGCGCACTTCGGCGAACACTGGTGGTCATCGGGTGGTGAGCTTAGTCCGCAGCCCCGGCAATCCTCATTGGTGGGGTTGGGGCAGACGTCCGCGCGATGTCCCAAGCCGCCACACGCGTAGCACACCTCGGTTTGGCGTTTGTAGAGCGTGCAGCGCAGAAGGCTGACGCCGCACATGACATAGTTAGGCACTTTCATGCCGTCGAAGAGGACAACCACTGTGGTGGTGTTCTTAATTCGTTTGACTTCCAGAGCCTTCGGGTTACGATGGTTGACAATCATGCGCTGGAGTTGGGCCTCGCTGATGTCTGCGTCGACCCCTCGTATGACCCCTTTGCAGGTGTTGTCTGGGGCCGCTATGTATGCGGCTACTTTGTAGAGTCCTTCGCTTATGCGGATTTGCTGGATTCCTGCATAAGCGGCGGCGTTCTTCTTCTCCGGGGTGGATACGACGAGAACGTTTTGAGTGAAATTAGGGCAGATTACGTCGCCCTCAGTTTCTGTGGGGGCTAGTGCAGCCGCCATGGCCAAGGCTTGAGCCAGCTTGATTTGGCTTATCTTCTTGACGTCAAGCCCGCCCCTTGGGCGGACAATAATTCGTATGTGCTCCCTAGGTAGTCTGGGGAGCCTCGACGAGGCTGCGAGACGTTGCAACACGCCTTGCGGGGCAGCCGTGCGGCAGCCACCCTTCGAGCCCATGTGAGCTCTCTTGCTCGTTGAAACTGGTGTTTCTTGCAGGGCTTTCTTGTGCTTGCCCAACGCTGTCGTCCAGCCTGGGCTGTTGGCTTCTTCGGGGGAGATTGCCTCTCCTAACACCATTTCTACTTCGGGCATAATGCCCCTCTTCGTCGCGTTAGGCCTAAGCCTACCCGCGCCTAGCGTCGCCGCGGCGTGGTCTACACAAAAAGTTCCACGGCTTCCGCGCAAAGGCCACTCACCAAAGGAAGTCCTCAGAAGAAACCGTGTCGAATGGCGTGCATTTCCGTGGTAGGTGACACAAAAAGCAGACCGAAAATATTTACGAAAGCGGGAGCCGATCTTTCCACGTCCGCACTAGTCGGCGCCCATCTGTGAGGATGAATTTAGATTCGGGATCGGAGGCTGCGAGGGCCATCGCCACCTCCTCCGCATGCGTTGAGTTGGGTGCTTTGAACGAGAGGCCGTCCACCGGTATTTCCTCGTGTATGATTGCAGCAGTGTACCATCCCCCCCTGGAGTGGTTGAGGCCTGCAATATCGACGTAGAAGACGTGTTTCTTAGAGCCATAGTGGTGGTGCAGGGCATTCGCCCATGCCTTGCGCGGGCCATTATGGTCCTCCTTGTTCATCTTAGTTGGAAGGGGTCGAACGTAGAGGGCGCGTCTCCACAGTTCGGGCACTCGTACCCTTTTCATAGTATGGTGGTCATGTTTAATATGTAACCGGTCTAAGAGGCGGCGACCGGACACGGTCTGGGCGAGACGCGTGTATTGGTTAACGAGATGCGCCTCGCGAAGTTCCCGATAGGCATTTACCACCCCAACGCGAGAAGACGCGTGTTGGAAGTGGAGATCGGGAGGTCAAGGGCTCTCTTGAACATTTTGCGGAGTACTACCTCCAAGCAATCTTCGTCATGTTTCCGTAAGCGTAGGTATGGGTTCGAGTACAGTACCCTACTAGTTACGAAGGCATGTGCGAGCCGCACCGCATCCTTACTTTGCAACCCTCCTCGCTTTTTGGAAACGCGGCGAACCATCCGGCCCACCTGGTCGCCAACCTTGCGGAGTTCGGCAAGAGTTGTGCCTGCCTTGCGGTGTTGATTAATGAAGAGACCGAGTACTCGAATCTCCTCCACTTCTCGGATGGGGCCACTGGCGAGAGAAAGCTGAACTGAGATTTTGCATTTCGGGCAAGTTCTAATATGCACAAATTGAGATTTGGATGGGGAGCATTGGAGGCCGCAGTACGCGGCATAGCGGTCTGCCATGCTCGCTGCTGCTTGCAGGCATTCCTCCATCTCTCCTATATTTCCCGTAGTGGCCCAGATGGTGATGTCGTTGGCGTACAGCGCATACTGAACACCATCGACACCCGCCAGCTGTGCCGGCAGGTGTGCCATGGCAATGTGAAAAAGAAGCGGGGACAACACAGCGCCTTGTGGTGTGCCCCGTGTTCCCATCACAAATGGGCCGTACTCGGTCTCTTGTAGGCGTATATAGGCCGAGCGGTCCGTTAAGAAATGGTTCATATAGTTGAATGCACGAGCGCCGCAGTTGGTCTCGCTAAGGTGCTTGAGATCAAAGGCACCCTTGAGATCGAGTGCCAGGACTATCTTGCCGTTATGTGAGTGTTCTGTGGGTTCGAGGATCTCGTGATGAAGCTGTCAAAGGATGTCTTGTGCCGACTTATGAGGTTGGAAGCCGAACATGGTGTCGGCGAAGGTGTCCTTGCTCTCGATATCTTCCGAGAGCCGGTCACGGACCATCATTTCCACAAGTTTCCCTACACATGAAGTGAGGGAGATGGGCCGGAGGTTGTCTATGTTTACCAATTTCCCCGCCTTCGGAATAAAGGTTAACAAAGATGTCTTCTAATCGGCTGGCAACGAAGTGTCCACCATGCAAATGGCGTTGATGTATTCCAGTAGGGTTTCGTACGGCCGATCTGGAAGGTTAGCCAATAGTTTGACTGTTACCTTATCCCTTCCGGGCGCCGTCCCCCTGCAAATTCGTGCAAGAGCCGCGCGAAGGTCGTGAAGCTGGAAAAGCTGATCCATTTCCGGATTATCGCAGCCTGCATACGAATAATCCATCCCTCGCGGATCTTGATCCTGACTGAGGTATTGTGAGCGCAAATCGTTCACTAGCCCCGCCGTGTTTCCTTGAAACTGGTGTAGTGCGCGAGTGAGGTGTTTCTTGGTTTCCGATCGTGTTTGTGCAGGGTCTATGAGACTCCTGAAGAGCCGCCAAGTGTTGCGGCTCGACATCTGTTTTGCTGCGCTGTTACATCTACGCAGTTAGTGTCGGCGAGCTGGGCAGCGTACTCGGCTTCTTGCTGAGTAAGGTCAGAGATACGAGCGCGGAGTTTACGACTGTGTTTCTGCCGCCGCCATAGTTTGGTTAGGCTGCGGCGAGCTTCCCATAGGTGCATCAGGTGGTTATCCACATCCGGTGCACGTTCCGTAAGCTGTATCTGCTTTTCGTGTGCTTTTCGAGTGTTTGCATGAGTCCGTGAGCCCAAGTGGAGTAGCCTTGTTCCAAGAGAGAAGTTACTGGGAGGGCCTGGCGGAAAGCATTCTAGTCGGGGAGTTTGGTTCGTGCAAGGGGGCGATGTAAGGGTCGAGTGTAAATGATCGTGTTCAGTATGCAGTGGTCGCTACCGAGGGTCTCCTCGGTGTTGATCCCGTCTGCGTGTTGGATGTGTTTCGTGAGGGTTGCAGGTGTCCCGAGTGACAAGATTCCCTTCACGTGTTGGGGGGACCGGGTCGGTTAGAAGAGTGATGCCCAGCCTAGATATAAGTCCCGCCAACTTACGACCACGTGGCTCTTCCTTGCGATAGCCCCACATGGGACAAGGGGCGTTAAAATCGCCTACTATCATCAGGGGATCGCCACCCGCGATCCTTAGCGCTGCGCTAAAGATGTTAGAAAAAGTAACGTTTTTTAGTTTCGGGGGGCAATATATATTAAGTATGTGTACGGGGCTATCTGTTCGCCGCAGGGGAAGGACAGTAATAATCACGTACGAATATTCCAGATGTAGGTCGAGATCAACCTCCTGCGCTGTGTAGCCTTTATTGACTAGGAGACAGGTGGACGGGTCTCGCTGAAAAGCGTTAGCGTTATAGCCCGAGAGCTTAACCGCAGCCCCGGTTTCTTGCAGGGCAAGTACTGCGGCGGGGCATTCGAGATTTTCAATGTACGCCTTTTAGTGTGCGCGTTTCGTCCTGTCTTTGAAACCCCGACAGTTCCACTGTATAAGAGAGAGAGCTTGCTGTCTTTGTGGGGGGGGGGGGGGAGCGGGCGCCGCCCTCTAGTGAGTTGGTTGGGAGGGGACGCAGCCATGTTGATTTGAAGGGAGATCGCCTTAGAGAGACGGCCCAGGTTCCGTCACCTGCAGCTGGAGCGATTCCGGCTCCTCCGAGAGTTCGGTTAGATCAATGGGCCGGGTGAATTTTGATGGGCGGTTCGCGTCCTTGAGGGGTTCCGTTCGGCGGAAAATCCGGGGGTTTGACTCTAGCCACGTCTTAATGTTGGCCGTCATGGCGGCCATAACCGTAGCTGTGACCGCCTTGAGAAGGCTGTCCTGAATTTGGCAAAAATTTGATATCTGAGCCGTTAATTCGGCAAGGGCGTTTTCGAGGGCGGTGAAACGCAAGTCAGAGCTAGATGGTGTCAAATCCGCATGCACCACTTGCATCGGTTCCGGAGCTACCTAGGCAGGGGGCGGGGAGGACCGAGCCATTTCTAGCGCGTGAATTTTGGCACTAAGTTAAGCATTTTGTGCCCGCAGAGTCTCGAGCTCGCGGCGGAGGTCCGCGACGTCAGAATTAGGGGGAGATGAGGAGGAATGTTTGGTAGGGGAGTTCGGGGAGGCGGAGGAGGCCCGTCTCGGCGGCCTACCTTGGGCTGAGACGTATTCTTTGGAGTTCCAGACGGATGGCCTTCGAGAGCCGGAAAGTCCCCGTCTTGGAATATAGGGGCGCCTGTATCCCGTGACGCTTTCGGGTTAGTTGACCGAGGTGACTTGGGAGCACGTCCAGGCAAGGTGCCCACCGGTGGCGCTGGTCCAGTTGTGCCTTTCGTTCTCTTGTTGCTAGTCGTGGAAGCTTTTGAAATGGTGTCAGAACCCGAAGGCACTGCACTCCGAGGCTGGGTTGGTTGACCGGTCGGCTTGCCCGGTTGTTGCAGCCGTCGAAATTTGGCTTTGCAGTCTTGCGAGCCCGTACGATGAACCCCACCGCACACGATGCAGGAAGGAGTGCACTCGTGGGGCGCCATGTTGCCGTCTTCGAGGACTGCGACCATTTCGCGGCAGTGTCCACAGCGATTGTCTTGAGGATTCGGGCATAAGTTCCGGCGGTGACCGATGGTGCCACATCGGATACACGCGGGAATAGTCCGCTTACATTCGCGCACCACACTCACCACACTGTTATAGCGCACGTAACGCGTTACTCTGTGTCCCACGAAGGTGAGCAGTGCAATCGTCGACTTCCCCAGCTTGCAGATGAAGGCTATCTCTCATTCGCGCCACTCGACTTTAGATTTCAGGGTGATAGAAGTTTCCTGCTCATGGACCGTAATAATACCATGCAGACTTCACCATTGACTTTGGCGTGTCCGAAAAACGGGATGGGGCCTTTCGAAGCATTGAGTGTAAATTCACGAGGAAGCGCGTTCACCACATTGACGTCTTGTGTGGTGGTAATCACAATATTCTGGTCCCAGATGGGCCAGACACTAACAATGTCCACGGAAGATGGATTTACATAGGCAGAGAGCATAGCACCAGGCTCACCGTTCTGCAGGGCTGTCTTCGGGGAGATCGTCACTCTGGGCTTGATGACAATCGTGAAATCTTCTTTGCGGAGTCGAGGCATAGTGGTGGGCCGCCATTTCTTTGATCCCGCTGCTTGCGAGAGCTGAGGGTTGGACTTTTCAGCATTCGTAGGCACAGAAACGCCGGAACTCATGGAGCGTCCGTCGACCGCCCAAGTGTTCGAGCGTTGTGGCGTTTACGAAGTGCCACGAACGAGAAAAGGCCTTAATCCACTATCTCCTTCGTCGGAGCGGAAGTTTCAAGCCAAGACGGTGCTTCTGCGATGATTTCTGATCATGTCATCATCTCGGGATCGTACCCGCGCCAAGCAGAGGCTGCCATGGTGGCCGCGGAGAACGATGGAGATCGAGTCGGTGCGTTAGGCTCAGCTGGGTGAAGTGGTGGAGACAAAAATGGGCCTAAAAGGCCCCAAAGAATGGCCCACCTGCTCCAGAGCGGTATCTTCGGGCGCCGGGTGATGTTCTCCGTCTAGTAGAGGCAAAATTTCACGGGGTCTCTTGGAATGTTCGGTAAACCGGAGGAAAATTGCCGGAGCCGATGTGAGGCACGTCCGCTCGCGAGTCTGTAGAGGCCGGGTACATCAAGCTCCGTGTCAGACCATATGTGCCGAATCCTCTAAGATGTTTCAAATGGCAGCGTTTCGGCCACAGTTCGCAGAGCTGCCGGGGCCGCCAAACATGTGCGAAATGCAGTGCCCTTGAACACGCTACTGAAGCTTGTAAGAACTCTCTCCACTGTGTAAACTGTGACGGGGATCACGCAGCGTACTCGCGATCGGGCCCCTCCTGGAAGAAGGAGAAAGAAATTGTAACGATAAAAGTAAAAGAGAAAGTAACGTTCAAAGAGGCACGAAGGCGGGTTGCATACCTGCCAAAGAAAAGCTTTGCCGAAGTGGCGCGTCAGGGGCCAGCGTCACGACGGCCTCCGGCGGCTGTCGGACCCACGAGAAGTGAGTCGGCAGTTACGCCATCTGCCCCCACTGTGGTCTCAGCTAGCGCTGCTCCACCAACCGAGCAGAAGGGACCATCAACTCCGAAGGCGGGTGCAGCCGAGATGGTCCCAACCTCTCCGGCCTCTTCGAGCGCTGGCAACAGCCGGCGCAGCCAAATCCCTCAGGGAGCCGCATCGACCTCCGGGCTGATGGGCGCAGGGGTCTTGCCCTCCAAGGCGGGACTCTCTCGGGAAACTTCTCGCTCGCAAGAGCACGTGTCCGGCACCTCACAAGAGGCAATGGACACTACACCTATCCTCAAAGCGCACCAAGTGCCTAAGGAGCGGCGAGGCTCCCTCGAACGCGGAAAGAGCTCTGTAATCTAATCTCTGAAATCCCTGTAATTAATACTTCTGTTTCCGTATACACAGCGCCTATTTACTTCCAATATGGATACACAAATAATTCAATGGAATGTTAGAGGTCTTCATAGGAACCTTGATGGCGTGCAAGAGCTTACCCAAAAACACAATCCCAAAGTGCTGTGTCTTCAGGAAACACACCTAAAACCACAACACACCAACTTTCTCTGGCCGTATATCAAGTTTCGCAAAGATCGCGATGATGCTGTCGTATTATCAGGCGGTGTTGCCATTTTTATTCATAAAAGTATTTCGTGTCAGCGTTTACAGCTACGAAATTCGGGATCGTGCCGGTTCGAGCTGTTCTTCTAAATAAACTCGTCACCATTTGCTCGCTTTACGTACCCCCACACTACAAATTAAACAAACATGAATTTCAGTACTTTATAGATGAATTGCCAGAACCTTAGATTTTTCTTGGCAATTTCAATGTGCACCGCTGCCTATGGGGCGACTCTCATATAGACGCGCGAGGTTGTCTTGTTGAACATTTCCTTGTTTCTTCCGGGGCGTGCCTTCTGAATAAGAAGGAAGCCACATATTACTGTCACTCAAACAAAACCTTTTCTTCAATTGATCTCAGCATAGTTTCTCCTTCTATTCTGGATGAATTCGAATGGGAAGTTGCAAACAATCCTTACGGAATCGACCACTTCCCCATGCTGCTACAAGCACTGAAAGAAAATGAGTATCCACCTCAGGCTCCTAGGTGGAAGATTGACACAGCTGAGTGGGAGAAATTCCGTACCCTCACTAGTATATCATGGCATGACATGTCCTCGTTAGGAATTGATGCCGCTGTGGAGTATCTTACAGCCTTCATAATAGACGTCGCATCTAAACGCATATCACAAGTAAATGGCTTTGCATACAAACGGCGTGTTCCGTGGTGGAACGACGACTGTAGGATCGCTCGTAAGAAACCGAACAAAGCGTGGGGGCGGCTGCGCGCCTCTCCCACTGCAAAGAATCTTATTAACTTTAACCAAGTAAAATCCCAAGGCACGAGAACGCGCCGACAGGCTAGAAGAGAGAGCTGGCAGAAGTTCTTATCGAGTATAAACTCGTATACAGATGAGGCGAAAGTCTGGAACAGAGTTAATAGGATAAGAGGACGACAAACATTCGCTTCCTTTGGTAGACACACAAGGTGATACCCTACTTGTCAGGCAGGCTCACTTGGGGAACACTTAGAGAGCGTGTCAAGTTCCACCAATTATTCAAAACCCTTTCTCAAATATAAACAAATAGAAGAATGTAAGCCACTCATAAGAAAGTGTCGGCAGAATGAACCGTTCAACCATATTTTTAGTATTGCAGAGTTGAGAGCTGTCTTGAGCGCATGCAGGAGCTCTGCACCAGGATCTGATAGAATCATGTATGAAATGCTCAAAAACTTACACAATGATACGCAAGTTACACTACTTAGCCTCTTGAACACTATATGCGATGGAGGGTACCTTCTAACCGCATGAAAGAAGCCATTGTGGTCCCTGTTTTGAAACGAGGCAAGGACCCTTCCTCAGTGGCAAGTTACCAACCGATAGCCCTCACAAGTTGCATTTGTAAGTTATTTGAAAAAATGGTAAATCTCATCCATTTCATCTCATCCATTTCCTTGAAATGAGAAAAATGCTTGATCCCTATCAGTGCGGCTTCCGAGAAGGGCGCTCCACAACCGATCATCTGGTACGTGTGGAAGGAAACATTCGTGACGCATTTGAATGAATGAATGAATGAATGAATGAATGAATGAATGAATTTTATTTATCCTGTTTACAACAGAAAGGAAGCAGAAGCTAAAGGCCATGTGGCCTGACGAAGGCTTCTGCTCCCGCAACAATTCGGCACGCAGGCCGTACGCAGCAACATGTATCATACATACTGAAATCAACTGAACTAGTCACGAGACAATATTGTTTTCGTGAGACAAAACATGTATACAAGAAATATGAGAAACGAATAGGATACTCAAAGTACGATGCATTTAGTAAGCGAACAAGCACAACCAAAGAGCAAAAGAAACAAAAGACTGACAATTTATAGTGTGGTTCTAATCAGACGAACTCAATATTGTTCAGGATGAGAAAATGTTTGAATGATTTATTCGAATATTCTATAATTTCATCTTCAAAATCACGTAGGCGGTTTAGTAGTGCAGGTGCCTGGTAACTGACTAGTTGTTTTCCGTAATTGGTTCGTATTTTTGGTGTTCTGATGTTATGTTGTCGAAGGCTGTAATGCGGATTGGGGGGTACATTCAAGATGTATTGCGATTTGTTCTGTTTAATATACTGCAGCAACTTGTAATAATACACCTGGTTTGCCTTTACCATAGAGTGTTTTATAAAATATGGTGTGGTTCTAAAGTTTTGTACAGGGCCATAGTGTCCCTCGAATGCGCGTAGCACTCTTTTTTGTAGCACTATCAGTTTATTATAATTTTTTTGCGAAGTAGTGCCCCAAATTAAAATACAGTAGGTTAATCTAGAATAAAAGAGTGCGTGGTATAAAGAACTTTTCAACCATGGAGGGACCAGAGTACTGAGTCTGTATAAGCAGCCAACAGTTCTGCTTAGTTCGATGGCAAGTTTGTCGATGTGCATGTTCCAGGCCAAATCCTCTTGGAACCACACTCCTAGAAATTTTTGACATTTTACCTGTTCTATCAGCCCGTCTTCAAAGAGAATAGTTGCAGTGCAGTTACGTGGTTTATTAGTAGGAGCAAATATCATATATTTCGTTTTGGATGAATTCATTTGTAGCTTATTATGTTGTAACCAGCAAGAGAGTTGCTTCAGGTAATTGTTAACGTTTGATTCGAGCTCTGTTATAGTGTTGTACACAAACAGTTTTTATTATCCATATTCCGTGACATGGACAAGGTATATGACACAACGTGGTGCTACGGCATCTTGAGAGATTTGTCAGAAATGGGCATTCATGGTAATATGCTAAACATAATAAAAATGTACTTCTCCAATCGTATATTCCGGGTAAAAGTCGGCAATGCAATGTCACGTCCTTTCACACAAGAAACTGGTGTACCTCAAGGAGGCGTGCTCAGTTGCACACCCTTCATTGTTAAGATGACAACACTCCATGCTTCCTTACCACCGGCCATCTTGTATTCCGTCTACGTGGACGACATTCAAATGGGTTTCAAATCCTGCAACCTCGCAGTGTGCGAGAGACAGGTACAGCATGGTTTGAACAAGGTGTCCTAGTGGGCAGAGAAAAATGAATTTAAAATCAATCCTCACAAGAGTTTTTCTGTTCTGTTTACAAGAAAGAGAGGCCTGGTTCAGGATCCTTGTTTAGAACTCTGTGGACAACAGATACCTGTGCACAAAAAACACAAATTTCTAGGTGTTATACTTGACAATAGACTCACTTTCGTCCCCCACATTTAACATATTACAGAAAAATGCCTGAAAACAATGAACCTAATTAAACTTCTATCGCAAACTACGTGCGGTAGTGACAGGACGTGCATAATGGATCTCTATAAGAGCCTGATTTGGTCACGATTAGATTATGGTGCCGTGATCTATCATTCTGCCGCCCCGAGCGCGCTAAAGATGCTAGCTCCGGTCCACCATCTAGGAATCCGCTTAGCCACGGGCGCTTTCAGAACAAGTCCCATTGGAAGTTTATATGTAGAATCGAATGAGTTGTTTGAACATTTCTATTACAACAACCTGATTAGTAAACGTACTGAAATGAGCGAAATTAAAGTAATTTGATGACTCATGTTTTGAACATTATTAAACGTCTCTATTGTACACAATTTGAGATTTTAAAGCACCGCATGTACAGATCGTGGTTAGGTTAAATTTTTCTCTTTGTCGCTGAACAGGGCTACAAAAATTTCCTGCTTGAGCATAAGCTTCAAATCTTCCGTCTTCCCATGATCCGCAATACTAAGGATGAAACACAATAAGCGATTATCTCGGGCTGGCGCAATTGTGTTCTTGAAAGAACATCGAAAACCACGAAGTAAAAATACGTGTGAGCACGTGTGTCTTTAGTACGTGGAAACCCTCGGAAACGCGTGAAAAAAAATTAAAAATGCCTACAGATGTACAGCATTGTTGAAAACAAGTCTGTCGATGATTCATAATCAAGCGTGTCTCGAAAAGCTGTTTTGGAGAGACAGAAGAATGTAGGTGCTTAAAGCACTCCCTGTACAATGAATAATACATGCACACAGGCACAAAGAAAACTTCTGTGATGCCACTGGAAATAGCTTTGCGTATAGCTAAAATAACATGAATGCAGTGCACCTTTCTCGGACTAACTTTCTCATAAATGGCCCGAATCTCTACTGTTCTGCGCACATTCTCTAACACCCTTGTTATCTGTTTTGTGGCAACACTTCACGGAAACATGGTTTTTCTTGTTCTTATTGCCATTTTCGGCCTTGCTAAAGTGAGTTTTAGTTCCAGCATCAAGGGTTCTTCGGAAAGCAACAAACCAACATTGGCTAATCTACTCCAGGTACTTGATTATTTAAATCGGGATTTTTCGTGTTATTATTGTCAGTAGCTGTGCGCACTTGATGAGACGTTAAATTTTGATTGCTCTTCTAAATAGCGACGCAATACTTTCCTCTTCAATGACTTTGGGAAATCAGGGTAGATATTCGAATATTCTAGCACGTTTTTTTTTTTTGTCAGCTGGCCGGTTCGCAGCCCGGAGAGGGAGCACAACAGAGGACGCCATTGTCGCATCCATTGTCATGCAATACATATTATCGGCGTCACCGCTTCGTCGACGTTGTCCTTGTTCACGTCCACGCAGTGCCCTCTTCCTGTCATTGGCGCCAAGCACGCATTCCTGCTGCGCACAAAACCGCCCCCTTTACGCGTGCGTTGCCGAGACATACACCCGTAGGCTGTGCCGCCTCACCCGTTAATAGCCGCGCGCCCGCGATTGCACCTTCACTGGGATCAAGGGGCCCGTACGGCGCCCGAAACATCATGTTATTATTTTCATTTGTTATTTTATTCTTGGTGAATGCACGTTTTTGCAGCTGCATGTTTGCAGAGCCATGAACAGCATTGCTGTTCATGGCTCAGTTATGGCGCTGGCAAATTATTATTTGATACTCGTGTTTGCCTACTTCGATGCGCTCCACTAGGCCTGTATTATGCTTCTACAATGTCGATTGTGAACTAAACGAGGCGCTTCCTCTATACTTGGGAATTGCGAGAGTGAAGCTATGGGTCACATGTTGAAAAACTGAAAGTGTGTGGTAGAATATTGTATATCTCGTAGTAAATTGCGTACCCACTTGTTCCACAGCCCATTTGGCATACTTTATGAACAGCACAGAATGTAGTACGCCGATGAGAAGCGTTGTTTTGGGCTAGTTGGTTGTACATGATTCTTTAGAGAGTTATGTGCGCACAAAGGAAGTAAGTCGAAGGAAGAAGGGACACGCAACATGCGTAAACGAGTGGAAGCTTGCGCAGATTGTGTGTCCCTTCTTCGTTCCACGTCTTGTCTTTGTGGGCGCATAAGTCTCTAAAGAATCATCTAGTACTCCATTTGGATAGCGTAGACGTCGCCACGATGGAGGAAATGGAGAAAAGATATTACGACGGCACAAGTGAAGGTAAGTATATGTATAAAAATTTGTCTTTGTGCAAATATCTCTTCATCAAGTGCTTAAAGGGATAGTGAATAAAAAATTTGTCGCCGAGATTTCTGTCTCCAGTGATAGCTGTCGCACCGAGAGCGAGCAAAACAGCACTCTTTTTGAGCAGAAGTGAGCGAAAAGTAATTATTTTAATGAATATTTCTCAAATCACAGCGCCTAGCGGCCTCCTCCGAAAGCTCTGGCAAAACCGGATATCGCGTCACTCTTACCCACCTCGAGGCCCACTGCGAGCGATCGTCCACGCTGAGCGCGCGGAGTGGCGAGTTGACTTTTGCAGCGACGAGCTTTCTCACCGGTTCCTCGTGTGAGCTGCTCGAAAACGTCGTTTTTCATCTCGTGGTTTTGTGGATTGATGTGTGGAGCAGTCGTGTCAACGCCACAGAATGCCGAGGGTCTGCTGCGCGCAAGGGTGCCGAAATAGTATTGTTGGGCGAGACACGCCGTGCCACTCTTTTCCGAAAGATGAGAAGCTGCGCAGAATGTGGACTCGAGTAGCGCAACCATCGCGACCCACGTGGATGCCGTCAAGCTGCTCTTTTCTTTGCTCCGACCACTTTGAGGACAGCGATTACGAGACAAGCCCGGCATTGCTACGTAGCCTCGGGGTGTCACTGAAAAGGCAACGTCTCAAGCCTGACGCTATTCCGTCTGTTTTTTCGAGGAAGCGGAAGCAACAAGACGTCAGAGGCGCGTTTGAAAAGAGAAGACGAAAAGAGGTTTGTGATTTTGCTTCCCCTTTGCATGCGCATGTGAAAACGGCAGGCAGCGGTAGTCTTTTTCTCGCATGCCTCTGATGAATGCTTCTCCCGTAAACCGCTGGCTTGTTCACGCTGTAGTTTTGCGCACAGGTGCCGTTTGACCGTAATTTGTTGTTTGCACGACGTTCTGAGCCAGATGTTTGGCCAATTCTGCCAGAATGAATCGAAATCCGCATCGTCTGAAGCGACGGCTGACGTAAAAAACAAAATTCGCCTACATGAGACTGGTAGCGCCATCTCGTTTGCACCAAGGGAAGGAGTGCTCGGCTGCGATGAAACTACGGGAGCGGACGCGTTAGCTAGCGCAAATGTGCTGAGGTGCATGTTACTGTCACCACTTGGGTTCCTTGTTGGTGGCAAAACTGCAGCCTAAAAAATCGGCCTGCGATTATGCTTCTTGGTAATGCAAGTTTTGAGGGCAGCTGCTGTCTTATTTCTACTGTAGGCGACCGCATACGCAACACGCAGTGCCGAATGGAGGCGGCCGTGCGTTTAGCGATCCTAGCCGGCGCTTCGGCAATCGCACACCGGGCTCGAGGTCGCCGCCGCGAAGGAATGGTGGGAGGGTGGGGTGCAAGCTGTGGATAACGGAGATGGCGCTGCGTTTCGGCTTGGCCAAGCCGGTGCTCTGGCTACCGCCGCCAAGGGGTGGCACTGGAGGATGAGCGAAGTGGACAGCTAGATTCGCGTGCGAGATTGCGCCGGGAGCGCGCGCACCTAGAGCAGCGCGCTTGCACCGTCTGCGGAGCTTTAACTTACGGCGAGGGAGGGATAACGGCGATGCCGACGCGAAGCGCAGGAACGGCGAGTAAGAGCTGCGCTCTGAAACCTCATTCCTCTGTATTTAGATCATTCATCAACTTCTCGGTGAAAGTACGGAGGAACCAGACCACGCACCCCCACTACCAACTGCTACATCTGATGAAATGTCACCGGAATGCAGCAGTGCAAATGCTGGAGCAGAAAATACCACACAGAAAGACAACCCTGTCAGCAAGTCCCTAGTGTCAGGTAAGTCACAGCAGCAATAATTAGCACAATTTCTCTGTCTTCTTCACAGTTGCACATTGTTCTTCTTCATGATGTCTTTTAGCTCACAGTGACGGATGTGGAGACCAGACCCATGGTGGAATTCCAGGAGCGCATCAAGAGGAGCCAGAATTAGAAACAATTGAGCATGCTGGTTTAGATCTTGCCGAAATGGCTGGAAACACTGAGGCACCAGACCTGAAATATCTGTCAGATGCTGCAGTTCAAACGACGATCATCTGCCGAAGTCGGGGTAAGTATTTTTGCGTGTCCGGGATGAGTTTGTAGCTTCTTTGACTTGCCGAGCTACATTTTACTGTATACATATTTCGGTATTTTGTGGTTATCTCACCACTAGTAAACATTTCGTTACCCCAGAAAGTTTTCTGCACCTCATATATTCAATAATACTCTTTGTAGGAATACAGACCCAAGTGAACGTGCAGTCTCGCGCTGTCCAGACGTACTGCTTCGAGATGCCACGAGCATCGTCACCAGTGGGCCTTGAACCCATATTCGACTCTTCTGATACAGAATCTGAAAATGACGCACAGGGCAGGAGCATTGATTCTTCTTATGCATTAACTGACGCTAGTCTCAGGTATGTGAAAATGTGTTTGCAGTACAGCAGTACAGTACTAACATGGCCTATGTGAATTTCAGAGAGGATGTTGACCACACGCCACCGTCCCTACATGAAGAGCGAAAATTTATCGTGTTTGAATCCTCACTGGACCAGCTTCTTTTAACATGCCCAGTGTGTGGAGAAGTGTGCTCAGCTGTTGACAAAGGAATAAAAGGCACACTGCTGCGAGTTGAAAGGATGTGCAAAAACCTGCATGTTTCTACGTGGACAAACCAGCCGATGATCCAGAGGAAAGCAGCTGCAAATGTGTTACTTCCAGCAGCAGCCCTGTACTCAGGGTGCAATGCCTCCAGATTTCTGAGAGCCCTGAAGAGTATAGGAATAGTGTGCCCTTCTTATCGTTACTACCATGCTGTACAGACCTCTCTTCTGATTCCGACAATCACTAAGGTATATGACACAATGATAAGTCCGTAATGAAGGCAGTTAAAATTAGTTCATATAAAAGTGTTTACTCTCTAATTGTAAATCTTCTTGCTCAGGTCTGGACTAAGCATCAAAACCTGCTTTTTGAAGAACTTGCTGGGAAGCCACTGCGTGTTGCTGGCGATGGAAGGGCTGATTCACCGGGTGACTCTGCCAAGTATGGCACTTACTCACTAATTGACATCGACCACAACAAGGTCTTGCATGTGGAAACTGTGCAGGTAGGTATGTCTCGCACCAGATTGAATCGTGGTGTGGGAATTTACATATTTCTTGATGAAATGTTTATTGCAATTGAAACATTTTGTACTGAAATGAGTATTTTGTTCATTCGGCAGTCCACTGAGGTGAATGGGTGCAGTCATTCACTGTTTTCTCCTAATTTTTCAGTCTAATGAAACAAAGGGCAGCAGCAACATGGAGCTCGAGGGCCTCAAAAGGTCTCTAACCATTCTTGAAGCAAATGGCATGGTGATTGACGTCATGGTGACTGACCGACATTCCCAAATTAAGGCGTTTGCTGCTAAAGAGGGAACTTTTGAGCACAACTATGACTGTTGGCACGTTGCTAAATGTAAGATTTCTGATACAAATCATTGCAAAAAAAACTTATTCGTCAGAGAACATATCAGTTTCAGAGTTCACCTACTTGTTTCAACCTTTTCTCTGTATTTCATGCAGCACTAAAGAAGAAGCTCACTGCCGCTGGGAAGCTAAAAAAGTATAACGACATTCAGCCTTGGATAAAAGGCATTATTAACCATGTATACTGGTGTGCAGTATCAAGCGAAGGCAGACCGGATTTAATTTTGCCAAAGTGGTGTTCGCTGGCACGTCATATTGCTGATGTACACTGCCACGATGACCCCCTGTACGAAAAGTGCCAACATGATCAGCAGTCAAAAAAAAAATGCCTCATAGAAGGTACTACTGTCTGCATGATTTTGTTACAGAAAAGATTATTACTAAGTTTATTTCGCAAATTACCACAGGCTCTCCAGCACACGAAAAGGTTAAGAGCATTATCCTCAACAAGGCTCTCTTGAAGGACATTCCAAAGTTGTCTACATCAGTACAGACATTTGCAGTTGAGGCATACCACAGCACCATAATCCGGTTTGCACCTAAAGCAACACACTTCCACTACCAAAGCATGGTTGCAAGGTAAGTACTGCCCTGTACGTAAATGCTAGTGAAGCAAGTTGTGATGCGTTTGCCAACTGCATGTTTCTTTTTTCAGGACTCGCCTTGCAGCGCTGCACTACAATGAAAATAGTGCACGTGAACACGCCACTACCAAAGGCCAGCCCAGGTACCTGGTGAAGTACCCGAAGTCCACGAAAGTGCCTGTTGCTGCACCTATTAAGAAGGCTTGCACCTATGGTAATGGACGGTGCATTACAAATTACAACATGCGTTAACTCAATTTCTTCTTACAGATTATGTCAAAGAACTCATGAACTGCACAGTTGAGCTGTGCATGGCGACGAGCTCCTTCAAGGAAGCCATGCGACAGGCTAGCACTACAGTGCCACCGAAGCTGTCTAGCAACTTTGAGCCTGTCGACAAGGACGCCCTTGTTTCCACACGGAGAGAACGATTTAATCATGGATTGTAATCAAGCCGTGGTGCTAGTGCAACCAGTCAACCAGCCTGAAGTTGTGAAGTAAATTGGTTCGAAGACAATTTCACATCTGTGTGTTTATTTGCTGGACGACAATCATGGGTCCAAGTAACCAGTGTATTGTCCACTTCTTGAAGGGAATTCTTCTCTCAATCTGTGAACCACACAGCTTGGGATGACCACCCTCCTTCCTTGGCCCAGTCTTCCATGTATCCACCAGACAAACTGCCTGTAAGCAGTGTATCTGTATTTACTGAAAAAAAAAGAATGCTTGCTTGTGTGTTCATTTTACTGGCTTGCACATGCAGAATCACTCTACATGAAACAATGAAGTAGAATCATTCTACATGAAACAATGAAGTACTTTAAACTTTCATGCGCTCTCTCTCTGCTTACTCATGTTGGTCCCTTTGCCCCACTCTGTAAGGGTTGTAGTACTGCAGCTTGATGTACTCTAGCTCGAGCACATGTTCGTTGAGGCAGTAAAGATCAAAAAGTGGGTGCTTCGTAATGCACTCGTAGTGCTCAGAGGCTTTCGCCACTCGATCTTGCTCTTTGCAGCATGTTCTCTCTCTTGCCGTCGGCATGTCGGCGCATCGGTCGCCACAACAGCACCTATTCAAAAGCAAAAAAGAATGCTAAGAGGGCTTCAGAACGAACACAGGCTCGACGCTGAAACCGCTGCGCATGTACTCGTTCACTCGGTGAATAACAAGACGCTCCCTGCTTACAGAGGCATTTCAGTCACTGCACATGACTGGCTTCAATCCTCGCCTGTTTCTTCATCGCATCTATTTTCAATAACAGCTACTTGCGCGCATCAAGCGCCTGCCGTGTGCGAGTCGGCAGCCGACTTATGCTCACGCCGCCGGCCGCACCTAGGGAGGTCTACACGCGTCAATATCTTCAACGATTTCTACGTTTTTTTTTCGTACAGTGTGTACTCGCGGCACCTGTATTGTGCATTGGCAGCTTTCGTGTTTTACGCGCTAGCAGCTACCCATAACATATACAGCCAAGCGGGCGGATCAAGCCGCTTTGCGCAGAACGCGGAGTAATTTCCTTACGTCGCCTGACATTGCATAGCCTGACGCATAAGCGTCCTCGCTCTGTTGAAACCAAACATGACAAAGCGTTTGCCTGACTGAATCACGCTGGGCGCACCGCCACGGATGCAACACTGTCAATGAGGCGTGCGCCCGTTTCGCTAACTCATTCGTGACAGGTGCGAGCTTGCGATCCGAGCCGTAGAAACCGCTTTATATCTGGTTTCCACTTATGATGCCGCCCCTGATCTCTCGAGGTGAACGCGTGTACATGCAATGCACAGTGTAAACACTTACCACGTTGCTGGTCCAGACTCCCTCGGCGTCGCGGAGGGGGACTGCTGCGGCGATTCATCGTCAGTTTCGCTTGACGACGCGGACGGATCGTAGGCATACGCCTTTATCGTTTGTGGTCGTTCTGCAGGCCGCTCATCCAAGTCGGAGTCATAATCTCCGCTCATGCTATCACTCTCACTATAGCTTTGCATTTTGCACTGCGCAGCGCGAGGAAAACAAAACTGCCCAGCCGGTCAGTTCGCTCCGCGGCTACTCAGGGTAGGTGTGACGTCACATCCGCCGGCTTGTTGTCGGGAGCGCTTTGCGCGTGATGCGGTGGCCGCTCATAAAGCGTCAAAAATAAAGCCATCCGCTCAAAAGTAACCCGAATAATGACTATATACTATAGCAATCGTGTCTTAGGAATCCAATTGTGGGGCTTTCTCAATATTCTTCGATTTTTATTCTGTATCCCTTTAAAAGCGCGCTATGCTACGGTAACCAGTCTTCCAAGAGAACTCTAAACCAAGAGCAAGTTCATAGAAGGTATAAATAGAGGACATATATGAGTATTGTGAGGAGAATTGGTATTGTTTCTGGCTTAGTGAGGAGCTGTGCAGTGATTAGTAGAGCACTCGTTTTTCCGACAAATATGACCCGCTATATGAGGTGCCCCAAGTCTCCTCGGAGAAGTATGCAAACGAGTAACATTGGTAACACATTATGAAAATAAGAGGACGGATGTGCATTGTGTGCACGCGAAGTTATGAGTGCGTCGCTTCCTTATGGCATTTGAAGGAAATTTCGTATGCAAGTGGCCTGCAGCGTTGAGAGCTGTGTGGCACGCAGACCTTAGGTTTAGCCAGCAGTCCCGGCGGAACTATTTCTTAAAGAGGTTCACCTTAATAAAAATATGGTTAACACAATGGCTGATGAGCAACCGACATTACAAGTGTGGGCCTGAAGAAAGGCTTTTACTTATAGTTCCTCACGAGAGCTTTTCAAAGGAATGCATAAATACTTTTTTAAAACTGTGCATTATATGACAGACGGTTGAAATTTCTAGTGAAGCTGCTACAAAGGAAAAGCTTCGCATGAAATGTGGCCGTCATTCTGCTGGGTAACGCAAGCCTACTGACATTTCTTTATGTTATGTTAGCGATTCCACGGTCGCTGGAAGCGCACTAGAGCCGTCGTCATTGGCGTCGCGCTACTGTACTGCTCGACGGCGCATGCACGGCCACGCAGTGGACGACTAGAAGGCCTCCAGTGGCGCGTGGCGCGTTCTGATCCTAAATCCGCGATGCTAATCAGGCGCACCATGAAGCTGTCCTTAGTCTGTGCTGCCGGAGCTATCACAGCAGTGCACGGCTCCCGCTGCTGTCATGGGCATTATGCGCAAGCACGTTGACATTCCTGTTGAGCGACTAGGGGAGAACCGAAGCGTGGTTCACCCACTGATGTGGTGTGGGAATGTTCAGGAAAACATGGCAACGTGCGCACCCAAACACTAACCGAAGAGCAGTGGCAGGCACAGCTGTCAGTCCCGGACCCGTGGAGACAGCGTAGCATGATCGAAGGGGCACGAGATGGTCATGGCACTCGCCTTTCCTGAATAATGAGGCCGTCCACCTACGGCGCAGACTGGGCTTGCTCCGAATAAGAGTTGATTCTCTCTTTCTATCTCTCTATTTCACTCTATCTCTATGCTGACGACTGTTTCACGCCAGCTTTAATCAGTGCGCAGGTAAGTGTTGACTTGCAATAGCTCAACGCTTACTGATCCTTCGGCGCAGAGCACTCCATACACACAGCAGCTCAAGAGGAATGCTGGTGTGCTGATGTCGACGCGCCTACAATCCTCCACCAAGCAGCGGGAGATAGAACAGATGTATTGAAGGACCCTGGCGCCACCACCGCGGCGATTGAGCGTAACGCTGTTTTTTCGATTTTGCTTTGTCGTTGTTGCGGCAAAAAGCAGTCCGTGGGCGTGGATGCTTTTTTGCCGCTTCATCCAATTGAACCTAAGCTGCACAGATACTGTCGAGCGGGAGACCATTCCAACGGTGATGCCTATGCCGACGGCGGCCAGAACAGTGCTTTTTCGTCT
This sequence comes from Dermacentor albipictus, assembly GCF_038994185.2. Classification (NCBI taxonomy): domain Eukaryota; kingdom Metazoa; phylum Arthropoda; class Arachnida; order Ixodida; family Ixodidae; genus Dermacentor; species Dermacentor albipictus. The sequence goes on from NC_091829.1 coordinate 114,202,129, forward strand.
GAGTTAAAACGGACAGTGGGCACACTATTGCATATTTCTACAGATGCCTTCGCAACTAGGGAAGTCCTTGGCTCCAAATTATTGCTGCCGGGTTAACCTAAAGGGTAACACTCATCAATAGCTCTATGGACTGGGCACCTTCAAAAACTGAAGTTCACAGGCACTTTGTGCACAGGCGGCAACCTTCTCCGCTGAAATCGTTTCTTGCACGCAAGGTGCGATTACCTAGATAAGATAATGCGAAATACACTCTGGTTGTATCCTGCCTGTCTCATTGAAGCCAATGACGGCTCAATGCGGACTACTGCCCCGATTTCTAACTGAAGGCTGCACGTCTGCAGCTGGAGTCTGCGTGTCAGCGCGTCTGCACGTTTTTATTTTGCGGCGATTCGCAGCATCAGCGTCTCCGTTTTTCACAGTGAACCTGTTTATGCGGACCCTGTGCCATCGTTTTCAGACTCCGCTAAAATTTTGCCACATAATCTAGCGGGAGAGAAAACGACGAGCTCAACAAGAGAACGGAACTGGCGTGTCCTTTTTTCCCTCTGTGAAAATGCTATCTTATGCGCGAATCTTTTAGGGTTGTCACATGCTGCATTTTGGGCGATCGAGCCATATCGGCATCCAACTTATCGACCATTGATTCCACCCTGCCACGAAAAAATGAAATGTTATGCTTGCGGCCAAGGAACAGTGATCAGTAATATAAACACGATACTAGAAGCGCGTGGCTGCCGGCACTTCTTCCTTGCGCAAGAAGTGCAGGCAACCACGTCAATCATCAAGCCAATCCAACCAATCATCAAAACAATTGCAGCGCCCCCATTTCCAGGGGTGGGCCTTGCGCCCAATACTTCCATAGAAGCCCACATATCAAGAAAATGGCGGCTCGTTGCAACCATCACCATGTATTTATCGGGAGAACTCAAAGCAAGATAAAAAAAATAAAGAACTGACGTCACAACCAGAAATGACAGTGAAGTCAAGAGCTCATGCAACTTGGCGCGGATGTTTAAACTTTCTGGCGTCCGGCATTTTACGGCGTTTCTGGCGTTCGACAAATTAAATTTTGTCGTTTTTGTACAGCAAAAATATTCGAAACTGAATATTTACTTGTACAAAAATATTCTAATTAAACTTTTGTCGGAATTGTTTTTCCGATGGGTGCTTTAATTTCCGTGTTTCTTACTCATTAAGAATGAGCCTATTGTTCTGGCACCAAACCTGCAAGTTGTGACAGAACGCACTTCCGCTTTGTCTTAGAGTATCAATGCTTTTCCCCTAACGAGTACCGAGCCATCATCGGCATAAATATCATATCTAAAATCCTCATATATTTTTACAATATCATTATTATAGAAAAGAAAGAGGATTGGTCCCAGCATGCTACCCTGTGGAACTTCAAGTTCAATAGACCGTGGGAGATATTTATGCTTATTTAGTTCGACGTATTGATGGTGTGCGCTCAAGTAAGATTTAATAAGTTGTATTGTGTCACGGAACCCATAATGCTCTAACTTATCCAACAATATTGGATGGTTGCCGTACGCTAGTTACTGCCCAATAAACTTCCCCGTTTGCCCGATAGAGCAACATTTAGAATGGAGCGGGATATTATAGACGACCTGCGTTGTGCAGTCAATGAAGCCACGAGCATGATTCTTAGAGCAACTTCTACGCGCGACAGTGTTCATGCTACTGACTATTTCATACAACCCGCTCAGTTTATTAGGAGCATTGCACACAACCTTCACTCCTGCTACAGCGCAATTTTCATAATATTGTGGGAAACATGGAGTACATAAGTAATGACGGCAAACATGGATCTCGAAGGCGGTGATTGCATAGTTTGTTTTCCAGCGTTCTTAAACTCTTTTACAAGGTCACCAATAACTTGGCACAACAGGCTGGTCGGTTAGCCTGCTGATGTTAATCTGTTAACTTGCGCTGAAACGCTCTGTTCAACAGAGTGCTAGCACAAACGCTTAAAAGCAGCTCGCAAACATGTTTCATCGATGCCTCGTTGTACGAGTTTGGAGTGTGCGGACGAAAATTGGAGAAGCCCTTTATTTGAGCGAGCCGAGTAGCTCGAAAACACGTGATCAGGTTTAAAAACAAATTCAGTCTCTAGAAACCTTAACCCATTAGGAACCGGTTTCTTTTTTTCTTGATCTTGAAATAAATCTAATATATTACCTTACTTTTATACTAATAATTCACATGCAAAATATTATTACTCTTGCCTAATTAGTTTTTGCAATATAGCCCGTGACCATATGGTCACAGTAGGCCCTTACGCTACAGCAAAATACGCGAAATGAGAAACATATATTTCAAGCCATAAAACGTCGCAAAAAACATACATAGCGAATAGTCGAGCACTTATTTTGTGTGATATGGTTTAAATCATGGAATGCACATGCCGACGTCATACTTTATGCATTTTGTGTGCACCGCATTGTTGCAATTATATCATGCCCACCTCCACCTCTTGCCATTAGACTTTGTCATACCGTGTACCAGTCAGGACATCACCAGTCTTTGGAATTCTGCGTTCACCAGGTCCTCTAGGCTTATTGTCCCATCCCATCAGTTAGCTTTGTGCAATTTGCCTGCGGAATTCCACCTGCATGACGTTGAACCCTGTGCTACGAATGAGCGTCCAAGTGGTGCTGATAGATACATCACAAAGTGAAAATCAGCCAACACCACTTTTTGCAACGGATTGCAATCCTGTTGGCGCCTGCATTTACATCCATCTGGTCGGTACTTCCCATAAATCTTGTACTGAGCAACAGTGTTTGGACGGGCCACCTTGATTCACTTCTTCTGAACACGAGAGTACCTGTCTGCAGATGACATTGGCTCTACGCCGTGAATGGTGCTTACGATCGTTACTACAGAATTGTCCATCCAGCGGACAACAATTATCCCACTGTCGCTCAGCACGGGCTCTTCGTGCCCGCGAGGTTGGCGCTTGACGAATTCTGGTCGAGCGATGGGGCATTCATTGGGAACACGGTTCTGCTTCACTGTGCCGGAGCCTTCGTAGCCCTGTGCCTTGAGATGCCTGAGTGGCTGCATGCTTGTGAATAAATTATCAAAATAGAAAAATAAAGGAAAGTCGTGCATCTCTGCTGCCAGTTCATCCACCATTCGGAGAAGTGGCGCGCTGCTTTTCCGAAGTCCTTTTCATATTTTTCAGATGTTCCGGGACCCCCTGCTTGCCTTGATACACGTTGAAGTTTACAAGGTATCCGTTTTTGGCATTTAGGCACCATACTTTATGCCCGAAGCGGATAAGCTTTCCGCGTATGAACTGTTTACAGCCGTGACGACCATAATGCTCAATCATACGTTCGTCATAGCTCAGGTGACGCACAGGTCGAAAGTGTTCCAGAAACCTTGCTTTCAATAGTGCCATCAATGGACGCAACTTTGTCAACTTGTCACTAAGTGATAGGCTTGCATTTCGCTCAGCGCAGGAATCTCATTATCTGTACGAAGCGATGTTTTCGCATAGCATTGTAGGCGATCGTGTTGCGCATATCCGCGCCGTTGTCCCAATAGCACTTTTTATCTGGCAAACGGTTATAGCCGGACAAAACAAGTACTCCAAGAAAACTTATCTTAATTCTTCTTTGGTAACCTCCGGATCAGGCATAATCAATATAACGCATAGTGTCTTGTTTTTTCGACTAGCAGCTCCACGACGGCTTCGTCAAAAAAGAGTTCGAATAACTAAACAGGTGAAAAGTTCGTGTAAGCAACAAATTTTGGGTCGGGAAATATGCCAAGGCTCTTTTGGAGATCACCTTTCGTCCAGTTAGAAACAGTGGATAATTTCGCAGGAATGGCCGCATCAACTACAGCAGAAGGAACGTCTGATGTTCCGTCACTTTGCCCACCGGGGTCGTTGGGGTCCGACTCGCATCCACCAATGCGGCTTCCGTAAGAAAAAAACAGTTTCAGCGCCCGCTCATAGCTGCCGCCCGCTTAGATTGTCAATGAGGCCGTCTGAGTCTTCATCGGCCGAGTCTTCATCCAAATAGGTGCTAGCCTCTGGCGGCTCGATATAAATCACTGACACGTCGTCCTCATCCTCTTCGAGTATCTTCGCTATTTCTTCCAAAATCTACCTATTCAGACAATAAAATAACAAATAACCATTGCGGGAACGCGCCAGCAGCCGTGCAAGAGATAAGAATGCAGTTTAAAAAAATAACAAGTTAAGTATCCTAAAGGCCCAGCGTGACAATATGGCAACGCACAAGATAACGCACTCGTTCATGAATAAATCAAACGTAATTCTTTCACAAATGCTCGTCGAAGGTCACATATTCAAAGAGCAATATGGAGGTAACGATATCCGACTATTACTTAAACGAGCAGTGAAAAGAAAAACACTTAACCCTTGGAGCGAGGCACCGCGACGCTACTCGCAGAGCAACACTCATTCCCGCCTTTGCGAGAGGCTCCCACAAAATGACTGACAGCTGCTGACACTTGGTATCCATAAAGGAAACTCCAATCTGTCAATCAGGATGTCAATGGCGATTTTGGTGCCGTTTTGTTAATCTTAATTAATTGAAATCCAGTGTGCATACTAGCGTGACCATATGGTCACGCTGGTCTTTAATAGGCTAAACGGTCATTGGTGGGCTCTTCGAATAATGCAAAATCCTTCATTATCTCAGGGAAGACGGCTAAAGTTGTCTTGGAGGTTAGCTCCCTGTTACAAGGGTCAACTGGATAAAACACTAAAAATCGTCAACAGAGCGGAGTATTTTAACGGGTATCAGCTGTACGCGAGCGAGTAAGCCCCTGTCATAGCTTGACAACAAAATGTCGCTTAGTTCTGGTGCCAAGCATTATTACTGATGCAATCACCAACTACCTCTAAAATCATATTACATGATAATGAATAGTACAAGTCGTTGACATCAACTGAAACGGCGCGGTAGTCCGGTGGGTACACACTTTGCAAGAAAGTAGACACTTGCTGTGGCTTCTGGATAGGGAAATGGTCGTCAAATTCCAGATTTGCCGGGAATTTTGCGGGAAAGCACCTAGGAGTAGCTGCCAGGTTCCCCGCTCCGACACATTCACACGAAAAGGGGTTTCCACCTCTTTTGTTTTTGCCGAGAAAACACTTCCAAGGTTGCGTCCTTTTAAGTCCTCACGGAGGATACCCAGCTTGGTCAGACGCGAAGATTCCCACAGTCTTCACCATTGCTGGCTTGACTCCACTTGTGTCCGCTGATGTGCCATGGCCGAAGTGATGGTTGAGAGCAATGTCGCTATTAAACTAAGGGGGTTCTGAAAAATAATCTGCAGTGTGGATACTGTCATGCGTAAATGTTGATATAAGATTCATGTTCGCGGCTCTGTTGAATGTACAAGGCAGGTCGTCTACAAATTTCCGATCGATTGCAAACGTTGTTTATCTGGCGAACGAGGAGGTGTAATAGGGATTGCCCGCGCATGATGCCGCTTCACTAAAAGGAAACCCCTACAGTCATCTCGCTGCCCTGTTGAGCACGTCTGGTTGCACCCCGATTTTTAATTGTGTCATACTTCAAATATATAGTGAAAAGCGCGCGCGGGAAATCTCATAGGCACATTGCATATTCACAAGTGACGACGCGTGTTCAGTTCTGCGTCCCTTGCGGTATCAACGAAGGAACTGGATTATCTCCGTGGCTGACGCTTATCCTTCTTTTTCTGTTCTTTATGTCACATTCAATGATGTCTTTATATGCTGCTTCTGCAACTAAAGCTTTTGGTTGCTAGTCAATGCCCCATCCTGTGCTCTTTACTAGCTCGACCTGCGTCGCGCTTTTTCTCTTTTTTATCCTTATTGTCATCTTTTGGCACTGAGACAGGGTTGCGTTCGTTCTTTTGAAGGCCAGAGATCCGGGAGCTGCGTGGCGCGGGTTTTCAGACGCTTCGAGAAATGTTACCACGCCGCGTGGCACCTCCGTTAGGCGCTTTTCTTCTTCTAGTTGGGCAGTGCGCTCTGTCTCCCTGGCGTCGCTCGCCGCCTATCGTGCCGCATCCAACTGGTTTACTTCTTGCAACTGGGCAGTGCCCAAACAGACCAGTGCGCCGTTTGACATGGCGTGCTGTGATGTGGTGGGGTGTACCGTTGAGAACGTGCACTACACCCATTTTAAGGTTGTCGTTGGTATTATCCCCAACCAATCTGCTTTGAGAGTTGGCATTTCATGCTTACGTCCACTCTCGATTACGGGAGAGCCAGCGATTTTCTGAAGTCGCCTGTTCAACATCAAATTTTCCCTATTCCTGCTGGATGCATGAAGAGTTGACATGGACATTACTACTGTATTTTGCATTTAGCGAATAAAAATGTTTATTTGTAAACCGTCGAATATAGCCACATGCTAGAGCTTTCAAAACAAGAAATATCGAAACCATTTCTGGTTAACAGGGATACTGAGATGAGCAACACTTTGGCCTAACACGCCAATAAGTGTGATAAAGTAAAATATAATGCTGCACTAATTTTCACCATTTCTTAAAGATGCTATTAAAACAATAACAACAATGTCATTATCAGGAACATTCGGGAGGGCAACGTGAAGAGGTGTGGGTTCTAAGTAACACTTTCCGCTAATGAAACATGGCTTCAGGGCTGCATATCTTTTCTTCTTTGGCGGGTAACATAATGTAAATAATTCAATAAATCTAAAGACACCTAGGCATTATATCTGAGTTCTGAATACGAATTATAATGTCCACTTTAACGTCGCTTAGCAGTCCTTCGAGTCTTGCGATGCGAGTAATGTCTTGAAGTTTTTCTGCAGGGCATGCGATCGAGTCTTGTGCTAAAATTAGTGCCAGGTATTTTTATAGCAAAGCTTTCTTTGCGTCTTCCTTCGACATTCCAACTACTGCTGCTTCTGTGGCTGCTACTATATGGCACACCGCGTCGGGGAGTGGTTCATAGCATGTCTATAAATTACAGGAATGCTGCAGAGAGGAAACGCGACGCGAGAAACTCGTTTGGACCTTTCCACCCCGTGAAATGTACACAATGCCATCTGGGACTCCTTTGGCGTCATCAGAATAGTCGCTTGATATCTGTAGTTATCCGTGACCCCCCGCAGAAGCACCGCTGAAATTGGAGCGCCTACTTTTCAACAAACATGTAAGTCCAGATGGAAGCTAGATAGAATTGTAAAGAGGAGGGGGAGAGGAGGCAGGCTTCATCGTAATCTTGATAACAGTGAATAAAACCTTACCCCTCTTCCCTCGCAGTTCCCAACAAGGGTTGTGGGGACGCAGGGAAAATGTTACGTGTGAAGGCAAGGTAAATCTGTTATAACAGAGAGGACTGGCGGTTGTGGGCAAATGGTGTAAATTTAAGTTCAAGGTACGGTACGGCACGTTTCTGCTATTTCTGGAAAATGAACACCATGCAAATTTGTCAAGTGGACAACTTTCGCTGAATGCGTGGAAGCACACCCAATAAAAAAGCATCGTAGGGTCTAGGTGACACCAGGGAAGTGGTAACACGTAAAATCAACACTTCTATACCTGCCTCGGTAGCTTTGTGGTTATAGCAATATTTGAAGGCGCAGGTTTGATCCAGACCGCGGCAGTCGGATTTCGACCGGAGCGAAACAAAACTTACACACGTGTAGTTTTATTTAGGGGCCCGTTATAGAACCCCACGATGTCAAATTTAATCTGTAGTCTGCCACTACGGCGTCCCTCATATATCGATTGTGGTTTTGGCACGTTCAGGCCCACAATTCAATTAGAGTTTCACACATATGCCACCATGCGATGTGCAATGTGAGGCGATGAATATGCTCAATCCTCTCAGAGGTCGTGAAGTATGGCTCACAACAACGGATCAAGCAAGCGCCTGCCCTTGTGTGCTGTGTGTAACACGCAGACAAACAACAGTGTTGCACGCAAGGTAACGTTTAACGCCAGCTCACCGCTCTCGTGTTCAACTAAACATCGGTGAAATTAAACATTCGCTGTCAACTTTATCACTAAATATCGTCGATCAATGGAAATAACACAAAGCTTCGCACATCGATTCCTGCATTGCGTGGGATCCGCATATTTGTTTACAGTTTCAACGTTAGCCCCTTCACTGTAGACCGGTATCAGCAGGATTGTGTTGCTGAGAAGTCAAATAGATTTGTTTTTAAACAATGTGTTCGCTAATGTCCATGGGACGAGTTAAGCTCACGATATCTTCTTAGGTGGCAACACCAACGAATGAGAGTGAAAGTGCAGAAGAGCAACTGCTCGACGAGAGACCGAGGAAGTAGCAGCTGCCACAAATGCCTGATGGCACGCGCAGAAGCTAAACCCAGTGGAAGTGAGAGAGAAGGAGAGATAAAGACCGCGTGCCGCCTTCCAAAAGCCCTCTACCGCCACGCTACACACGGTGCTAAAGTGGCATAAGGTGTTCCGTTTCGCACGCTCTGCTCTGTCGAGGGGCGTTGGTGCTGTGGTGACGCAGCGAATGAAAAGCTAGGTGCGGTTTCACTGCTACAGACGCCGACTTTTTCGCTCATTAGACCATTTGATGCTCTCGCTTCAAAAGTTGCACCTGATACCCTAGCCCAGTGCCTATATGGCGTTAAGCGGCTGATATCTAGATCGGGAGATTTCCGGCCGAGGAGGCCGCATTTCGAGGGGGGCAAAATGAAAAAAAAATAGTGTTCGTGTACGAGGCATTGGGTGCGCGTTAAAACAATCCTAAGGGCTCAGCCGTTGTAGGGAACATTCCATTCGGCTTTGCCTCACATTCATATCCTTGTTCTTGCACGTTATACCTCATAAGTTAGTTAAACCCATTGAAATGGTATATAGCGGATCTTCTTAGATTAGCTATCTGTAAATTGAAATCTATTATGCCACTAATATCCGCACTTGAGATAAATCACAAGCGCATGGGGAAATTTACATTTGCGTATGATTGTTTATAAATTGGTTGCATTTCTTTGAAGAAAGAAAGCCGAATGTCTTAACTGAATTTGAAATCTCTGGCATGAGATAGCAGTGGTGGTTTTAGGCCAAACAAATTGATTCAGGTTTATCTTAGTGGCACTCGCACCTCGGCGGTGGCCTTCTATAGGTTTAGGGAGCGAACGACGTTCCCTGGCACGATATGCGGGAGAGGAGTGGGGGGGAGCGAGGAGGAAACGCAGCGCGCGCTACCTGGCGGCGCGTAGCCCCCTAGCGAGCGGTGCATGAAGCGCACCTTATGGGCCCTCTCCGGTGTTGACGTCAAAGCATGTAACGAGCGCCTGCGCACAGCTCTTGTGAGCTGCGAGCCATCGAGCGACCGGGTGTGCGCAGGGAGAGAAGAGAAGAGGGAGAGACGTCACATCCACTCTGCTAGGCTCATCTCCCGTCTGTGCCAGGCATTTGTTTTGCATTAATTAGCCAGGTAAATATCATGTCATCTTGTGCGTGACGTCATTAGCGACGTCATCACTCCAGGTTTCCAGGAATTTCGCCAAAGTCGGTGCTCACAGGGCAGGTCTCTAAAGCATACGATTATGTGCTTTGGTGTGCGGTAATCAGGGATTTCTAATTAATTCTAATTCTTCCAGAGATTCAATAACTCACCATGTAACTAAACTTATGTTCTGATTGCACATCTATAAAAACCGGCCGTGGTTGCTTAGTGGCTATGTTGTTGGGCTGTTGTGCAAGAGGTCGTGGGATCAAAACCCAGCCACGGCAGATGCATTTCGATGGAGGCGAAATGCGAAAACACCAGTGTACTTTGATTTGGGTGCACGTTAAAGAACCCCCGGTAATCGAAATTTCCGGAGTTCCTCACTACGGCGTGCCTTACAATTCAGAAATTGGTTTTGACACGTAAGCCCCATAATTTTTATTATTAAACATCAATAAAAACCACTTAAATTTCGTAGAGTACCGTTTTTCTTAGTTATTTTGCCTTTCGTTCCTGGTCGCCTCAGGAGTTGAACCGGAAGTATTGCGGAAGAAACAAGAGCGCCACTCGCGCCAGAAAAGCGGGACAGTGAAGAGCTGAAAGGACGAAATCACAGGACTCCCTTCAAATTTTCTGGCCAGTTTTCTCTTTCAACTAGGAATGCGTGGTGCATCCTAACGTACAAATGTACACCACGCTATCAGCCTTACGTAATAGCAGGACATATGACGGGGCGTAAGCAATCAAGGGGGACGCTTGCGGCAGCACTTGAAAAACACTTTCGTTCTGCAGACAGATATAACTGCAGCACGGACGCGGACGCTTCTAGCGGTGCTGTGAGCACAGCCTGATATTAGCAGCAGCAGCAGCGGTAACGTGATGATTCAGAGTCCAGCCAAGCTTATCGTGTTGTTTCGTTCCGGATGGAAAAATTTCAAGTATAGACCAAAGTTCTCGGCATTAACTGCAATGAGTCTGAGCCAAACCACAAAACATGCTGTGCAGTGGTTTGCAGTCGTGTTCAATGCTCTAGGTCAAGGAGCCATAGGGTCGAAGAGCTAGCACCTCGCCGTTCTGGCTTTGCTAAATTCTGCACTGGTCTCGCGAATATTCCAAATCGTGGCATGGTTTTCATGACAAAAGAGCATTTCAAGGATTTAGCTGAATTGTTCACGAGTTTGACATATTCTTGGTATTGTGCAGAGCAGAAGCCGCAGTCAGTTTACATTTTCCCGCAACACTGTCGTGGTAGTCGCTTGAATTGTTCAGTTCTTGTTAACCTGGAATCAAGAACGCGCTGTATAAGCTGCTGCGGGTAAAATAAATATCCGAATTTCTATTTTGTCGCTGAGTTGACTACAAATTAAGGAATGCATGTCGCGAAGCTTTTGAAACCACGTGCAACCGCCCCATCCTCGACTTCATAGGCCAGCGTTGCTGAAATCATGTGGTTTGGATTCAAGTTAGCGCCACGAAAGTACGTGTCCAAACGTCGCGGTTCCATTAAACCTACCGTTGTGACCGCAGGTACGTTGATCATTTTTAATTCACATCGCCGAGCGACTAGCTTATTTGTTCATGGTGTAAACCATTGCTCCTATGTGAAACGATTGCCCCACTTGTCAATATTTTTTGTGTTTAACTTAACAGTCGTTATGTTCCGCAGAAAATACTGTTGTCTCTTTTCTTTCTAGGCCTTGGAAACGAGCCAAAAGATTTGGATGAAGGTGCATAATTACCCTGTAGAGGCGGTGTCATGTGTTTATTATGGAAAAATCTCATTAAAGGATAATGTGTACGATTTCAATGAATGGTACACAAAGGGAGACCGAATGTAAGTGCCGTGTGAAAGGTAACAATGTAAAAAAAATTACAAGGATTCAATTTGCTAGAAACATGTGTGTAAACTACCGAGAGCACGCTACGCTGCCAATATGCACGTTAGGTGTTTTGTACCGAATCTAATTATTGACGGCTAATGTTGCGGACAAGTGCTGCCGGTGTCGAACAATTTTCGCAGGCAAGGAAGAAATTGTGGACAGTTTTATGTGAAGTGTACAGCACCGAGCTGCAGCCGATTAAAAGCTATAGTGATGCATTTCACTTACACTTTATCTCTCTTATAAAAATAATATCGGAAAGCGGAATTCAAGGTGTGGGGAAAGCTTGACGGGGTTCCTGGGCCCTTTTACATTCGACAGCATAAAATCTTAGCAGCTGGTGGCATTTGGTGAAAATACACAGAAATAACGTTTTAAATTTAGTGCATCTCACGTGATGCACATAGGGCACACTTATTGCACCACATTTTTAACACAGATGTAGTGATTCTGAGTATTTGCTACATGGTATAGTAACGATGGTGCAAAAGCAGCGGGGTAATCAGGCTGAGACTTGGCACATTCACAAAGTTCGCAATCAGCAAAATACAAAACAACATGTATTATTAAAGCGACAACGTTGGCGGAACTAGTCAATTGTGGCGTTTCAACTAGCAGCTACGCTGAAATTCCCGTGATTTAATGCTATCCTATTCAACGAAAAACAATACATAAACCCGCAGTCTGATTTTTATGTTTAGACGCGTCTCGTTTCACCTATGCTTGCCTCAATGGTCTACAATTCTAACAAATAGGATCTCCTTCAAGAAGCTCCTATTGATGAAATTTAAGATTGCTTTATAACACTGCGTTTTTTTGGCGATTGCGAAAACACAATCACCACGATATGTCAGCCTAAAGGGAGCTTTAAGTGTCATCGTTTGGCCAGTGCTCTGAGTGCACGTAAACTCTACTTGCTGTCGCGACTGAAAGTTATGAACACCACCAGTGCATGGCCGGACCACCGGACCATTCCGAACTACAGCTCAGATAAATCTTCGAAAAGAAGTGAAATTCTTTGGTCTCGGTGAGAACTAAAGCGATTGGATGGTAACTTCCAAAATCAATTGGATGGTACCTTCCAAAATAGTAGCTTCCAAAATCGTAAATGTGCATGGCGCGGCCATGGGGAACAGGCCCTTCTGAGTTGCCAGACTCATATTCCCTTTTTCGCACAAAGAAAAAGGAAAAGCAATGAGATCACGGCTTTGAAAGTTTTGAGAAACGAGAGGATTTTCCATGTCATTGCACCGGCCGTTAAAGGGGCCCTGAGTCAATTTCTATCGACGTCAAGAAATGCTTATATATATTTGAAATTTACCAATTCAGAAATACTTTCCAGCAATATGTACTTCAATGCGTTCAGCAGAAGCGGAGTTCTTGGAAATCAACCCGGTGCTTCTACACTTTGAATTATTTGCACTGCCAAGGCTAGGGTGGAATAGGGCGTGTCGACAACGCTCCGCCTACTGAACGTCTCCGTAGCATCCAGTTCATTTCATTTTTTTACCGTCATTGATTTACTCTGAAGGCCGCACAAGCATTACAGAGAGGAGTGGCAGTAGTTAAAAAAAGGAAAAATTGCTAATGAGGCAGCACATGATTACAGATAACCGACCTAATCACATCACGCTCTGTAATAGCGACAATGGAGGTGGGAATGCGATTCCGGTCTTGACTTATTTTTGGAAATAAGGCATCGAGGTATGCATGCTTTTACACTGAGACACGCAAACCTTCATTCGATGATGAATACTTGATGACAAATGGCTTGGAGGCTAAAAAGTGGTATTTTAGGCCATTATTACTGTAGTATATTTTATCTAGAGGTAGGTTAAGATGTTGCTTGATGCTAGAAACGCCGGCTAAGCGATAGTAGTTAGCCAGGATAAACCTGGATGAGTGGTTTTGAACCGATTCTCAGGAATGTGTTAGTGAGCAAGTGTACGGCTCCCATATGGGTGAAGCGCACTCGAGTTTAGAACGTCCGAGTGTTTTTTTTTTTAGTGATAGTTTCAACGTATCCGGGGCGAGGCGGAAATTTCGACAAAGAATACTTAGGGCATTGTTAGCTTTGTTAAAGATAAGGTGGACACGTTTCTTCTCAAAGAAATTTTAGGTGATATGGACGCCTAGATACTTGTTGACGAACTGAGGAGGGAAACGTTAAGATCATAGCCATAATTAGTAGACTGGTCAATTGTTCGAGACATCCTCATTGCTTTACATTTGTTAATGTATAGTTTAAAAAGCCATGTGTCACACCAAAAGAAAATCTTATTAAGGTTAGATTGAAGAACGGAGAAGTCAGACCCATTAGTAATTACGTGGTACAGAACACAGTCGTCTGAAAACAGCCTTATATTAGAGGTAACAGCTCCAGGCAGGTCATTACTGTAAATTGGAAAAAGAAGCTGCCCAAGGACTTACCACTGAGAAACACGAGATGTTACATAGCATCATTTCGAGTTATAAACATACTGCGTTACATTTCGCAAGAAACATTCAATACATTTAAACAAGCCGCAATCATGATAGAGTGCGCTAAGTTTCAGTAATAGTAGTCGATGTCAGATGGTGTTGAAAGCTTTTCCGAAGTCAAGAAAAATGCAGCCATTACCTAAAGCTCAATCTAAAGCGTAAGGCGAATCAGTAGTGAAGGTTAGTAATATAGCCTCACAGGAATGTTGTTTACGAAAACCATGCTGCTGTGAGGCAAAAAAATTCTTAGACACGAGAAAACTAACAAAGTTGCAGAGATTATGTGCTTTAATAACTTGCATGGAGTAGAAGTTAAGGAGATTGGCCGGTGATTTAAGGGGTTATGAATATCACCAGACTTGTGGACTAGAATCACCTTCAACTTCTTCCAGTAGTCCGGCAGTATTAATCTCTTCAAGGATTGAGTAAAAATATGATAAGAAAACAGATCAATATGCTAAACTACTCTTAAGGAATTTGTAATTTATTTTATCCACACTCGGCTATGAGGAACGTTTAGCTTTTTTAATTGAAATGCATATGCCATCAACGTCGATTGAAATTGGTTCCTTCTCAAGGTATGTAAAGGGATGTGCGCAGGGTGAAGTATCTCTTAGAGCGTGAAAAGAAGATGGCGAAAGTGTGTAGTGTATGGGGACGGACAATCTAGTGTCAGTTTTCAGAACCGTTTCTTTAGGATTGCGTACGTTGATAACGTTCTAAAACTTCTTAGGATTAGTTCTGAGCAGGTGTGGTAGTACTTCAGAAAAAGATAATACTTGACTGAGCGGATGGCCATTTTTTATTCAAATGCGATATTATAAGCAGGCAGCGTTTGCTTTGGTTCCCACAGAAAGCCTTAAGTGTTGAAAAATACATTATCTTTCTAAGATGCCGCTTGTAGGATAGGTGAAATAAAGGATCCCGATTGCATGGAGACAATTGGCAATTCGGAATATATTTTTCAGTAAATGTTTCAATCTTATTCTTGAAAAAGAGCCAGTTTCCTGCGGTAGACATTTCCCAGAACTGTGGAAAGAATTAAGCGGCAGAACTTTGTAACTCATTATTTAACCAGAAAAAATTTGCTCTACGGTAGTCACCAATTTTCTTACAGTATTTTACACGCTTGCGTGATAGTAAGGGAATAGCAAAATTATACACGTACGAATCGCTTAAACCAGCTATAATTGATAATGAAGAAATTGAATCAGGAGATGTGGTGAAAGACGAGGTCAAGGATGTTGGCAGAAATTGCAGGAACACGGGTAGGCTCTTTAACAAACTGATATCAAACTTATCATTAAAGGATGAACATTGGTATCAGGATACAGTCACCAATAAATCACGCTGATATCGGAATCACCAAGCAAGAATATTGGTGCTGTTTATGTTCAACAACGATTTGGTTAAAATTGTCAAATAGTTCATTTCACAATGTGGATGTACTATCGCGTGGTCGGCAGCAAGCGGGAAATTTCATGTCTTTGTTGTTTATGCGAATACAACAGCACAATAATTCAATCTGCCGAGGTAGGTGCATATTGACACGCGAACTCGTTTATGTTTTACGGATGAGCACTTTTAACGTCTAAGAAATGTTATCGCTCAGCGCAGGACGCGTCTACATGTATCGGAAGTTTCTAGAATGTTATTGATGCTTCTATCGGCTGTCTGCTGTCGCTGAACCTTCTGTAATCTGATTGCATGTATGCGTGGCGTGAATGGTGTAGAAATTGTGGAAGGCACGCAGGTCCCAGTGGTTACTCTGGAACATTCGACGACTGATCTAAAAAAGCCGACGCGCTTGACCGGCTGATCAGATTTTCGACAATCGCCGACTGTATTCGCCGCTTTCGTTGAGCTTTAGGTGTAGCCTGCTTTTGAGAGCCACAAGTTCGCCCAATAAAACGCAAATTTCGTCAATTGCAGTTTTGCTGCCTTCGTCACTGTCACTACTACGTGACATCTGGTGGAGGTATTTTCGTTCATTTACAGGACGCCCCCGACAAGCCGTGATCCAAACCCGGACTGCAAAGAGAATGCCAATGTAGTCCCGCAATGTAGAGCAAGCGGCCGTCTATAACAGCTGCCCCTGGAGCACGGACTTCTACCTGAGAAGACCAAGAAGATTGTGGCCAAGCCACCACAATGGCAGCCCTAGTGTGACCCATCCTACTTCAACAACCCAGAGAGCGCCTACCTTCCATGGAGCTATGTTGGAAGATCCGGAAACCTAGCTCGCAACCAGTAAATGGACCTCTGAGGATAAGCAATGACAACTGTACTTCTCATTGGAAGATGCCACGAGGACTTGATTCGAGAATCGGGAGTCGACCCTGGCAACATTGGACCTGTTCTGCAGTAACTTCCTGAGGACGTTCACGAGCGTTGTCCGAAAAGAAAGGACCGAAGTTCTGCTGGAAATGGCGATGGTGCGAGGCCAACTACCCAATGGTAGTTGGCCTCGCACCATCGCCATCTTCACAGAAGAAACGACCCATCTCTTCCGGCACGCTGACCCGGAAATGCCCGAAGAGAAAAAGGTGCGCTTCTTTATGCGAGGCGTAAAAATGGAACTTTTCGCCGGACTAATCCGAAACCAACCGAAGACCATAGCTGAGTTCCTGACAGAGGCAGTGCCGATTGAGAAAATTTAGAAATGCGCACTAGGCTATAAAATCGCCAAGTGCTCACGCCTCAGTGCGCCATCCAAGCATTGGGCTCCGGTGATCTCCAAGAGACTATCAGGGCCATTGTGCACGAAGAACTGCGCAAGGTCTTGCCTTCGTCGCAGCTCAAGTGGCCTCGATGGCTGACATCGTGAAAGATGAGGTTCAGCGATCGCGTGGAGTTCCTGAGGTGCAACCTCATTTACCGCCGCCCCAGCTAGAAGCGATGACCTACGCCGCAGTCGCACGCCGTGAAGCTCCCCCTCCGCGACCACGCGAAGGTCCTGTAACGCCGCAATTCCGTCGTCCGCCACCGCCGCCACCAGCGCGCCCACCCTTCACCCAGCACTCCTGCGCAAGGAATACGGGCATTTGGCGCACCTCCGGCCACAGCCCGCTCTGATATCAATGCGGTGAAGCCGGCCATGTGTACCACCGATGCCGATGCCGCGACCTACGATTGCGAGGCTTCTCCGTCAACGCAGCGGCCCGAGGGATGGTGAACGCCCTCGTAACATCGCCGAATACCTCACCGCTACTCAATGGAGCCCTTGACGACCAGCCCGTTCGCTGTCACCAGGCCGCTACCTGACGCCACAGTGCCGTCCCTACTCTGGCCCAACCCGGGGCCGCTCCGTGAGCCCAGATCCGGAAAACTAAAAGCAGACCGACGGTGGTGTGGTTGCTGTGTGTCGAACTAACGAAGATAATCCGCCACCTACAAAGACTACGAAGAGACTACCCCGACGACATGAGGACACGCCGTTGTCACGACGAATTCTGGAAGAAAAGAATGCGCAGACGACAGACCACCTGACGATGCCACTTACCAGCCACAGGTCAACGCGACGCAGCCCCGATCCGACGCCAAGGCTTAACTATGATCATCATCATCATCATCAGCCTGGTTACGCCCACTGCAGGGCAAAGGCCTCTCGGTCATGTACTAATTGTGGCCATGCCGTCCCTGCAAACTTCTTAATCTCATCCGGCCGCCTAACTTTCTGCCGCCCCCTGCTACGCTTTCCTTCCCTTGGAATCCAGTCCGTAGCCCTTAATGGTCATCGGTCATCTTCCCTCCTCATTGCATGTCTGCATATGCCCATTTCTTTTTCTTGATTTCAGCTCAGATGGCATTAACTCGCGTTTGTTCCCTCACTCAATCTGATCTTTTCTTATCCCTTAACGTTACACCCACTCGAGGTTTCTACCCCGTAGGTGAGTACTGGTAAGACACAGCTGTTATACACTTTTCTTTTGAGAAATAATGGCAATGTACTGTTCATGATGAGGTAATGCCTGCCAAATGCACCCCAGCCAACTGTTATTCTTCTGATTATTTCCGTCTCATGATCCGGATCCGCCGTCACTACCTGCCCTAAGTAGATGTATTCCCTTACCACTTCCAGTGCCTCGCTACCTATTGTAAATTGCTGTTCTCTTCCGAGACTGTTAAACATTACTTTAGTTTTCTGCACAATAATTTTTAGACCCACCCTTCTGCTTTGCCTCTCCAGGTCAGTGAGCATGCATTGCAATTGGTCTCCTGAGTTACTAAGCAAGGCAATATCATCAGCGAATCGCAAGTTACTAAGGTATTCTCCATTAACTTTTATCCCCAACTCTTCCCAATCCAGGTCTCTGAATAACTCCTGTAAACAGCTGTGAATAGTATTGTAGAGATCGTATCTCCCTGCCTGACGCCTTTCTTTATTGGGATTTTGTTGCTTTCTTTATGAAGGACTACGGTGGCTGTGGAGTCGCTATAGATATCTTTCAGTATATTTACGTACGGCTCGTCAACACCCTGCTTCTGCAATGCTTCCATGACTGCTCAGGTTTCGACAGAATCAAACGCTTTCTCGTAATCAATGAAAGCTATATATAAGGGTTGGTTATATTCCGCTCATTTCTCTATCACCTGATTGATAGTGTGAATATGGTCTATGGTTGAGTAGCCTTTACGGAATCCTGTCTGGTCCTTTGCTTGACAGAAGTCTAAGGTGTTTCTGATTCTAATTGCGATTACCTTAGTGAATAGTTTGTAGGCAACGGACAGTACGCTGATCGGTTTATAATTTTTCAAGCCTTTGGCGTCCCCTTTCTTATGGATTAGGATTATGTTAGCGTTCTTCAAGATTCCGGTACGCTCGAGGTCATGAGGCATTGCGTATACAGGGTGGCCAGTTTCTCTAGAACGATCTGCCCACCATCCTTCATTAAATCTGCTGTTATCTTATCCTCCCCAGCTGCCTTCCCCCCTTGCATATCTCCCAAGGCTTTCTTTACTTCTTCCGGCGTTACCTGTGGGATTTCGAATTGCTCTAGACTCTTTTCTCTTCCATTATCGTTGTGAGTGCCACTGGTACTGTATAAATCTCTATAGAACTCCTCAGCCACTTGAACTATCTCATCCATATTAGTAATGATATTGCCGGCTTTGTCCCTTAACGCATACAGGTGATTCTTGCCAATTCCTAGTGTCTTCTTCACTGCTTTTAGGCTTCCTCCGTTCCTGAGAGCATGTTCAATTCTATCCATATTATACTTCCTTATGTCAGCTGTCTTACGTTTGCTGATTAACTTCGAAAGTACTGCCAGTTCTATTCTAGCTGTAGGGTTAGAGGCTTTGATACATTGGCGCTTCTTGATCAGATCTTTTGTCTCCTGCGATAGTTTACTAGTATCCTGCCTAACGGTGTTACCACCGACTTCCATTGCACACTCCTTAATAATACCCCCAAAATTGTCGTTCATTGCTTGAACACTAAGTTCCTCTTCCTGAGTTAAAGCGGAATACCTCTTCTGTAGCTTGATCTGGAATTCCTCTATTTTCCCTCTTAGCACTAACTCATTGATCGGCTTCTTACGTACCAGTTTCTTCCGTTCTTTCCTCAGGTCTAGGCTAATTCGAGTTCTTACCATTCTGTGGTCACTGCAGCGCACCTTGCCGACCTCATCCACATCTTTTATGATGGCAGGGTTAGAGCAGAGTATGAAGTCTATTTCATTTCTAGTCTCGCCGTTCGGGCTCCTCCACGTTCACTTTTGGCTGTCCCGCTTGCGGAAGAAGGTATTCATTATCCGCATAAAATTCTGTTCCGCAAACTCTACTAATAACTCTCCCCTGCTATTCCTAGTGCCTATGCCATATTCCCGCACTGCCTTGTCTCCAGCCTGCTTCTTGCCTACCTTGGCATTGAAGTCGCCCATTAGAATGGTGTATTTGGTTTTCATTCTACCTATCGCCGATTCCACGTCTTCATAGAAGCTTTCGACTTCCTGGTCATCATGACTGGATGTAGGGGCGTAGACCTGTAGAACCTTCATGTTGTACCTCTTATTAAGTTTCACAACAAGACCTGCCACCCTCTCGTTAATGCTATAGAATTCCTGTATGTTACCAGCTATATTCTTATTAATCAGGAATCCGACTCCTAGTTCTCTTCTCTCCGCTAAGCCCCGGTAGCGCAGGACATGCCCGCTTTTTAGCACTGTATATGCTTCGTTTGGCCTCCTAACTTCACTGACCCTATTATATCCCATTTACTGCCCTCTAATTTCTCCACTAGCACTGCTAGACTCGCCTCACAACATAACGTTCTAGCGCTAAACGTTGCCAGACTCATATTCCAATGGTGGCCTGTCCGGCAGTGCAGCAGTGCAATGCAGTGGTGACGTAGAGGTAGAACACCCGCCTCGCCTGCAAGAGGCCCGTGGTTCGAATCCCGGTGCTGGCAATTTTCCTTCGGATAAAAAAAACATAAAAAAAGAAATCCGCGCGTTGATAAAATTGCATATACAGGCCTGGAGTGTGGCCTGATCCCGGTTACCAGAACCGGTAATGGACTCCCTCACCAGAGCAGGATTGGCCGCCCTGGTGCAGTACTTGGCCACAACCTCCTATATGAACACAACAGGCTTAACTGTAACGCAAGACAAAGAACCACTGACCTCGATGTGCTTCTCGATGGCCACGCGGTAACTGCCTTAGTAAACGCAGGAGCCGATTACTCCGTCATGAGTGGACCCATCACCGCCCAGTTGAAGAAAGTTAAGACTGCATGGGAAGGCCCGTCAATTCGTACCGCTGGAGGACACCCCATAGCGCCGCTTCAAATATGCACGGCTAGAATTACCATTCATGACCGGACTTACCCTGCCACCTTCGTAATCCTACAACAGTGTTCGCGAGACGTCATTCTTGGCATGGACTTCCTGAACCAACACGGCGCAATCATCAACCCGAACTCGAAGTTAATAACGCTGCCAGAAGATCAAGCTATACCACCGGAGAGCCGTAGTAATCACCACGCATTGAGTCTGCTCGAAGATCAAGTGAGTAGCCCGCATCGCTCCAGTATTTTTAGTTCGGTCGGCACCGAAACACCCGCTTACGCAGAAGGCGTCATCGAAGGCGACCAACGACTAGTGCTCGACCGGGAAATTTGCGTCGCAAGAGGGATCGCTCGACTGCGCGGAGGAAACACGAAAGTGTTGCTGACAAATTTCAGCGAGGAGTTCAAGGACATCAACAAGGACACGACGATCGCATACATCGAGGAAATTCTGGAGACCAGCATTGCGTTTGTCCTCTCGGATTCTGCTGCATCTAGCTCAACTACCGTAATTCACGAGCCAGAGTCCGACATAAATCCAAGTCTCTCCGTGGTTAAGCAGCAACAGCTCAGAAGTCTACTTCGACGATACAAAGACTGCTTTTCGACGTCATCAGGAATTCGACCATGGGGTTTTATGTGCCAAAACTATTTTCGGATTATGAGGCACTCCGTAGTGGAGGAGTCGGGAAATTTCGACCACGTGGGGTTTTTTATCATCATCATCCTTAGCCTGGTTACGCCCACTGCAGGGCAAAGGCCTCTCCCATATTTCTCCAACAACCCCGGTCACGTACTAATTGTGGCCATGCCATTCCTGCAAACTTCTTTATCTCATCCACCCACCTAACTTTCTGCCGCCCCCTGCTACGCTTCCCTTCCCTTGGAATCCAGTCCGTAACCCTTAATGACCATCGGTTATCTTCCCTCCTCCTTACATGTACTGCCCATGCCCATTTCTTTTTCTTGATTTTAACTAATATGTCATTACCTCGCGTTAGTTCCCTCACCCAATCTGCTCTTTTGTTATCCCTTAACGTTACTCCCATCATTCTTCTTTCCATAGCTTGTTTTGTCGTCCTCAATTTGAGTAGAGCCCTTTTCGTAAACGTCCAGGTTTCTGCCCCGTAGGTGAGTACTGGTGACACACAGGTTTTATACGCTTCTCTCCTGAGGGATAATGGCAACCTGTTGTTCATGATCTGAGAATGCCTGCCAAACGCACCCCAGCCCATTCTTATCCTTCTGATTATTTCCGTCTCATGATCCGGATCCGCCGTCAGTACCTGCCCTAAGTAGATGTATTCCCTTACCACTTCCTGTGCCTCGCTACCTATTGTAAATTGCTGTTCTCTTCCGAGACTGATAAACATTACTTTAGTTTTCTGCAGAAAAATGTTTGGACCCAGCATTCCGCTTTGTCTCTCCAGTTCAGTGAGCATGCATTGCAATCGGTCCTCTGAGTTAGTAAGCAAGGCAATATCATCAGCGAATCGCAAGTTACTAATGTATTCTCCATTAACTTTTATCCCCAATTCTTCCCAATCCAGCTCTCTGAATACCTCCTGTAAACACGCTGTGAATAGCATTGGAGAGATCGTATCTCCCTGCCTGACGCCTTTCTTTATTGGGATTTTGTTGCTTTCTTTATGAAGGACTACGGTGGCTGTGGAGTCGCTATGGATATCTTTCAGTATTTTCACGTACGGCTCGTCAACACCCTGATTCCGCAATGCTTCCATGACTGCTCAGGTTTCGACAGAATCAAATGCTTTCTCGTAATAAAATGAAAGCTATATATAAGGGTTGGTTATATTCCGCACATTTCTCTATCACCTGATTGATAGTGTGAATATGATCTATGGTTAAGTAGCATTTACGGAATCCTGCCTTGTCCTTTGCTTGACAGAAGTGTGCGGTGTGCTTGATTCTATTTGCGATTACCTTAGTAAATTGTTTGTAGGCAACAGACAGTAAGCTGTCCGTTGCCTACAAACTATTTCGCAAAGTTCAAAACATTTCACAAAGTTCTAAACATTCGCGACGCGAATGTTTAGAACGTTGTGGAAGGCACGCGGGTCCGATCGGTTACTCTGGAGCATTGGACGAGTGATATATAAAAGCCAACGCGCTTGACCCGCTGATGAGATTTTGATGATCGCCGACTGTGTTCGCCGTTGTCGCCGTTCTTTAAGTGTAGCCTGTTTTTTGGGCACAGGTTTACCCAATAAAAGTTAGTTTCGTCTTTTACACTGCTGCTTCTGTGTTCTTCATACGCCACTCCAGGTGACAATATGAAAAGAGGTGATATCAGATGAAACAGCGAACAACGTCCCACGTCCACATCATCCTATTCGGCCCTTTCTATAGATGTTATAATCCTTACACAAAGGTAAAAGACTTGAATTTTTAATTTCGTGAAAAAGCCAGGCATTGTCTAAAGGAACAATATTAGTTTTGCGTGTCTCGACCAGTGCCGACAGGTTATCGCGCTTATTCATGACGGAGCGGATGTTAGCGAAAAGCACAGAGTAATTGTTTGCGTGCTTATCATGTACGGCCACGAGACGCGAACTCGAAACAGGTGAGGGGGTATTCGCAGGAAAATTTTTTGCTCTGCTGGCTACATTACCGCTGGCAGCAGCAATACTGTTTTGCTGAAGTTCATAAGCAGTATTGATTAGTCAGCAATATACGTAGCACATTTTGTTCATTAACAATTTGTTGTAGCTGAGATGGTACAATTGGCAGGAAGACTTTTCAAATTTAGTTAAAGTATTCCCAGCTATTCTAGTCGCCCGACAAAGGCTTTCTTGATTGGACACCTCGGATCGTTTTAGTCTCTTTTTTCTGTTAGTATGTTTGCCTTTACTTTATTTCATGCCAGTTTTACCACCACTGGTCGACATTTGTCATATACAAAAGCGCCTAAGCGATGTGCATGCTCAAGTCCCTCTATGTGTAGCCGCAGCGCGAAAGATTGAAAAAGAATTGAACAAACTTTTTTTTTCTGTTTCCGTTCAAGTCTCAGCGGAACTACCAGCGATACCATAGAAAATCAAGCTATCTCTACTTTACCTATCCTCAATATCGCCGAGACAACATTGCACCGATGCATTCTCACTTCTATTCGTTTAAGGAATGATGCGTTGGATACTATAGAGTAGGTTCCTGCGTGAGTGTCAAGTTCGAAAACAACTTTGTCCTCTACGGACGTTAATCTGGCATTCATGCTTGTAACACGCTCCTCAAGTAATTTTTCGTTGGCTTTCACTTCATTAGGAGTAGAAATTAGTTCAGGATGATGTACAGCCATTTCAGTAGCAAGATAGTCTATGGCCTCTACAACCAGGTTAATGCTACAACTGGGATCAGGCTTATGAGGGCCAGGATTAAGCTCAATGCCTCCGGGCATCACAAGCAACATTCTAGTATACACAGAGCCGGTAAATGAACGCCACACTATGTCCGGGCATGAGATGAGCAGCAGAGCTCGTCCTCATTGTTTCAACGAGGTAAGCTTCCTCGATATGGAGCTGCTCTTTCACAACAACTTAGTTTTAACCGTGTTAGGAGATATTGGAACATTTTATTTTGTGAGTCCAAAAGTATATACGGCACATGATCTCACTAGAGGCTGCTACTGCGATTGCATCTCTATAGAGCACGCGACTTTCAGTTCTTGAGTTCAAGGTTCTCACGCGTTAATTACATCATCCCTTTGGAATTCAACTTTTATGCTCATGGTATACATAAGTAGTCATTGCCATTATTTTACCACCTGTATATTTTACACGCTTTACAATGACTAAATTTTAGGTTTCTGTACAGCCAAGTTACATCTTTTATTCGCAATTCAGATTCACAACTCTGACGTTGTCGCGAACACTCTTGGTGTCGCGTGTCACTGATCTCGGGGCCATGAAGTTGTTGGAAGAGATGGAGTCGGGAGACGAAGGGTAACAGAGCAAACAGATTTTATTCAAAACAAACCCAAATTAAAATAAACTCAAAACTCAGTGAACTTCAGATAACATTCCTAAGAAATCAAACAGCATAAAGAGACACCGGCACCTTTGTCGCCTCCTTAATGGTGACTAAACATGTTCTAATTGCCAGCCGTGTCAATGCCTAACGCCTTCTAGGTGAAGGTCCGGGAAGCCTAGCTTATGAATGCGACGCTGACAAAAAGGAATGCTCTTTCAAAGTTCGGCCGTCGCACGAATCCTCGAGTCCGATGCGTGTCAGCTCTTGGTCATAGTCGGTGCGGCCGCCGAATCGGCCAGCCGGCTCGTCCGTCTCCCATATGGGTGTCCCGAACTCCGTCGTTGACGTAGCACTCCGACCTCACTGGCTAGGCCTAACGCTGAGTTGCGCCGGTACTTCTTCGAGTGCCGACGAGACGCCCCGGGGACTATTGTACGTGCTGGTACACCTCTGAACTGGAGTGCCCGACACCACCATGAGAGGCTGCACCACGTCCAAGGAGCCTCGCTCGAAAGTCGCTGAGGTTGATAGCCACACCCTGAATTGCCGGCGTCACAGGCTTGACCGAGCTTTTGTGGCTTCCGTCACCCGTGCGATGCTGACGCTCCAACCTTCTTGGTCCAGAGCCACGTCGATAATCCCAACTGAGCGCCGCTTATCTTCCGGTCACAGCTCGGGTCACGCGCCTCGAGGGTTCGTGCAGTTCGGACCGATCCGTGGACATCGTCCTCTACCTTTCGTTTCACGCCGCATGCCTCTTACATATGAAACACATTCGTCGCGTTTTGCCATCTATAATTCATTCATTACCTTTTACATATATATCACTTTTGCGTGAATAAAATCCATGAAACATCATGATTTCGGATTTACACGCAGCCACCACTACTTAAGATTTTGGCACCTAAAGCACCCCAAACTAGTTCTCTTCAGCCCGCCATAGTGCACTCCGTCAGCAGTCTCATTGCGGACCCCACGCCGGCGGTGGTATCTAGGTTACGCAGCAGACCACTGCTGTATGTGACTGTAGTGCGTATGCGAAGCGTTTACTTTGTGCATGACTGGGCTTGAAAATGCACTCGCGTTCACATGTTTCAATATGAACATACTACGTGGTGCGGACCAGCTTTGTCTTGCATCAGCGTGACGGACGGATAGCAGCCAAATCTGTATTGAGCATTTGAATCGCTGTCAAATGTACCAAGGCGTCTAACCAGGAGCAACCAGGAGTGCAAGGGTTGTGGGATCTGACCTTAAGTTTAGCCCGTTTCGAGGCTAGTTGAGTGTGCAAAACCATTCAAAACCAGCAACACCCGACGGCTGCAACACCGACAAGCAGTGTCTTCAAAGTTTAACTTCTACGTGAGCGGCCGGGATCGAGTGTAAGCTGACGTTAGCGGGATGCTTGCTCAAGTACGCATTTGCTATATAAATTCGCTTGCTTCAGCCTGTACATTAAACTGCGTCAATAAATATCCATACTAAGAATAGGAAGAAATCCACTGACCCGAACTGAGCCCTCCTATTCGTATCAGCAATTTGCCAGTAGCAGCCGCGTTTGGGAACGAGCTGTATTATGAGATGGGACGTCCAGAAAATATCCAGGAGGAAGCTTTTGTTGAACAGGAAGCGTTTGATAAAACGTTGACTTCGTGCTCCTTTTGTGAGCTCCAAGCACCACGCATGACCGCAAAATATGGCTGACTTATTCACAACTGCGTATGGTCTCCGCGGGCTGTGTTTTTCTGCAAGTCCGAAGACGAAGACGAAGAGGAGTGCTTGATCAGCTGCTATTCCTGCTTCGCGTTCGTTTTTCAATTAAATTTGTGCATACCTTCATCGTTATTGGGAGTTAAAACGCCCGTTGCCAAGGCTACGGTGGAAATTCTCGACGCACTAGAACCGGTGCTTGCTGCTATATATTAGCTAGCAAACACCATGGCTCCATTATCTTTAAGGTTATCACTGCGCGAAAGAAGAAGCCTTTCAGTAATATTTCAATGGAACGCACGAGGTCCACGGGGTGGCCTAGATGATTTTAATCAGACTGTGTTCAAGCATTCATTTCCACTTACTGCGATATGAAAGGCAAACATCACATCACCATTCAGACTCTCTGGATACGAATAATTCGCCTCTGAGACAAGTGGAAATCCTGCCGAAGTTTGGCTATGCGTGGGGTGTGTCCTCACGTATTCGCTAAACCAAGCTCCGGTGCAAGACACCGACGAATACGTTTCTATAACACTGAAGCTAAAGCACCGGACAAACTCGATCATTAGTGGCTATATTTCTCCCAGGCAAAGATTTGAATCTGGAGAGCTGGAGCTTGTTCTAGACTCCAGCCAAGGACTTCATGTTATTGTGGGTGACTTTAACGCGAACCACCATCTTTGGGGTAGTAGGGTCATAAATATTCGAGGAAGAAACCTTCTTGACTTCGCAAGCAGCAGTGATCTTGACATTCTCAAGAACGACTCACTAACATTTTTTTGTTCGACAACGTGCAGCAGATGTCTAGATTTAGCTATCGCTTCATGATGCCTTTTGTCTTCTGTTGTCTGGTGCACAGGTGCTGAAAGGTATGGTAGTGATCACCCACCTACTCATGCGCAACTGAGATGGTTTACAAGACTCCCAAGTTCGAATACGCTATGTACTGACTGGGATGCTTTTCAAAACAAGCTGGTAGAGTACTGCAACTGTTTAATTTATCCGAAAGAGATTGAAGAGCGCATTACAGCATCAATGCACGTAACAACACGCATCATCCAAACATTAAATTCAAGGATATCCGTTGACGATATATTTGAACAGCTGCGGGCAGTCTGACGTCGCGCCGAGTGGAAATTAAGGCGAACTGAATTGCTATCAGAATTGAGGACGTCACGCCGTGTGCAAAAGAAAATTGAAAGATGCATTGACAAGTTCGGCAGACAACTTTGGAGGACCTTTTGCACCAGCCTGGACCAAAGAAAACTGTTATCGTCGATATGGCATGTTGTATGAGCCCTACCATCTTCCCCACAATAACTACGTCCCTTCGGAGCTTTGGGTATCATCCAGACGCACAGGGAGAACATCGTCGAAGATTTCTGCTTGCTCCTCTCCGGATCTACAATAGCGGTAGCTTCACTACTCAGGTGTACTCCTTCAACAATGGACGATCGTCTCGACCTCCTATTCACACTCCAAGAGCTACATCCAGCAATTTCTTGAATAAGAAACAAGACGCTCAAGTGCGCCTGGACCTGATGGCATTGTCTATTCTGCCGTGCGCCATATAGGCCCTCGAGTGACTGAAGAGGTGTCTCACAATCTAAGGAAAGTAGGGCAACATTCTGCCGTAAAAGTTGTTTTCACGGCGCCAAAAAAGCTGTTTAGTGTCTGCAGAAAAGAGCTGCCCTACTCGAACGCGCAAGCCTGAATACACAAATAAACACAGGGATACCTACTTGCCTTACAGGAGGGGGGTTGTGCAGAAAATTCCGCTCTCGTCTGGAAGGTACTACTTTCGCTAAACGGACAGATGTTTGAATCTGCGTCTCCAAGAGCACAGTAATAAAGTGGGCATTATTTCCAGAGACGGTCATCTGGCGGCTCATTGTAAAAAGTTAGTTGCACCACCACCTTGCCGTACTTTTTTCGATAAGGCGGTAATTTTGTACCGGTAACCGCAAATACCTGACAAGAGAAATGAAGGAAGCACCCGAGATTGCACGGCCATGCGTCGGCAGGGCGTCTGTGGCATCATCACCTACAGAGCTTGAATTCATGGCATAACGGCATGTGGCATTTGTGTCAAGCTTTTATGTCCTTCTTTCCCTTAGCAGAAACAGTTGCGTGTATAGGTCCCCTTCCGCAATAAACGGTGTGTTAAAAGTTAACGCTTCTGGTGTCTCGCCTTTGTCGATCGTGCTTCC
The DNA here is from genome assembly GCF_038994185.2 of Dermacentor albipictus. Lineage (NCBI taxonomy): Eukaryota > Metazoa > Arthropoda > Arachnida > Ixodida > Ixodidae > Dermacentor > Dermacentor albipictus. Next base: position 114,230,644 of record NC_091829.1, read on the forward strand.
CGCGCTCTGTTTCCAGTGTAACGAATTTTTAACGTTCTGTTTCCAGTGTAACGAAAAATCGCGGGGGACCATCTAAATCATCTCTTCTGCAGCTCTGCTAGGCACTTTTGTTTGGCGACCTCCGTTACAGTGCGCCTGTACTTTCTAGGATTAGTGCATCTGCCATACGCGCAGTTGAAAGTGCTCAGGCTCGGGCACTGAGAATTTACCTAGGAATACCACGATGTGCGTCTACTTGAGGTACTATTGCAGAGGCACACGCGTGCCCAGCTCGGGATTATCTGCAACATGACTCCTTGCGTGTGCATCTAAGGCTACTGACTAGGCACAGGAATCATCCACTGAGGAATGTCACAAGCATACTACCTGTCGCCGCATACTCTCAAGCCGCGTTATCACAGCAAGACTTGTTGCCGTCGGACTCTGAACCTCCTTACATACCAGAAGTTTCACTCGGTGCGTTGACAACGCAAACTGTGAAACGCTCAATCCCCGAAATAACGAAGAAGGCGAAAATTCCACCTGCTGGGCTTATCCTACATTATCCTACAGCGTTATCCTACATTGCTTACATGTATGAATATATTTAGCATGTTTTGCAGACGTTTCTATGACACAGACCTCTTCCGCGACAGTTTGAGATGCAGTACGTTGCATACCGCAACAAAGCGTTGATAAACGGACAGTGTTCTGTGACTCAAAACCAGCAGTGCAACTCATCAGCAATTACATGTATCACAGAGCCACATATAGTCCCCTGGTTTATGATATCATTTCTGTGCTTACTAAGCCATCTCATTCCTGACAATATTGTCATACTGACATACTATTGTGCTGCAGTGGATTCCTAGTCATTGTGAAATTGCTGGAAAGGAACAGACTTATGCGGAAGCGAATAATGCGCACAATGACGGGGAGAATATAAAATTTAATTTTTCCTGGCATGACATCAGAGCCTTGCTCTATAACGCCATCAAAACCTCTATGGCGTGACAATGGGACAATCCCAAACATCAGCAAGAGAGCCTCGATTCACTTGACTCTGCTTAGCGATTCCGGCTTCCACTTCGGTGGCGCAGAGCCCAGGAAACGCTCATCCATCGATTACTGCTACAGACCGATATTACCGATTACTGCTACCTAACCGATATCTTCACAAGATTGGACATCAATGGGACCCTGACTGCAGGGTTTGTCAAACTCCCTGGACAAGAGGTCACCTACTTTTCGTGTGCCCTCAATATACGGTAAAGCGACGGACACTTAAGTCCAGTGTTGACTGCTTAGGCTCCATCCCTTGTCGTAAGAAAATATTTTAGACACGTGGAAAGAAGTTGACCGTGCCCAACATGCCATAAAATTACTCTTGAACTTTGTACATGAGGCTGGTTTAGGCGATCACCTCTAGCACCTGTGATACTTGCAGTGCCAAATGTGTCTTCGAGAAAACTTTTTATGCGGACATTACCATTGCGTGTATTGCGTCTACAGCGCGCATCCGCGTATTGGACAATGTGTATGTAGTACCTCGGTGTACCACACCATATTCACCTGCCACCTACCTTTCCCTGTTTTGTGCACTTCCCCTTACCCCAGTGAGGAGTTGCAGGCTATGGACACGATCTCCAGGCCGAACTCTCCTTCTTTCTCTTCATTAGAATCTACTCCTTCTTCTCTGATGTGTGGTTCAAGACGACTTTATTGTACCCTACATCAGTCGCACGCAATTGAAATCGTTTCGTTTGCCGAAACCACAAGGCGCTGCTGGCAGTAGTCGCTACTTCAATAAGATTGAAGTGTTTTATGCCGGACTATTGTCCATGCATGTGCTTCCAAAGTAACATATTTGCGCAAACTTGAGCCATTTTGTTCCAACACTATACTGCAGAGCCCATCATTGTCTGTACACTCTAAGAAAAATTCCGGGAAAACGGTAGTAACTGGGCCATTAGTCCTAAGAAAGGGCGCTTTCGTCCCTTAAAAGACTAACTACATGAATATGCGTACCTTGTGCAAATTTCGGAGAGTAGGTGTTTAGTCCCTGATCAGAAAGAGAGCAACGGGAGCACGAATGACAACAGTTACTCCCCACGCATTTCGCTGTTTTCGTCCATGTCATAGAGCGATGCGGCGAAAACGGCATTGTCTATAAATTAGGAATAGTTTGAAGTTCGTGCACTGTCAATTGAACTACATGCAAAGCAGCACCTTGCCTCTTCGGGAGAAAATTACGTGAAACTTAAAAGCTAGAGTGTCAAGAGCCATGCCCTTCGTGCCCAAACCTTAAGTGAGCGATACACATTGCAAGCGCAAGTCGCTGATAGACGGCTACAATTTCTTGGTCAATAGTACCTATGTTCCTTCCTTTCCAGGGAGGTTGCGAACTGCAGCGATGTGTAGTTCAAACAGGACACGCTAAGCGACAGAGAAATTGGCCTTCTCTGTCGCCTTGGGTGCCCGTTTGAGCTCGGTGCTCGTATACCTCGCGTAGTGCCTCAGTTTAAATCACTCTAAGAATACTCGGGCTGATTACTTCTCACACGGCCACTTATGGTTGCGAGTACACTCAACGTTAGGCTCTCCCCACATAGCATACACAGAATGCCGAGTCACTTTAAAATTGCCGCACTTGCGTTCCGACGCCTAACCTTGTCTCAGTATCGCGTCCTGTCAACAGACCACGGTGGTGAAGTGGTTAGAGTTTCATAAGTTAGAGTTAGGTATAAGTTAGAGACTTATAGGCGAGAACGAATGAGTTCGAATTGTACTTTCATGCACCTTTTTTTTAGCTTAGCAATTTTTTATCAGGGTATGAATGCCTAATTTCATTAATTCAACCTTTGCGGAGCATCTGGAAAGAACGACCGTTACTCCCTTGAGGAGCATCGGGAAAGGGCACCTGTTAGTCCTCGAACAAGTAAGCGCATACGGAGTAACAGTTCATCCCATGTCAGTTAGCCCCCAAAAGGACTATTGGTTGTGGCAAATCAGTTACTCACCAAAAGGGACTAACCTCCCTACCCATTTTAGACCTTTTTTTCTCAGAATGTACAGGAGCCCAAATCAGTCCACCATGTAATCTGGATACTCTAAGAGATACCCTAAATTATATAGATACTCCAAGAGCATATCTGCCGTCGCCATGTTGTTCCGTTTGAAGTTCGTGTGGGATAATATCACGGCCTTTCGCCCTATGGTGTGGGTGCGAGGGAAAGCTTGCAAAGTTGATCCGAGAAGGATTTTGGCTGAATCGTGCGCGTGCAAGGAAAGCAGGCAAGGCGGAAGCACGCCGTCTTCCATTGCGCTCAAGATAGCAGGCACGAGATTTTCGAATTGCTACAAATTATGTCACATAAGGCTGATCGCGGCTCTTTAATAGAAATTTTGTGTTCAAAAAAGAAAATATCAATAAATATTTACTGGCGTACTTATGCAAAAAAAAAAACAGCCAGCGCAGTCTTCGATATTCTTGATCTGTATACGTAGATCAAGTTTGCCGCATACTTATACATTAGCTATCGCACGTACCCGACTAATCGCGGGTTCTCGCGTACATCCGAGAATTCGCGGCACTATTCACATCACGCAGGTAATCTTACTAGGCTAAACTTTCACCGTGAGAATGGGTGACAACATTCAAAAATTGTGCAATACAGTAGGCGAGATTTCCGCCGAGCTACAGCTAGAGAGAGAGAGAGAGAGAGTGAACTTTAATGAGCACCAGCAGTTTAGTTGGCTGGGCCTAGGCCTCCCACGATGGGACGTCGAGGTCTTGCCTCTTCGCCGCTTCGTAGGCCTGTTGGGTCGCCCAGAGTTGGTCGTTGAGGTGGGAGCTGCGCAGGGTGGCGTGCCATCTCGACGAGAGGGTCACGGAATTAAGGTTTTGGTATTGGTGTTTGCACTCCCGTAGCATGGTGGGGGAGTGTTGCCGATTCAGTTTCACAGACCTTGCACGTCTGGCTCGGGTAGATGTCGGGGTATATAGTGCGATAGCGTGTGAGGGAGAGGTATGTATTCGTCTGTAACAGCCGAAGGGTGGTTGCCTGTGCCCTATTTAACTTGCAGTGAGGGGTGGGGAAGGTTCTTCTTGCGAGGTAAAATGACTTTACAAGGTCGTTGTATCTTGTAAGGCAGTCGCATCCTGCGGGTGCACCTGCACCGTCTCCGGCACGGTTGACTAGTCCTCGTGCTACGGAGTGTGTAACCTCGTTGAGGTTGGTGAGGTGCGGGTGGACAACGCCGGCGTGTGCTGGGATCCAGACGACGGTGATTTGATTTTCAGACGAATGCGAGGCTTGTCGTAAGATGCGGAGGGATTGATGAGAAATACGACCTTTGATGTAGTTGTTGACTGCTGCGCGAGAATCGCTCACTATGGTGTGACAGGCTGGGTCAAGAGTGGCCAGGGCGATGGCCACTTCCTCGGCCGCCTCGGCATTTTTGGTAATGATGCTGGCAGCATGTCGGAGCAAGCCGCCTGCTGTGGTAACCGCTAGATAATATTAATTTTCCCTGTGAAATATACAACGCACAGAGCAAAACAATGAACGTTTATTAATATATATATATATATATATATATATATATATATATAGATGTTAGATGTTAGATGTTAGATGTTAGATGTTATATAGATATATAGATGTTCTGTACCTATAAGACTTGAAGCAGTGTTCGGCTTGCAAATCCTTTGATTGGTAGTGTTCTACTTGGCATTCAGGTGGTCGCCCCAAAGATCGGCGTATTTCCTGAGGGCCACGCTCTCAGAAGGAACTGTAGGACCTGTGATGTTGGTTAAATTCCGAGCCTCCAAAGGTAAGAAACTGAACATGCTCATGTACAAGTATTTAGACTTAATTGCGTTACAAAATGCGCCACTAAATGATTCACCCAATAAGAGCGCATAATGTGCTTGATTATGCAACTTTGCAAACTTTTCAATATTCACACACTACACTTGGAAAGCAAGTTGACAAGACTGCACAGCCTGTGGTTTGTCAAGCTTGCGCAACAGAGAGAAATGGGTTTTCACTCCTAGTGAGGACGTGTTTTTATACAGCTAGGTGGCAGGGGAAGCCTCTTTAGTAAATGAAGCCTGAGGAGGAGAGAAGATATGGTGCAGGATAAGGATGGCAGGAAAGTGTGTCAGTGAGGGTAGCGTTTTATTTGGGAGACGTGTTGGGGGAAAACTAAGTGCGTACCCGGCGGTCCTCTTTCGGGCGTGTCTTATGGCGGTAAGTCACGGGCACCAAACGACACAGGACGGGCTAAGGGCCTCGGAACCATGACAGAAACATTGCAGCACGTCCAGGGAGCCGTAGGACATGTCAAGCCAAAACAAGATCTCCTGGCTTATAAAAAAAAGGAACACTGGTAAACATTCCTTTTTTTTTTCAAATGTGCAAACGTTTTTGTTTCTCCTGCTATGTAGTGCCCTTCTTGCCTAAAATATATCATTCTTTCATAACCCACCCTATATAATGCTCATCCGAGCCTTGAGGGTAAACTGAATAAATAAATAAATACGTCTGCATTGTCAGTGATGAACGCGTGTTATCTCCACGCAAGGCATGAGCTGCTAGACAGCCTACTTTCGGAGTCTTGGCAGGCCCGGGCTCGACAGGTTCTACGAGAATCTGCGGCACGCCACGATTTCGCACTACAGCATCACTGTGGCTGCGCCTCGCCAGCAACCTCTGAAAAAAGGAAAAAAAAAGGAACACTGGTAAACATTGAGAAGAAGAAGAGGTGCCGAGCAGTGCGGACGTATCCACGTCGGCTCCCGCGTTCTTAACTGTTTTTGGGCGTCTTTCCAAAAAGAAACCTGGATATATATACCTCACCGGAACTGCCAAGTTTCAAGGAATCCGCCGATGCCCGAGTTTTATCGGTGGGTGGACTTTTCGTCATATTCTGAGGCTTTTGCTGTACGATCACGCCGGCGATGGAGCTAGCCCTAACGGGCACAGCCTGCTCTCGGCGCGGCGGTGCAGGCAGGCCTGCCTGTAGAGGCAGCCCCACGCTTGCGTTTTGCCGTCTCTGTGCGCGACTGAAGCGACGATACGTGCGTTCATCGAAAGTGACGCCATGCCCGAAGTCGTAACTGTGGAAGGCATGGACGTTACCCAGGAAGATCTCAACGGTGCTGGGTGGATCACCGCCCTCAACAAGCGTAAAAAGCAGGAGACGAACAGGCCGCCATTACGAGATGGCCAACGTGGTACCGTGAACAAGCCGGCTGGCTGCCGCACTGCCAAGGCACCGGCTAAAAGTCTGTTGTCGCAAGTAGCGGCAGCTTCGCGACTTCCGAAGCTCCCGAAGGAACAGATCCAGGTTATCGTGCGCCCCAAGGGAGGCCTCGACGTATCAAAAGCCGACGTAGTGCTGCTCGCTCAAGCCCTGGCCATGGCGGCGGCCCTGCCTGAGCATCAAACGAAGGAAGACACCGCGTGCCCAAACAAGGTGCAGAATATTTTAATCATCTCTACTCCGCACGCCGTTAATGCAAGGGCCTATGCGAGACTAAATAAAATCCATACTAAGTACGGCGCCTACGAAGTCTCGGCGTACGTCGCCGCCCCTGAAGACACGTGCAAAGGTGTAATAAGGCACATCGACCCCTGTCACGATGAAGGCACGCTTAGAAACATGATTGTTAACGAAAGAAATCCCACGGCACTAGAAGCCAGAAGAATCAAAACTCGCATGTAGTCGTGATTCTATTCAGAGGCATGCGTGTGCCCAACCACGTGATCTGCGGCACGGCCTTGTTGCCATGTTCTTTATACCGACGCCAAGTCGACGTTTGCCATGCTTGCGGCCACGTAGGCCACCGTGCCGACGTTTGCATCAGCAGAGAGGAAGAGAGAAGCAAATGCCGCGGTTGCGGAAAAGCAAAAGCGGACGACGAAGAAGAACATCAATCCACCCCCAAGTGCGAAGCGTGCGGCGGGCCCCACGTCACCGGAGACCGAACGTGCAAAAAGCGCTATCAAATTCCATACATCGTACGACGCCGACGCCGAAGACGCCGACAAAGAGCAAGGAAGGCACAACTGGACGAAGAATCTGACGTCACCGACGCAATTGGCGACATCTCGTTAGCTGCACCAGCTGCGCGGAGCGGTTCCATCCTGGGTACCCGATCTGTATCCGGAGGGCGCTCACGCTCGAGAAGGAGAAAATCCAAACCGAGGCAAGGAGAACGCTCCTCCAGATCGAGATCCCGGTCTCGCTCCCAGTCCGTCAAGCGGGCCACGTGGGACGACAAGGTCAAGGGAGCGACACAGCCGTCTGGGAAGACGAACGCATCAAGCAAAGAAACGACAGGTGAGGCACAGCCAGAGCATAGGATCGATCCCCGTATCCAAGCGCTCGAAGCGGAAAATAGGGAACTTAGACGCGAGCTCGCAGAGCTTAAGGAATCCTTTAGCAGCATGAAAGGAAAACTCATAAACCGGCATGAGGTTAGCAACAGTAAACCAGGCCCGTTAGCCGGGCAGTCGAAACGCAAGGCGCTCAACCCGGAACCTTTTAGCGACACAGAGGAGGAAGAAGAGGGCGACATAACCGAGGTCAACGAGACCCCGTCCGCCGCCTCGGCTTCCCCCGTCAAAAACGAGGGTAAACTGGAAAAGACCCTGAGTAGGATTATGGAAATGCTGTCCGCCATAGAGTTGACAGTAACGCTATTAGAAAGACCTAAGGCTCAGTCCAAAAGTAGACAAATAGCACGTACTGAACCGCTCCCGACAGGATCAAATCCCGACGGGGGTGCCACAGGTCTCTAAAATTTCACAGTAAACAAGATGGCTAACACAAATAACAGTACCGTTAAAATTTGGCAGTGGAACTGCGCTAGCTTCCAGAGGCGCAAGGCTCCGTTAGGTCAGCTCGTCAGATCGGTGACAGACAAGCCACAAGTGATATTACTGCAGGAGACGCTCTCGGAGAAGGAGATTACTCTGTCGGGATATCGCGCAGTAGCGTATAAAGGCGAAGCGGGGAGAGGCATCGCCGCCTTAATGAAAAAGAGTGTCTCTTTTGTGGAGCACACCGTTCCAAAATATCGTAGCGGACTAGAAGCAGAACTGATCGAGCTCGTGCCCAGTAGATCGAGCAACGCGAATGTCTTTATTCTTAACGTCTACAGTTCGCCTGCAGATAAGAACAGAGACTTTAATGCACTATTCCATTCCGCAATCAGGGCAGCCAGAAACGCGCCCCTCTTAATTGCGGGGGACTTGAACGCTCCGAACACGGAATGGGGATACGGCTTTAACAGCAAGAAGGGCACAAACTTAGCCGGATGTGCAGCCAATTTTAACCTCACGCTTGTTACAGATCCTAGGTTTCCCACTAGAAGGGGTAATTCGGTCAGTCGAGACACAACGCCAGAACTCACATTCTTCCGAAATATCGAGGGCACGTGGAATAATCTTCAGGAGGACTTGGGTAGTGACCACTACTTCTCGAAATCGCGGTGCAGGTCAAACCCAAACCTCCGGTCAAATACGAATACGTCGATTGGGATCTTTTCCGAAAAATTCGAGCCGAAAGCGCCCCCTCAAGTGAATCCTTCACAGAACTAATTACCAATCTTAAACAGGCGGTCAAAAACGCGACCAAAGAAATCAGCACAAAACTTGAAGTCCCCAAAATGGACTCTCGATTAGTGCATCTCCTGGAGGCTAAACACGCTCTTGGAGAGAGGTGGAAAATACAGAAATTAAATCGCCGACTACGAGCAAAACTAACGTCACCAAACAAGGAAATAGAGTGCTATTCCAAGCAACTGGCCCTGCAACAGTGGGACGAAACGTGCAACAAAACGGACGGTCGCATGAGAAGAGGCAGTAAGTGGAATCTCCTTAAAAGCCTCCTAAACGGTAAACAGTCCCGGAATGCGCTAAATCTCGCCGTCGATAGGCTCATACATAAGCAGGTCAGCTCGGGCCTCACAAACGATGTAATTGTCGACGACCTGGCGCGAACTTACCTACCCGTCAAGGAAGGAGACTCGCAAGGCATAAGCGCGAGAGCGGCTTACACGGGGCTAGACAGGCCAGAATTAGACGAACCTTTTACGGTTCCAGAAATCAGAGACGTACTCTTCAACCTAAATGGAAGATCGGCCCCGGGTCCCGAAGGGGTCACCAACAAGCTCCTCCGGAACCTGGACGACAAGGCCATCGAAATCCTAACGGCAGAGATAAACGAGGTGTGGAGCTCGGGACAGGTCCCTTCGGAATGGCGCACCGCCAAAGTGGTGCTCATCCCTAAACCGGGGAGACCTCCGCACATAAATAACTTGCGTCCCATCTCTCTAACATCGTGCATTTGCAAAGTGGCAGAACATGCAGTACACAATCGAATCGTCGAACACGTCGAAAATCACGAACTATTTAGGCATAATCTAATAGGTTTTAGAAAGGGACTTTCCACACAGGACGCAATGCTCCTCCTGAAAAGATCTATATTCGATAACGAGACGCGGGACGTATGAGGTATCATTGCACTCGACCTCGCTAAGGCCTTTGACAAGGTGGCTCACGAACACATCTTGAACGAAATTTCCCATCTTAACCTAGGGCGGAAATTCTTTAATTTCACTCTCTCGTTCCTATCGGAAAGGAAAGCGTTCCTTCGACTGGGCACGATCTCGGGCGGTCCGTACGAACTGGGCAACTGCGGAACCCCTCAGGGCTCGGTCCTATCCCCGCTACTATTTAATATCGCCATGCATAAACTCTCTGAAAGGCCGGCCGCGCTCCCAAAAATAGGCCACGCAATCTATGCAGACGATATCACAATCTGGTCCCCGGGGGGATCTTTGGCCCATCTAGAGCAATCTCTCCAGGCGGCCATAGATGTAACGGAAGAATTTCTTACATGCACGGGTCTCAAGCTGTCACCGACCAAATCCGAACTCCTCCTCTACAGACAGTCGAGGCAGGGCGTTAGGAACCTCGAGCCTCTGGAAACGCTGCCAGTCGAAATTACAACACGAAAAGGGCACCCCATTCCGAGGGTGCACTCCATCAAAATTTTAGGACATCTAATCAACGCCAAAGGCTGCAATGCAGAAGCTCTAAACAAGCTGAGTGTGCAGGCGAAAAATATCCTAAGACTCATAACTAGAATCGCAAGCAAAAGGGGTGGACTCAAGGAGGACGACCTACTCAGGGTCTTCCAAGCTTTCTTCACCAGTCACATTACTTACACGGCACCATACCTCAAGTGGAGCAAAATTGAAAAGAACAAACTCGACACACTCATCAGGTCCGGCGTCAAAAGATTACTCGGTATTCCACAATCTGCTAGCACATTAAAATCACTTGAACTCGGAATCCACAATACCACAGACGAAATAATTCAAGCACAGTTTATTGCACAGATCTCCAGGCTTTCGTCAACTAAGCCGGGAATCAAAATTCTTGACGAAGCTGGTCAACTCCCTATACAGGCACCGCTCAACCGACACCCCCTGTCTAAATTAGCCCGTGAAGGTATAAAGGTTGAGCCCGTGCCGAGGAACATTCACCCAATATATAACGGAGGTCGCAGAAGAGCGCGCGCTAGAGCCATCATTCAACGAATAGATCCTTACGGAGCAGATGCATCCTTCGTTGACGCCGCCAAATATGGCAGCGAAGACAAGTTTGCAATCACGGTCGTTGACGCGCGCGGAAGACTTATCAGCGCCGCATCAATCTACGCCAAACACGCGAATGAGGCGGAGGAAACCGCGATAGCCTTGGCTCTTCAAGCCGCAGAAGGCCCGGCATCCATTTTCTCCGACTCGCGCACGGCGGTAAGGGCTTTCTCGTCCGCTCTAGTTTGTAAACACGCAGCCGACATCGTTAACAGATGGTTTTGTATTAATACGCGAGAAGAAACTGCAGGTCATATCACCATAGCATGGTTCCCGGCCCACATGGACGATGCAACTAACCTAGCGGGTTGCAACCCTAACGAGCGGGCCAACTGCCTGGCGCGTGAATTCACGAACCGCGCCAGAGCTAGCGGTCCGGTTCCCCCGCAGGATTGCCCCTTCAAAGATAAACTTACAACCTTTCACGAAATTATGTCACATTACAGACACAGCAGGAGAAAATTCCCTCCCCCCCGTCCGAAACTGAACAGGGCTCAGGCTGTTACTTTCAGGCTTTTACAGACGAGATCGTACCGCACTCCGAGAGCGCTTAGTTGGATAGACCCAAACTTTCCTCAATCGTGCTCCAAATGCGGTCACGCGTGCTGCTCCTTGGACCACATGCTCTGGCTGTGCCCGTACAACGCGGGCTCCGACTTTCATAACAAGTCCAAGTGGGACGCCTTGCTGAGGAGCTCGGATTTCACAAGCCAACTACAGGCCGTCCAGAGGACCCGCGACGTCGCGGAGAGTCACCATCTCCCTGTCCCGTCGTGGGCGGAGCCACCAACTTGATCGGGGAGCCTTTGGTTCCCCCCAATCAAGTTCCTCAGGACAATCCAATAAAGTTCTTGTCACTGTCACTGTCACTGGTAAACATTGGAAAATATACATACAAAGTCAAGGGAATACAAGGCAAAACAAAGTCGAAAAACGATACAAAGGCGGATACAATATAAAGTCGTACAACATAGTCAAGTGCACATATCAAGTTCCAAAAGTTTGCGAAATTTGGCAGGATACATTAATGAAACAACAGTATATGGAAGACTATTCCATAGTGCGATGGCCTGCGGTAATGCAGGGTTATTGAATTATCGTATGCGGCCAAAAATGCGCCTGAAACTGAGATAGTTATAAAGTCAAGTAGAAGTGCGAGAACGAATTATCAAGCGACATACGGCTAGATGATGAGTTATAGCAGCAATTATGAAAGATAGATAGAAGGGCAACAGAACGGCGGGAATCCATGTCCGGAAGGGGAACACCGTGTTTAATTTGGGCAATGCTAGATTTACGACTGTAATTTGAACTTATAAAGCGGGCAGCACGATTTTGGATGGCGTCCAATTTGTCTATTAGTTATTGTTGATGTGGAGACAAGATCAGTGAATCATATTCAAGTTGACGGTGTACAAAAGTTTGGTAGGCCTGCTGGCGGATGGTAGATGGCGAAAGGTGCAGATGACGTAAAAATTTTAAGGTTGTGTTAGTTTGTGCCAATATCTTCTGGAAGTGATAGCTCCAGGCAACATTTGTACACAAATAAACGCCAAGATATTTGTAAGTAGATTCAGTGTGAGAAGTGATGCTCGAGCAGAAAGAGCCCGATGGTAAATCTTGGCCTGTAAAATTTCGGTAGACACTGAATCCGTGGAGGATGCGCGCAGGAAACGTCGGAACGCTCGCCTGCTGCTGCTGCTGCTCGCAGTAAAATCTCGAATGGTGACAGCATCAGGGTTGCCGTGGTCGCTGAAGGTATCGCGAAGGTTGTGCTTGTGGCGCTGCGGTGCCTGCGAGATTGAAATTTGTGCCTAGTGGAGCCGATGGCAGAGCCTCTGTATCAGTGATGAGTGACATGCCCACAAACAGAACGCAGTTAATTGAGGCCACGGTTTATTGAGGCCTGCCAGCCATGGTACAGCGGGATCTCGGGTAGTGGCCGGCACCACGGCCTCTCCGGTCGAGCACCCTAGAATGTTCTTTTCGCGCGCTGCCTCCACCTGAGCCCATATCAGTCGCGCCGCTAAAGAAGTATAGGCGGAAAAAAACAGAAACGATATCAATGGCACCGGCGTACTTACGGACATTGGTTACCATAGAAGAGATGGTAAAAGAACCCCATATAGCCCCGTAGAAGAACCCCACCTATATATACTGTGGCGAGGAAAGCATATGTCGTCTTCAAGAAGACAAGGCCACTTGTCGAAACGTTGGCTCCTGCTTTCACCTTGTTCTTGTTTTGCTCATCGTCAAGAGATAAATCTATCCTTTAATAAAGCGCGAAAATATCAAGGAAAGGTGGGCAAACTAGTTAAATGTAATATATATAGTCAAATCTGACTAACACAAGTTGGCTGAGAGATGACTTCTTGCCGCCCTGCTTCCAAGAGGATGCCTAATAAAATTACCACATTCATCATATTCATCTTCATGATTGTCATCCATTCACATTTACATCTTAGTAAAACTACTATGCTACAATGGTCATACCATGAGTAGCCAACAAACATTGCCACCAAGGACAACATATGGGGAAATTACTTGTGCTTAACAAATTAAATAAAGAAACGATAAATTAATGGAAATGAAAGTGGGTGAAAAAACAATTTGCCGCAAGTGGGAACCGAACCCACAACCTTCGCATTTCGGGAAGTCAGTGTTTGTTGGCTTCTCATGATATGACTAATAAAAATCGGGCCCCTCAGTTCACACCCTTTGTTCTCGTTTATGTTAGATTGGGTAATCTGATCATGGGCAAGCTCAAAATTCCATTACCTAGCTCAGCCTCCCCTAAACGCATCCAACTGTATAGGAGATAGCCCATTGGAATGTTCTATTTGTTTGCATGAGATGTCTCCTGTGCCTCCTGCGTCCGTGCAGCTGCTTACTGCTACCTGCGAAAGATAGCGGCAGTGAAGCGGGCAACACGGGCCCGCAAAGCACGCGCAATCGGAGCAACGTGCCATCAGCGCGGGACACGAGGGAAGAAGAAGAGGTGCGGGTCTCTTGCGAAAAGACTGTGGACGTTCTAGCGAGGCTCTCGTTTAGCTCTTTGTCGGGCGCAAGTTCACCCAAGATAGATTGATTAAAGCAACGTCACTCAACTGTGCGTTACAAATCTGGTGGAGGTGCGGGGTATGATTTCAAGCCCTTCTCAAGCCAGAGAAAGGAGCCCGGACTCACGGCGACTTGGACCCATCGAGTTGACTCCTGTTCACCAACGCAGCAGTCGTCGCCTACGTGGTGAGCCCCCCGAGTTTTCCCCTTTGCCGGTTTCTATCGGAGCGTCAGCATCTGCTAGCGGAAACGCTACCGATATGACGACTCAAACCACGCCAACTCACATCGTGGTCAACTCGCCAATGACGCCAGAGCCTTTCCACGGCGACTCATTTGAAGACGCAGAGGACTGGCTGGAACGCTTTGAGCGCGTCGCTGAGTTCAATGGATGGAACGGAGAGCGCAAGATACGAAATGTTTACTTCGCATTAGAGGACAGCGCTCGAACGTGGTTTGAAAACCACGAAGCGACGTTTCTGTCGTGGGATGCTTTCCGACGGGAGTTGCTGGCAACTTACCCGAGTACCGACCGCAGGGAGAGGGCCGAAGCTGCCCTGCAAGCAAGAAACCAGCGTAATAACGAAAGCGTGGCCATGTATGTAGAAGACATGTCCCGCCTATTCCGCCGAGCCGATCCGAACATGAGCGAGGACAAGAAACTACGTCATCTAATGCGCGGCGTAAAACAGGAACTGTTTGCAGGGTTGGTTCGGAGCCCGCCGCGCACCGTCGCTGAGTTTCGTGCAGAGGCGACAACAATGGAAAGCACGTTGCAACAGCGATCAAGGATGTACAACCGGGAGATGAACATGACCTCTGTAGACACAGTTCCAGCCGTCTTTGGAAATAGCGTGGAGATCATACGAGAGCTCGTGCGATCTGTAGTGCGAGAAGAGCTCCAGCGGCTACGGCTTGACCAGAACGCTCCAACGCCCTCTTCCCTGGCAGACCTGGTTCGTGAAGAGGTCAGGCAGGTCGTCCGGGAACCACAGCTCAGTGCGCAGCCCCAAGCGCTACGACTGCGCCAACCGAGCGTCTCATATGCCGATGTGCTGCGGCACAGTCCCGCACGTGCTGACGTCGCCGCCACTTCTTCTATGAATAGCTCGATGCCTCGAACTACGCTGCCGCCACCCGAGAGAAGATTCAGGAAGGCTGATGTATGGCGCACTCCTGACCGAATACCCCTCTGCTACCACTGTGGGGAGGCTGGCCACCTGTACAGAATGTGCCACTATCGCCAGGCAGGGCTTCGTGGCTTTCCGGTGAACGCACCTTGCCCCCGAAATGGTGAGCGTCCATCGGAAATCGAAGAATACCTGTCCACTCGTCAGAGCTCCCCATACGCCTACCAGCAACACCAACCTCGATCAGCAGCGCCGTTTAGGCATCGGTCACCGAGCCCCCGCCCGTCTTCAAGCTCCCCAAGACGCCGTTCACAGAGCCCGCTTCGGGAAAACTAGAGTCAGCGACCTCAGGAGGTAAGGTCGCTGCCGACGCGAAAAGACAAGAACCTCCATCGATGACTCCGAGCGACGACGAGGGACTCAGAAACCAGTGTCACAAGAGCGACGTTAGTTCCGATTTACGTGTGTTTGTTGACGGTTACGAAGTGAACGCGTTAGTGGATACAGGTGCGGATTACTCGGTAATAAGTAGTGAGCTTGCCAGGAAACTGAGGAAAGTGCTGACACCATGGAAAGGGCCACAAGTTCGCACCGCAGGAGGGCACCTCATCGACCCCGCTGGAAAGTGCACGGCTAGAATAGGAATACGAGGCTTCACGTACGTCGCTAGCTTTATCGTCCTTCCCGAGTGCTCAAGAGACTTGATTATTGGCATGGACTTCTTGCAGGATAATGGCGCTGTAATCAACTTGCGGGAATCATGTGTTTCCTTTTCAACAAAGCACGCTATCGCAGCATTCAACACTGAAGAAAAATTCGACGCCCTTTACATTGCCGATGACGACGTGATGCTTCCTCCTAGATCCAGCGTAGCCGTCGCAGTAAGAAGCGACGCGTTCAGTGACTGCGAAGGAATTGCAGACAGCAACACCAGTCTCCTACTCGAAAAAGGGATCTGCGTGGCAAGAGGGCTTGTTCAGCTGCGTGGTGGATGTGCCAACGTTTTCCTCACTAATTTTGGAAATGAGGTGCAACATGTCGCGAAGGGAACCGTTATTGCCAGCCTTAATAACTTCGTCCAAGTTACAGACCTGAGCATCCCAGAGATTTCAACATCGAAATTCCACGACGCGGATTCTGTTCTTGCAGCCATCGACATTGAACCAGGTCTATCGCCCAGACAGAAGGAGCAAATAGAAGCCCTCGTAAGGGAGTTCGCCGAATGTTTTTCAATGTCATCCAAAGTCCGGCGGACATCTATTGCCAAACATCGGATAATTGTCGACGAAGCAGTAAGGCCTATTTGCCAGCATCCCTACCGAGTGTCACCAAAAGAGAGAGAAGCTATAGGAAGTCAAGTTAAGGAAATGCTGGAAGATGATGTAATTCAGCCGTCGGCAAGTCCATGGGCGTCGCCTGTGGTACTCGTAAAGAAAAAGGACCAGACCTTGCGCTTCTGCATTGATTATCGTAAGCTGAACGCCGTCACAAAGCGGGATGTGTACCCACTTCCAAGAATCGATGACACTCTAGATCGACTACGAGATGCCAAATTCTTTTCCTCCCTGGACCTCAAAAGCGGCTACTGGCAGATAGAAGTGGACGAACGAGATCGTGAAAAGACGGCATTTGTGACGCCAGATGGACTATATGAGTTCAAAGTGCTTCCATTCGGCCTTTGTTCCGCACCTGCCACGTTTCAGCGGATGATGGACACTGTGCTCACCGGTCTGAAATGGCAAACCTGTCTCGTTTATCTTGATGATGTCGTGGTTTTTTCGACCACCTTCGAGCAGCATGTAGAACGACTGCGGGCTGTGATGAAAGCGATTAGATCAGCAGGTCTGACGATAAAACCGCAGAAATGTCATTTCGGCTTTCGCGAGCTTCTTTTCCTCGGCCATGTCGTCAGTTCAGAAGGCATTCGCCCGGACCCTGAGAAGACTGCGGCCGTGGAGAAATTTCCAAAACCAACCAACAAAAAGGCTGTTAGGCGATTCTTAGGACATTGCGCCTACTACAGACGCTTCGTCAAAAATTTTTCAAGGATCGCCGAACCACTAACGCGGCTAACAAAGGAAGACGCGCCTTTCGTCTGGTTGAATGAGCAGGAGAATGCTTTCAATCAGCTCCGAAAGCGTCTTCAGAACCACCCAGTTCTTGCTCATTTCGACGAGGAAGCCGAAACTGATATTCACACAGACGCAAGCAATTTAGGACTCGGTGCCGTTCTCATTCAGTGGCAAAACGGAGAAGAACGAGTCATTGCGTATGCTAGTCGAACACTTTCGAAGGCTGAAGTGAACTACTCAGCCACAGAAAAAGAATGCCTCGCGGTGATATGGGCCATCAGCAAGTTTAGACCATACTTATATGGCCGACCCTTCCGAGCTGTCAGCGACCATCATTCATTGTGCTGGCTTGCGAATCTCAAAGACCCATCTGGACGGCTAGCAAGATGGAGTCTACGGCTGCAGGAATACGATATAACGGTTGTATACAAGTCCGGTCACAAGCACAGTGATGCTGATTGCTTGTCACGTGCACCGATTGAATACAAGGAATCTACGCTTGGGGAAAATGAACACGATTGCCCGTTCCTAGGAGCTGTGACAACATCGCAAATGGCTCAGCATCAGCGATCCGACGAGGATTTACGCCTGCTCATTGACTACCTAGAAGGACACCCTGTTGACATTCCACGACCTTTTGTCCGCAGCTTGTCGTCGTTCGTCCTGCGAAACAATGTCCTGTACAAAAGAAATTTTGAACATAGTGCAGAGACTTTTCTGCTCGTCGTACCTTCAAAGTTACGACTCGAGATATTGGAAGCATGCCACGACGACCCATCAGCAGGACATTTAGGAGTGAGCAGAACATTCGCACGCATCCCCATGAAGTATTACTGGCCCAAGTTATTGAACTCTGTGCAACACTACGTAAGAACCTGCCGGGACTGCCAAAGACGTAAAATACCACCATTCAAGCCAGCAGGCCTCCTACAACCGATACAGCCACCGGAAACTCCATTCGCACAAGTGGGAATGGACTTACTTGGCCCCTTTCCCACATCGTCATCGGGAAAGCGTTGGATCGTAGTTGCAACTGACTACCTAACTCGATATGCCGAGACAGGGTCTCTTGTCAAGGGAACGGCCAGTGAAGTCGCTGATTTTTTCGTCACTAACATAGTACTACGGCATGGCGCTCCTAAAGTTCTCATCACGGACCGAGGAACCATTTTTACTGCCCATTTGACACAGTCCATCATGAAATTGACGCACACGAGTCACCGAAAAACCACCCCATATCACCCGCAGACAAATGGACTGACCGAACGACTGAACCGAACACTGACTGATATGTTGTCCATGTACGTGGACATGGAACACCGAACATGGGACAGGATACTGCCGTATGCCACGTTTGCGTACAATACCGCTGTGCAAGAGACGACTCAAATGACACCTTTCCAACTCGTTTTTGGCCGGACCGTCAGCACAACCCTAGATGCAATGCTACCAGTAGATGAGACCTTCGAAAATGACAATGACGTCAGCGACTTCACACAACGAGCTGAAGAAGCACGGCAGCTGGCGCGACACCGCATTCAGCAGCAGCAACAAACTGACGCGGACCGATACAACTTGCGACGAAGAGACGTCCAGTATGCACCTGGAGACAAAGTATGGGTGTGGACTCCCGTACGGATGCGCGGCCTATCAGAGAAGCTTCTTCGTCGTTATTTTGGCCCGTATAGGATAATTCGCCGAATCAGTCCATTGAACTACGAAGTCGCTCCAGAAGGTCAAGTAACCTCATCACGACGGCGGCATCGAACAGAAATCGTCCATGTCGTCCGAATGAAACCGTACTACGACAGGCAATAACTGCTTCCGCCTACAAACTTTGCGAATTCCTGAAAGTCTGGAAACCACCGCCTTCTGTATGCGCATCGGGACGATGCACTCTTGGAAGGGGGACAATGACGCAAGATGATTTCAAATTACGCGCCAGCCGCCTCCTGCGTCCGTGCAGCTGCTTACTGCTACCTGCGAAAGATAGCGGCAGTGAAGCGGGCAACACGGGCCCGCAAAGCACGCGCAATCGGAGCAACGTGCCATCAGCGCGGGACACGAGGGAAGAAGAAGAGGTGCGGGTCTCTTGCGAAAAGACTGTGGACGTTCTAGCGAGGCTCTCGTTTAGCTCTTTGTCGGGCGCAAGTTCACCCAAGATAGATTGATTAAAGCAACGTCACTCAACTGTGCGTTACAATATAATGTCCCCGATGCACTATATCTTCTGTAATAGCTAAAGGGACCCCATACACGTTTCGGTTTTGGAACCTGGAAGAAAAGTGCGGCATCTTTACGTACCCACCAGGTAAGAGCCATATGAGGCTGCAATGTATCTTCTTTTCTGACTGCCTGTTCCTTCAATTATAATATAGATTGTTCACTTTTCATAGAAAAAGCATGCAGCTATACCTATAAAAGCAATGGGCTCTGAAGCTGTTGTAGCTTGCAGTCGTCAGGGTCTTGTGTGCCACTATGTCATTGTCATTACCGTTGGCGGTGGCGCTCACGTCCGGTGAGGAGCGGAGCATGCACTCCTAGAGATCCGGCTTTGCTGGTGGCGATGGCGAATGCCCATTTGTTTAGTTAGGCTCAGCATTTGCGTCTCGCGCAGGACATTGTCCTTTGCTTGTAGCTGTCGCGCAGGGTTGTAGCTCTCAATGTCGCCTAAATGAGGTGTAGGCTGAAGTCAAGCGTTCCCTTCCAATGACTTTTGGGTCCGAAGGCCGTCAAAATGCACATGCTTAGTTTGCTTTTTTGTACGAGCTTTCGCACGGAACCAAACGCAGCGTGCGGGGTTTAGCGATTATTGATGGCAGCAATGTTCGAAATCAGCCGAGTGACTGCAGTTTGTGCCTTTATCGAGCAGTAACCTAATAGTCGCTAAGAGTTGTGTTATTGCGAGGCATGAACCGGTAGCATTGACATTTGATATTTGTCTTCGAAAATACGAGTTGTATATCAGAAATAAGCTGAATGTATCGGATGGTTACCTGGGCGCCGAGGGGGAGCGTGGACAGTCGCCAAGCATTTACTGGGCCAGCGGCATTCTATTAGAGAAAAAAATATTATTATAAAAAAATATTCACAGAAATTATTGTATCAGCCGCATTGCGAAATTAGATTAGGCTTGTTCGCATACCAATGAGTATAAATAAGATATTGGCATGGTGGCCAACAGCTTCTTTTCAAAAAGTTCCACTTATTCCTGTCAAACAGTTTTTGGTGACCAATAGAATTGTGCATGAATATTAGGATACGTGCATGACCGGAAAAAATTACGTTTTCCGTCTTAAACCGCCAATGGTGGCCGTTTTTGTTCTTGCGACATTCTGCTTATCTGTAGTGCATTTATTGTATTTATCAGATCATAAGCAGTATTTCACTGCGTAACTTCCTTTCTTGCGAAGATTAAACATTTAGTTATTTTGCAATGTATTTATTTTAACTTTGGACCTGATAAGTCATGCGATTTATTTGCATTTTTCTCATGTGGTAAACCGCAGGCTAAATGCTGTCTCAGTGCCCACATCTGCCTGTTTATTCACATTATATTGGAAATAAAAGAATGCCTTGGCAGCACGAACTGCATTGCATTACTTTACGTTACCTGCAGCGCAAAACTTGGACATTATTGTTTTCTGATTAACAACTCATAACAAGTGTATAGGTGCCCTCGGATGTTTTAAGAGGGGTTTGCATATATAACTTGAAGAAGTGATGCAATGAGAATTACGGTCAGTTCAGACCTCTGCCGGGCTTACGGGCAATTGCTAAGCGACCACGACTGTCATGTTGTCACTCGTAATTTGACATTGGTCTCCATAAAATGCACCTCGAAGCCAGTAAGAGAACTTCAGGTCTAGTTTAACATAGCAAAGCGCCTAATTCGTCCTCGGACTATGACACGATAACCGGTTACCAGTGAATGGAACACATTTCAGCCGCATGCAGATACACGGTACATAATTACTTCGGTGATACCGTCAAGTTTGGTTATGTGTCCATCAAGCGAACCAAACCCCGTTGCATGCCAGTCACAGCAGTAACAGCTCTAATTGCAGGGTCTTGATGGACTTCCTGCATTATGCATAATTCCAGTCATATTCCAGTTTCTTTTCTAATCCTTTTTTTTTTGATGTTACAAGGCAGCCGTTCTTAAAAAAATGGCTGTGGCTTAGGTAAGGTTAAGCCCAGGATGCGAAGCATACTAGCCTTTATTTTAGTTGTTGAACCACTGTTTAGCCTAGTGAACTGCTGTTGCTTGGCTATATTTGGTTCGGCTAGACGAAGAAACAACTCATGCATTACTTCTTCGCCTTCAAGAGTGGAACGCGACAGCGTTCCCGTCGACCCGCCAAGGGGTGTAAGACAATGGGCTACAGGGCAGCGACTACGCGCCCCGCATTGGACGCGGTGAGCGTCGAGCAAAGCAGCGTTCGGCGCGGCAACGAAATGTGCGCCTGAGCAAGAGACGCACGCCTTAGAAACAGCGCGTTTCTAAGGCAACACCGCATTCACTAGAGGCGCTTTTGTACCGCTTTGAAGCGTTGTACTCGTGGCTCAGTGGTAGCGTCTCGGTCCCACACTCCGGAGACCCTGGTTCGATTCCCACCCAGCCCGTCTTGCAAGAGTTGAGCCAAAGCCACTTCTCCTCTGTCGTGACGTCACGGTGTCACGTGATTTCATGGTCACCGCCGCGCCTGAGGAGCTGGGTTGAGCCCTCGTAATATGCTTCGCATAAAAAATGCCAGTCAGACTTACCGAATAACACTATTACGGAAATGTTACTGTGGAACAACGCTCCGCATAATGAATGAACTCCTTTTTGATGTCCAAATCAAGAATGTAATCGCAATATAATAAACACATGATATTGGAGGCGAGCTGGAATAAAACAGGTGGCATGGCCTTCGTATTTGATGACATGGTGTGCTATAACGTAAAGCTATTCCAAACATTTCTATTCCAATTCTGCAATCAGCCCTCTGCGATTGGTCAAAAGCTTTTTGGACCTCCCCTACGTCACCTGTCTATGACATGACGTCACGAGAACCGCTATAGCTTCCCATCTGATATGACGTTCCACACTAATTATGTGTGACTGGACCAAACAAAAGAAAAACTGTCATTTGTGATCCGACGCCTTTTCGCCATTAGACCTCGGCTTTTGGTAAAAAATTTAGGCCTTCACCTATTTCACCAGCGTGTCACGAGACATCACAAAGCCCTGAAAACTCATCTCGTCAAAGTGACGTGTTAAAGGTTAAAGATGCTATAATATGCCGAACAAAACTGAATTTTCTTCTGAATAGCCGCAGGCTGCCCCGTTCCGAAAGCAAAAAAAGATGACTGGCGCCGATCACTCAGGCAGTGGCTACTCGCGCCGGCCGGAGAGCTTGGGTTTATTTGCTTATAATAAAACTTTCTGCGTGGCCGTGCAATGTTTTCGAGCGCTTTCGGCCCGTTTACGACCTGCTTTTTCCAACGCTTTTTTGTGGCGGATCCATTTTAGCTTCATTTTCTTAAGCTTTCATTGCATGCCGCCGCGATTTTCGACCAGCCACTGCAAGCTAAGTAAGGGAAAGCGGACCAATCCCAGACGCGGACACCACCCTCTTTATCCGGTTATCGACTTTCAGCGGACTGAATCGAACCTCTCCCCACTTGAGCGAGATCCGCGCCTCTTGTCAGCCAATTGGATAAGACAAGCTGCTCAGTTTAGGCAATGTTATTCGTTTTTCAAACAAGCAAAAGTGAACTATAAACGACGAGAGCATTTGATTGGTCGGCTCAGGCAACCCAGCGGGACACCGCCCGATGCTTGCGTAGGCGGTTATACAAATTTGACGTCAGGAGATTGGAATAAAAACGTATTGGAATAGCTTTACGTTATAGTAACGTAAAACACACTAACGTAAAGCTATTCAAATATTTTTTTTTTGTTTACACCGCCTGATGTCAAATTTACGTAACTGTTGACGCAAGCATCGGGCCGCGGCCCGCAGCGATGGTATGAACAACCCAATCAAATGCTCCACTTCTTTATAGGAGGTCACTTTTCTGACCTTTTAAAACTAATAACAGTGCCAAAATGTAGTACTTTCTCTTACCTAATTGGCTGACAAAAGTTGAGGAGCACGCTCAAGTGGAGAGGGTTTTCATTTGGCCGGGTGATCGCCGGTAATATAGATAACCGTATGAAGAGGGTGGTGCCGGCGTCTGCGATTATTCCGCTTTCTGTTATTTAGCTTGCGGTGGCTGGTCGAAAGCACGGCGACGTGCAACTCAATGCTAAGAACGCAGCTAAAACGAGTCCTCAGCAAAGAAGAGTTAGTAGACAGGCGTCTCATACGTTGCTGAAAGGGCTCGACAACTTTATAATGTCACGCAAAAAAAATGTTATTATACGCAAATAAACCTATCCTGTACGGCGGGTGCGAGTATCGAGGTCCTGCGCGATTGGCGGGTTGTCATCTTCTACACTACTCTTTTCGGAACGGGGCAGTCTCCGGTTATTCAGAAAAAAAGAATTTTGTTTTGTTTGGCATACTAAGGCATCTTTAACTAGTACACGTGGATTTGACGAAGTCAGTTTTGGTGGTTTCGTGACATTGCGAGACAGACAGGCGAAGTGGGCAGAGCTCGAAGACTTTTGACCGATAGCAAAGGGCTAATCGGGAATGCGCCGAATCAGGAATAATTCTTTTTCTTTTGCTTGGTCTATTCATGCATAATCAGTGTGTGCACGCAATTTTCGATGGGGAGCTATCGCCGTTTTCGTGACGCCGAGTTACAGAAAGGTCAACAGGGGATTGCCCTAAAAAGCTGTTGACCTGTCGTGGAGGGATGACTGCAGGGGCGATAAACGTAAAACGATTCCAAACTTTTCTATTCGAATTCTGCTATCAGCCCTCCACGATTGGTCAAAAACTTTTCTCGATCACCCCCACTTCACCTGTCTGTCACGCGACGTCACGAAAACCGCGATACCTCCCCATCTGATATGATGTGTACACACTGATTATGCTTGATTTGACAGAAAAAAGAAAAACAGTTATTTCTGATTCGATCCTTTTTAGCCATTAGCCCTCGGCTATTTGTGAAAAGTTTTCGGGCTGCACCCACTTCACTTGCCTGTCACGCGAGGTCACAAAACCGCAAGAACTCATCGCGTCAAAGTGACGTGTACGCGATAAAGATGCAATAATATGCCGATCAAAACTGAATTTTCTTCGGTATAGCCGCAGGCTGCCCCGTTCCGAAAGGAATTAAAGATGGCTGCCGCCGATCGCTCAGACGCTGGCTACTCGCACCTGCCGGAGAGCATGGGTGTACTTGCGTATAATAAATCTTCTTGCGTTGCCGTGTAACGTTTTCGAGCACTTTCGGCACGTTTACCACCTCATTCTGCCAACTCTTCTTTGCTGAGGGTCCGTTTTAGCGTCATTCTTGAGCTTCCATTGCATGCCGCCGCGATTTTTGACCAGCCACCGCAAGCTAAGTAAGGGAAAGCCGATCAATCGTAGACGCCGGCACCACCCTCTTCATCCGGTTGTCGACTTTCAGTGCAGTGGCTCGGCCCCCTCGAATCCCTCTCCACTTGAGCGTTCTCCTCGCCTCTTGTCAGACAATTAGATACGACAAGCGGCTCAGTGTAGGCAATGTTATTCGTTTTTCAAGCAAACAAATGTGACCTCCTATGAACGAGGAGGACGTTTGATTGGTCTGTTCAAACAACCCTGCGGGTGACCGCCCGGTGCTTGCGTTGGTTTTTACGCAAATTTGACGTCAGGAGATTGGAATAGAAACATATTGGAATAGTTTTACGTTATAGGACTCCAGAACTGGAATAGATAAGTTTGGGATAACTTTACGTTATATTGCCCATATAGTACTAAACGCTCGAAATAAGTGTCGAGAAAACAAACTGTTTCTTTTTGATGCAGATCACCGGTGCGAACAGATTGTTTGGGGCTCAGTTGTACGAGAAAACGCAACATCTTGCAACGAAGCATACAAGACAATTTGTGGAAATAACCGCTACAATGAATACAAAAACGATTGCGGAATTTAGTAGGCTGAGTGTATTTTCTGGAGCTGGTATGAAGATTCTTCACTGATTATAAGCAAGTGAAAAAATAAAAGCAGATAGAACCGTATTCCAAAGTGTTGTAACACTGTTCGTAACGTTAACCATCTTATATACCCATCCTATGTATTGAACATCCTACATAACGTTTGGATTCGCATTGATCTCACGGCTTTCACATTTGTCATCAATTTTACAAGAACTCTATTGTTATTTTATTATGGTGTTACGCAGATACCTCTACGGCTATGCAGATATATTAAAACGGCTTCATGGTCAACGTACACACGGGACTTAAAGAGCCCTGCACTATTCTTTTATAAACATAAATAAATTACATTAGAGGCGACAGAACGCTTCCGTGGATACCTGAGCCAACTATTATTGAAATTCATTCAGAGGGCAACATGCAATGCCGCTGCAACTATTGGTCATGATTTCCTACAGGTCCGTCAAACACCCGCCATAAGAGAGAACATAATGGTGCCATGGCACCGTCATGCGTGTATTGGCTTGATGTATGAACAGGTCTTCAGTAATATCAAGTTTTTTTTTTATCAATGGCCAAAAAGTGTCTGCAGCGGTAAGAATGTTCATGCTTTTTCAAGATAAAGAAATCACAAAATAGCGCTTCGCTCAGTTTTCAAATAAAAATTTTCTGTCCTACTTTATATATTCAGTGACTGTCGTCTGCTTGAGTTGGGCTGCCTTCTCCGGAGCGCAGGACCATGGCGTCGCTGAAGTTTGGCTCACCGCCATTGCAGTGCGCGTCCGCGCGCTCCGTGTATCTAGATCTCTGAGTGGAAGCTTATGTCTTTCCCTTGGGAAGTGCACAGACGTTTCTCAAACGTGTTGCACTTATTTTCGCCCTGTCGTCAGGCGTTCAATCGCTTCAAATAAAGAACAAACCAGTAAGCCGTTCTCATCAGTGCAGCAGACTTCTATCACCCCTAGACTCAGGATGCAGTCACAAAAACGCCAGGGGGTCTGCAAACGCTTGCCGACAATCAGCGAAGGTCTTTAACCAAAGGTCCCTGAAGACAACGGCAGTTGGGGAGACTGCAACGGTTCCCGAAGACAATGGTGGCAGAGAAGACTGCGACGGTTCCTTGTACTCCTGCTGGTATCCAAGGGCCTGCGGAAGCCTTGATCGCCCCCAAGCCCAGTGCCCATCCCAACGATTGGCAACAGCATGATGCTCCTTCCCCTGCTACCATGCAGCAAGGATCGGTGTCGTCATGGAATCAGCCGAGCGACGCCGTGTCAAAGCTTGTCAAGGCCATCAAGACTGCCCCACGCACCGTCAACACTGAAGCAGCAGTACAAGCCTTAGCCCTTGGCCTCATAACCGTTCACGGTGCTGCCCCATGCAAAGATGCACACCCCATAATAGAAGTAAGGGAAACAAGGTTTATTATTGTCACGGACGAGATTGACATTAATACGCAACCTGCAGAAACACCTGGACGCGCGCTCTTAACCCTAACGCCATCGACGCTGACCTTTGGTCAACGCCATCAACGTTCACACGCCAGGGGCAGCCAAGGTCAATTCAAAGGGTGGCGTAGGCGAATCGAAAATGCGGTTCGAAATTATTGAGCATCGACGTCAATTATTGTTATGTGATTGAAGCGCCACAACATCTCACCGGGCAAAACATCAGTTGAACAAAAGCATGCTTGTGTTACGTCACCAGTGGAAAACTTGAAAAAGTACGGACTTTGTCATTAGAGTTGGACAATGTGAAGTCACAGGTTGTTTGCTTCCATATAAGAATGTTTATGAATACGAAACTGGGCAGGCTTTCTGAAGTTCGCTTCTTGGAGATTTGTGCATTAATATATCGGAATTGCATTACCGTGTTTCATATTGTTATATCGTTACAAATCGCATGCATAGCCACAAAAGTAATGGCGATACATACTGTGTTAACCCAATCATGTTTGACCAGTCACTTTGTTGTTTAGCTCTCTTTTGTCCTAATAAAATATGTCAGCAATGTCTTCCGTGCCAGAGAAAAACTACACGTGGCACGCGTGCTCCGTTAGTGAAGATGACAGTGTGGTTTTTGTAAATAATTTTAATGAATTTGTCTATTTTATTTTTACACCAGAATCACAGATCTGCGTTCGTACTAAGGACGCATGCCTAAGTTCAAAATCTTGGTGGGCCCATAGTTTCGAATTCATGCAAAAGTGAAGTCTCACCGGTGTAATACCTGTCATTATGAAATGGCCGCAATAAATGCAGAATGGTCCACAACTGTGTTCATGTCGGATTGTGACGCAATGTTGCAATGAATATTTTCAAAAACTTACGCTTCTTTTGTACTGTTGTGTGCATTGCGTTGTAGTAAATACGATGTCATGTGACGCAGTATGGAAGAATTGGCTCAGCAAGCTTTCAATGGCCAGCGTTGTTTTTTTTTTCACCGAGAACTTAGCCCCGCGAAATATATATGGCGCTGCCGTACCTTCCAAGTCACCGGTACTGGTACCGGTACTTGCGTACTTCGATGAGTTCACCGATAACAGAAATTTATACTGGCGCCAGTAGCCGAGGCCTCGCTGCAGTTCTAGTCCAGAGGTGAAACGGAGTCAAACAGGTGATAGCGTACGCTAGCCGGTCACTGTCGAAAGCGGAAGGCAAGTATTATACGACCTAAAAGGAATGCCTCACCATCGTTTGGGCTACAGGGAAATTTCGCCCTCATCTATGTGGCAGGCCATTCAAAGTCGTCAGCGACCATCATGCGTTGCGTTGGCTAGCGAATTTAAAGGATCCTTCAGGACGACTGGCGTGATGGAGCCTCAGATACAAGAATGCATCACTGTAACCCACAAGTCCGGACGAAAAAAATCTGATGGCCATTGCCTATCACGCGCCCCCATTGACCCACCGCCACAAGACGACGAGAATGACGACGTCTTATTTGGAATGATAAGCACGGAAGACTTCGCTTCACAGCAACGGGCAGACGCGTAGCTAAAAGGCCTCGTCGAATATTTGGAAGGGCACACCGACGTTGTCCCTAGGGCATTTAAGCACGGATCATCTTTGCTGCCGCTTCAAAACAATCTACTCGTGAAGAACTTCTCACCCGTGCACGCCAACTACCTTCTTGTTGTTCCGTCGACGCTGCATCCAGAAGTACTATGCACACTACATGACGATCCGACCGCCAGGCACCTCGGTTTCTCCCGGATGCTCACGAGGATACAAGAAATGTATTACTAGCCGCAACTAAGCGCCGACATCGCCCGTGAACACCGCCCACAAGGCTAGCAGGATTACTACAGCCGATCAAGCCTCCTTGCCGGCCTTCTCAGCAGATCGGGATGCACTTGGGACGGTTTCCGATGTCAACATCCGGAAATAAGTGGATCGTCTTAGCAACAGACTGCCTCACCCACTTCGCTGAAACTAAAGCTCTGCCGAAAGGTAGCGCAGCCGAAGTGTCCAAACTTTTTCGTCGAAAGCATCCTTCTGAGACATGATGCCTCAGAAGCCTTATCACCGACAGAGGAAGGCCTTTACAGCGGAGCTCATGCAATATATTAAACAAATTAATGGGTATTACGTGCCAAAACCACTTTCTGATAATGAGGCACGCCGTAGTGGAGGACTCCGGAAATTTCGATCACCTGGGGTTCTTTAACGTGCACCTAAATCTAAGTACACGGGTGCTTTCGCACTTCGCCCCCATCGAAATGCGGCCGCCGTGGCCGGGATTCAATCCCGCGACCTCATGCTCAGCAGCCTAAAACCTTAGCCACTGAGCAACCACTGCGGGTACCCAATCCATTCTGCAGTACAGTCAGACAAGGCACAGGAGGAGAGCTGCCTACCACCCACAGACGAATGGCCTTACGGAGCGCCTGAATAAGAGCCTCGCCGAAATGGTAGCAGTGCACGTCGACGTCGAACACAAGACCTGGGGGGCCGTCCTGCCGTACGCAATCTTCGCTTACGACACGGCGGTGCAAGAAACAACACAGATCACGCCGTTCAAGTTGGTTTACGGCCGGAACCCGACGATGACGCTCGACGCCATGTTGCCGCACGTCACTGACCAGGACAATCTTGACGTCGCTACCTATCTCCAGCACGCCGAAGAGTCCCGACAGCTCACCCACCTAAGGATCAAGGAGCGTACCGATAGCCGACACTGCAACCTGCGACGACGCTTCGTTGAGTACCAGCCCGGCGCCCGTGTTTGGGTACGGACCCCGATACGCCGACGAGGACTAAGTGAGAAACTATTACGACGTTATTCCGGACCCTACAAAGTCATTCGACGTATTGGCGCACTTGACTATGAGGCCGTGCCAGACGGCATTTCGCATTCACAGCGGCGCCGCTCATGATCTGAAGTGGTGCACGTGGTTCGTCACATGGCCGCTGTCAAACTTTCTTATTTTGTTGGTTTCTTTGTTACAGGTGTTTTTATTTATTGCTTTCGTTTGTTTGCAGCATCGGGTCGATGCTATTTAAGAGGGGGTATTGACACGTGTATTTGTTTGTCTTTATCGGGCGACACGTTTCACCACCTAACTAATGTTATCGCGCAGCGCAGGAGGCGCCTGCATGTATCGGAAGTTTCTGGAATGTTATCGATGCTTCCATCCCCTGTCTGTGACCGAACCTTGTGTAATCTGATTGCGTGTGTGCGCGACACGAATAGTGTAGAACTTTGTGGAAGGCAAACGGGTCCCAGCGATTACTCTGGAACATTCGACGACTGATGTATAAAAGCCGACGCGCTTGAACCGCTGATCAAATTGATCAGTGCATAAGCCGCTATCATTCGATAAGTGTAGCCTGCTTTTGAGGGCACAAGTTCGCCCAATAAAATGCTAGTTTCATTAATCACAGTTTTGATGTTTTCTTCACCGCCACTACCAGGTCACAATATACATGTAATAAATTCAACCTCCTATATTATTTAAAATGTGTGCACCATCATGACAGATGTGACAGAACAGAGTTCTCTTTGACCAGCTCGTGATTGTTAATAATTTTCGCTGCTCAGTGGCTATGGTGTTGGGCTGCTGAGCACGAGGTCGCGGGATCGAATCCCGGCCACGGCGGCCGCATTTCGATGGGGGCGAAATGCGAATATACCCGTGTGCTGAGATTTAGGTGCACGTTAAAGAACCCCAGGTGGTCAAAATTTCTGGAGTCCTCCACTACGGCGTGCCTCATAATCAGAAAGTGGTTTTGGCACGTAAAACCCAAAATATTATTATTATTATTATTAATAATTTTCGCAATGATTATGATCTTCTGCAATCCGTGTTCATTGACGATGCACAAATCTGTGCTGTTAATGCGAATTACTTCTGGAGACTGATACTTTCGCATGCGTGGACATCATTTCTTTCCCAGTATAATATGTGAGAATAAATTCAAAAGCGTTGTGACGAGCCTTGGCTGACAGATATTGGCCAGATTTAGTTGATCCACTTCACAACACAAGAAGAAAATTAACCAATGATTGTGCCTGGAAGGTATTTCTTTCATGCTTGCCGCCGCTGTACATGTAGACTAGGATAAATGTGGTACTAAACTTAACCACATGTTAGATATTTCAAAACGACTCGTACATCGAAATAATGATATGTAACGTTTTGATGGCGAAGACTGGTATTTATTTAGCAACAACACTTTCCTACATAAAAAGTTCTCATTATGATTGCTTGGCGCTGTCGTGCGCGGGCGATGTCCCAGCGCTTCAAAAAATGAATAGAAGTTGGCAAGGTCAACGTCGCAGAAATAGACCGCTTCGTAAACACGGCACAATTCAGCGGGCTCTGCTCCCTGGTTTGACAAATGCAGCCGAGCGGCCAGCGAACCTGCGAGAAAGCACGAACACATCCCACTTGCATGCTAAGTCGGAAAAGAGGGCTACTGGGGCAACACTTCTCCTCCCTGATGCACACCCTCTCCCTCTATCTTACGACCTTATCAGTGACGTCACGAAGCCATTGTTTCGTATGAGCATGTTTTACCGTTGGATACCCGGCAGACGTCATATCGGCATGCAGCCGAGCGTCTCAAGTGGGTTTTAAGGAATTCAGCACCCGAGTAACAATTGTGACAATGGCATGAAAGAGTGATCAAGAGAGCATAAAAACCTACGGTAACAGCAGGTTTCATTTTCACAAGCGCGAAGTACACCACTACCGCCCTATAAGAGAGCCAACAGCTCTATTCCGATTCATTTCGAGAAACAAGAATTTTCTCCTAAAGTTTGCGAAAGCTCTCAAAAGCAGCCACAAAGAAGTTACGCCCAAAACAAATAGATACGCTCCATTCGCCTGCACCAACTGAACCAGTGCGTCACAAGGTGCTGCACTCTGCCCTTCCTTTCAGCGGTGCGCCAATGGTGTTATATGAACCGCGCCATTCGTTTTAAAAGTTGCTGCCAATGTGCAGGGCTGGTTCTCGATTTTGCTACTGTCGCTGCCAACTTGGTGCAAACGTATAGATGCGCAACAGTAGCGCAACAGAAGGCAAAGGACACATGCGCGAGCACCGTTAAAACCGCGGCTACATTCATCTTCGTGTCTATGCAAGTACGTGTGTGTTTGCGCCTGTGAAGCCGATCATGACAGCATTTTAGGACTTCACAAACGTCCGCATTCCGTGCACATTAGTCTGAAAAAAGAAACGCCGGCACAGCGTCTGCAATTTAACTTTCCGTCAGATTGTCGCGCTGTGCTAGTACCAAAGAAATTGAGTTGCACAATGTTTATCTTGTCGTGAACCACGTGAACTGGTTCACAATGCTGCAGGGGAATCGAGCAGACCTAATAACAGCAGCACCTTCGGCCTTCAGGTCGGTAGCATGGCGCCAGAAGGCGCCACTATCCAACTTGCGAAAACGCTTGGCCATACTGAGCGAATTAGCACTTCACTACAGATCCGAAGAGAGCAAAAAAAAAGTTCACAAGACAGTGCGAACAAAATTGTGCAGCAAACAGTGATCAGAATAATAATAAAAGAAATTTTTTAAAAATGCACCACATCGCGAGTGAAGGAAGAACTCGCTGTGTGTCATGTTTTTTTGTATTATTAAAACTATTTGAAATATTGGCAATCTGCCGCCGATAGCTTGCAAAGAATAATTTCTTTACAACGTTCTAATTTTCGATGGTTCTGCGCAACGTGCCTGATCACTTATAAAGTACGTGTTTTTGTAAATTGCTAAGCGGTGGGAAGAAATGTTTGCGTGTTCTCACTGTGCGTCCTAAGTGTTCTAAAAGATATACGAAATCTGGTGTGTCGCAATGACACTATATATTTGCTCAATAGGCTGTTCGTGTGTTAATGCAGAGGTTCCTTGTCAATAGTCCTAAAGAATTCTTGTTGCAACGCGTCTATCGTACGTAAATTTTCACGCGGTACAGTTGCCGAAACTATTTGAAAATTCTTAACTCTATAATAGAAGAATGATGTGTTTTGTATGATCATAATGCGAGATGGCAGTATGTGAAAATTACAGTTATTCACACCAAACAATTGTTTAACCTCGTTCAGCAAAACAGAGACGGGGACATTCCATGACATGTTTTTTTTTTTAAGTAGGACGCCTACAACGTATTGAAGTAAGTGACAGTGTCAACGTGCGTTGATGTATATTAAGTATATTTTTTCTATATATTGTCACGTGGTGGTGACGTTAAGAACACAGTAGCAATACTGTGAAAGACAAAACCAACTTTTACTGGGCGAACTTGTGCCCACAAAACAGGCTATACTTATAGCACAACGATAGCGCCGAACACGGTTGGCGATCGTTGAAAATCTGATCAGCGGGTCAAGGGCGTCGGATTTTATAGATCAATTGTGGAATGTTCCAGATTAACCGATGGGACCCACGTGCCTTCCACAAAGTCCCACACCATTTGCGTCGCGCATACATGCAATCAGATTACACAAGTTGCGGTGAAAGACAGTGGAGGGAACCATCGATAACATTCGAGAAACTTCTTTTACATGCAGGTGCGTCCTGCGCTGCACGATAACATTTGTTAGGCGGCCAAACGTGGTCGCCCGATAAAGATAAGTGCACGTGTCATTACCCCCCTCTTAAATAGCATCGACCCGATTCTTAAAACAGACGAAAGTAATAAATAAGCACTCGTAGCAAAGAAAACAACAAAATAAGGGAAGTTCGTTAGCGTCCGTAAAACGGTTTAAGACGCACCATGTGGACCACTTCAGGTCGTGCGTGGCGCCGCTGTGAATGCGAAATACCGTCTGGCACGACCTCATAGTCCAGAGCGCCAATACGTCGGATGACCTCGTAGGGTCCGAAATAGCGTCGCAGTAGTTTCTCACTCAGTCCTCGTCGGCGTATCGGGGTCCATAGCCAAACACGGTCGCCGGGCTGGTACTCTACGAAGCATCGTCGTAGGTTGTAGTGTCGGCTGTCGGTACGCTGCTGGTTTTTGATCCGCAGGCGGGCGAGTTGTCGGCCTTCTTTGGCGCGCTGGAGATAGGTAGCGACGTCAAGATTCTCTTCCCCAGTGACGTGCAGCAACATGGCGTCGAGCATCGTCGTCGGGTTCCTGCCGTAAACCAACTTGAACGGCGTGATCTGTGTTGTTTCTTGCACCGCCGTGTTGTAAGCGAATGTTACGTACGTCAGGACGGCATCCCACGTCTTGTGTTCGACGTCGACGTACATCGCTAGCACGTCGGCGAGGGTCTTATTCAGCCGATCCGTAAGACCATTCATCTGCGGGTGCTAGGCCATCGTCCTCCTGTGCCTTGTCTGACTGTAGTTCAGAATGGCTTGAGTGAGCTCCGCTGCAAAGGCCGTTCCTCTGTCGGTAATGAGGATATCTGGAGCGCCACGTCGCAGCAGGATGTTTTCGACAAAAAATTTCGCCACTTCGGCAGCGCTACCTTTCGGCAGTGCTTTAGTTTCAGCGAAGCGGGTGAGGTAGTCCGCCGCCACGACGATCCACTTATTTCCGGTTGTTGACGTCGGAAAGGGTTCCAGGAAGTCCATCCCGATCTGCTGGAATGGTCGGCAAGGAGGCTCGATTGGCTGTAGTAATCCGACTGGCCTTGTCGGCGGTGTCTTGCGTCGCTGACAGTCTCGGCATGTTCTGACATAACGGGCGACGTCGGCGCTCAGGTGCAGCCAATAATACTTTTCTTGTATCCGCGATAGTGTCCGCGAATATCCTAGGTGTCCAGCGGTCGGATGGTCATGTAGTGCATGCAACACTTCTGGATGAAGTCCTGACGGGATAACAAGAAGGTAGTTGGTGCGGACTGGTGAGAAGTTCTTCTTCACGAGTAGATTGTTTTGAAGCGTGAAGGAAGATAATCGGCGTTTAAATGCCCTGGGAATAACGTCGGCGTGCCCTTCCAAATATTTGACGAGGCCTTTTAGCTCCGCGTCTGCCCGTTGCTGTGAAGCGAAGTCTTCCGCGCTTATCATTCCAAATAAGACGTCGTGATTCTCGTCGTCTTGCGGCGGTGGGTCAATGGAGGCGCGTGATAGGCAATCGGCATTGGAGTGTTTTCGTCCGGACTTGTAGGTGACAGTGATGTCGTATTCTTGTAGTCTGAGTCTCCACCGCGCCAGTCGTCCTCTAGGATCCTTTATATTCTCTAGCCAAGACAACGCGTGATGGTCACTGACGACTTTGTATGGCCTGCCATAAAGATAAGGGCGAAATTTAGCTGTAGCCCAAACGATGGCGAGGCATTCCTTTTCGGTCGTAGAATAGTTGCCTTCCGCTTTTGACAGCGACCGGCTAGTGTAAGCTATCACCTGTTCGACTCCGTTTCTCCTCTGGACTAGAACGGCACCGAGGCCTAGGCTACTGGCGTCAGTAGGGATTTCTGTATCGGCGTACTCGTCGAAGTGCGCAAGTACCAGCGGCGACTGCATGCGTCGTTTGAGTTCTTCAAATGCGTCGGCCTGCGGTGTTTCCCACTTGAACTCATCACATTTAGTTAGACGTACCAACAGCTCGGCGATGCGTAAAAAGTCCTTGACAAAGCGCCTATAGTAGGCACACATGCCAACGAATCTACGCACTGCCTTCTTGTTGATAGGTTGCGGGAACCGTGCGATTACAGCTGTGTTTTGCGGGTCTGGACGGACACCAGATTTGCTGATTACGTGGCCTAGGAGCAGAAGCTAATCGCAAGCGAAGCGGCATTTTTCCGGCTTCACAGTAAGCCCTGATGACTTGATGGCTTCTAGTACTGTCGCAAGCCGCTTCAGTGAATCGTCGAAATTGCCGGCGAAGACGACGGCGTCATCCAAATAAACGAGACAGGTCTGCCACTTCAATCCTGCTAATACTGTGTCCATGACGCGCTGGAACGTTGCAAGCGCCGAGCACAGTCCGAATGGCATAACCTTGAACTCGTAGAGGCTGTCTGGCGTGATGAAGGCGGTCTTTTCGCCATTCCTTTTGTCGACTTCTATTTGCCAGTAGCCAGACTTGAGGTCCATCGATGAGAAGTATTCAGCATTGCAGAGCCGATCCAATGCGTCGTCTATCCGTCGGAGGGGGTATGCGTCTTTCTTCGTGATTTTGTTCAATCGACGATAATCGTCGCAGAAACGTAGGGTTCCGTCCTTTTTCTTCACTAAAACAACTGGAGACACCCACGGCCTTTTCGACGGCTGGATAATGTCGTCGCGCAGCATTTCGTCGACATGGTGTCTTATAGCTTCGCGTTCTCGTGTGGAAACCCGGTAAGGGCTCTGGCGGAGTGGTCGAGCGCACTCTTCGGTTATTATGCGATGCTTTGCGACTGGGGTTTGTCGAATCCTCGATGACGTCGAAAAGGAGTCTTTGTATCGTCGAAGCAGACTTCTGAGCTGTTGCTTCTTAATCACGGGGAGACTTGGATTTATGTCGAAGTCTGGCTCGGGAACTATGGTCGTCGGGGTAGATGCGACAGAATCCGAGAGGACAAACGCATCGCTGGTTTCCTGAATTTCCTCGATGTATGCGATCGTCGTGCCCTTGTTGATGTGCTTGAACTCCTGGCTGAAGTTTGTCAGCAACACCTTCGTGTTTCCTCCGTGCAGTCGAGCGATCCCTCTTGCGACGCAAATTTCACGGTCGTGCAGTAGACATCGGTCGCCTTCGATGACGCCTTCTACGTCAGCGGGTGTTTCGGGGCCGACCGGAATGACAATGCTGGAGCGAGGCGGGATGCTCACTTGATCTTCAAGCACCCTCAAAGCGTGGTGACTACGAGGGCTCTCCGGCGGTATCGCTTGATCTTCAGACAGCATTATTGACTTCAACTTCAGGTCGATGATTGCGCCGTGTTGGTTCAGGAAGTCCATGCCGAGAATGACGTCTCGTGAACACTGTTGGAGGATAACGAAGGTGGCAGGGTAAGTCCGGTCATGAACGGTAATTCTCGCCGTGCAGACTCCAGACTTCGTAATGAGCTGTCCTCCAGCGGTTCGAATTTGAGGGCCTTCCCATGCAGTTTTAACTTTCTTCAAGTGGGCGGCGATGTGTGCACTCATTACGGAGTAATCAGCCCCTGTGTCCACTAAGGCGGTAAATGCGTGGCCGTCGAGAAGCACGTCGAGGTCGGTGGTCGTTTGTCTGGCGTTGCAGTCAGGTCTTGGCGTCGGATCACGGCTTCGTCGTGTTAAACTGAAGCTGGAACGTCGCGTCGTCAGGTTGTCTTTCGTCGTCGTATTCTTTGCTTCCAGACTTCGCCGGGACGGTGGCGTGTCGTTATGTCGTCGAGGTAGTTTCTTCGGCGTCTTCGTCGGCGGAGGAGGATCTTCGTCAGTTCGACGAAAAGCAACCGCACCTCCATCGGTTGCTGCTTTTAGTTTTCCGGATATGGGCTCGGTAACCGGCCCCGGGCTGGGCCAGTGTATGGTCGGCGCTGCGGCGACAGGTAGCGGCCTGGTGATGGCGGACGCGACGGTCATCGAGAGCTCCACTGAGTAGCGGCGAGGTAGTCGGTGATATCGCGAGGGCGTTCAGCTTGCTGCGGGCGCGGAGCGTTGGCGGCGAAACCTTGCAGTCCCATCTCCCGGTATGGGTATCGTCGGTAGACGTGACCCGCTTCTCCGCAGTGGTAGCAGAGCGGGCGCTGGTCAGGAGCGCGCCAAACGTCTGTCTTCCTCGGGTAGCTGCGCTGGGCGACGGGTGAGCGTGCTGGCGGCGGCGGTGGTGGTCGACGGAATCGCGGTGTTACGGGGACCTGGCGCGGTCGTGGAGGGGGACCTTGACGGCGGGCGACGGCGGCGTATGTCGTCGTTTGCGGCTGTGGTTGCGGCAATTCAGGGGCTACTCCGAGTTGTTGTTGGACCTCCTCACGTACGGCGTTGGCCATCGACGCCACTTGAGGCTGTGATGACGGGAACAGCTTTTGCAGCTCCTCCCGCACGACCGCTCGGATAGTCTCGGGCAGATCTTCGGTGGCCAGTGACTGAACTCCGGCGTAGTTTGTCGAGTTAGAGCGTCGGTTGAATTGCCGGTTCCGCATTTACAGTGTCTTCTCGATGCTGGTGGCCTCGC